>NC_090922.1:1082141864-1082444895 GCF_040938575.1 Ambystoma mexicanum
CACAAATGTGGCCATACTCTGATGGTCAGAATGGTAAATCATTCCAAAAGAACAGGTGAACGGACAATTGGTGGGTGAGAAATGGTGTGCTGTATGCGTGATGAGAAGGGGAGGACATGGCTTGTTGGTTGGAACTTGAATTTTCACGTCCTGAAAAGGACACGTACATAGATGACGAAGATGTACCTGATAATTAAAATTTCACCTTACTTCTCAATACAATTCGGTGTTGCTATACGCGTCACAAAATGGAATCTACTTTGTCTTCTTGCTAAAGAACAAAGCCATCTTAGGTCACCGTCTAAAATAAATGATATCCCGAGGCACGTTAAGTATTTGCAAGAGCGGAAATATACTTAAACAAAACATTCTAATACACACACACACACACACACACACATTTACCTTGGAGTAAAGGAATAAAAAAAAAAAATCACATTATAAACACTCGAGGCTGTATACTGCGACGTAGACAGATTGTCCTTCTAGACAGTGTTTTTACGTGGGTTATAAAGAATTCTCAGATGAGACAAACAAGGCAAGTCATGGAGATAGTAAATGAAAAAGGAGGACAACGACTAAACAATGCTCTAAGAACTTTAACATTAATTGACATTGGGTAATACGCATGGAATGCACATGAGCAGCGATCTAGAGAAGGAGCCGATTGTTATAAACGGCTCCGATATTGACGCGAGAGGTGGGGCCCCACTAGGGTCGGAGACTTTTTTGAAACGGTATCTTCCAGGAAGAACGGAGCCATTCAGTTACACCTTTTTTTCAGTCAGCTGGAGACATGTCTGAGCTGGTTTAACACTGCAGTGTGTGTGTGTATGTGTGCTGGACTGTGGCGTACGGTACAGGATGCTAAGGGACCGGGACCGCAGAAGGGACGCCGATACCCCCGAGGCTGACACCTGGCAGACCTCTAGATTGCAGGCGCTGCCGTGTTGTAGTAACCCCTGACCGATGACACGTCTCCCAGACTCAGCCCACCTACAACACCGGCAGTGACAATCGTGGGGCTACCGCAGGCAGCTCCAGGTGCAGCTGTCAGATGGAGCCAGTGACGGGCCATCTGGGTCAAGTGTATTCAGAGAAAGACTCATCGGGGCAGTCCGACCAATTACCTCCGTACTATTGGGTGTAAGTCTGGGGGCGGCGCCCAACCCCCCGCACCCCGAACAGAGCTGTCACCGGCCTTCAACTCCCACCGCCTCCTTCAGGAGCACCACTTCCATGGCAATGGCGGCCGCCAACCCACTCCTACTTATACCCTCCGCCTGCCTACCGTCGCCCCATTGGTTTCCCCATGCCACGTGACCAAACAAAACCCTCAACCTAACCCGTACAGTCTTTGTCCGCTCCGGCCGGTGGTCTGTCGCCCCACCGGGGCTTCTATCTGCAGCCTTTGGCCCTGGTGTTACGCGAACCCATGACAGTCATTCCCTGCGCTGGTTCCGCACGGCGTACGCCGCCATGTTCGGTCCAACCGGTCAGGTATCTCATCGCCTGTTTCAAAGGACCATCCTCCCGGAAGACAACCGAACAGCCCATTGCCGGACCGCCAGCGCAAAAGGATAGCCCCTGGGCAATAACTTATCGCCAACCCCCTCCTCCGGGCACCCCCTCAATCCGCTTGGCGCGTTGCAGAAGTACATGCATTGTTATACACACCTGGTCCGGGACACCGTTTCGTCAAACCGCTGACCTCCAGCCCTTATTTTATATTTTATTTTAGTTTCAAATTAGCGCCGGCGTAGGCAGACTGGACGTTGACAGCAGGACGCGCCCGTGACGTCGGCGCGCTAGGTCTAGGCTGCGCGGCGTTCTGTACGTGAAGGATGGAGCCCGGCAAGCTGACGTGCTGTAACCAGACAGCGAAAGGTGCGTTGGTGATCTGTCTACAACGGTCTCGATTATTCCCGTGGAGAGGGACACGCGCGCTGCCGCTCCAATGCCTAGTCGCATATAATTCACAGTCTCAATCAACAGGTTATCATACCTCGCAACCCTTTGACTCTTCAGGGCGGATGAAATCAGGTGTGATTGGGGTGGGTGATCCCGTTGAAGTCAGTATTAACGAATTCACTTTTCACTGTTAGTGAAGGTAAGGGGATCCAAACTGGAGGCCATTTGAAGTCTAGGGAATATAAGTGGCGTGTTTGAAGGGTGAACATGTATCCAGGAAGGGTGACACTCCAAGTGCAGGTGAGTTAGTTGTTGGTTATCCCTCTATTCTGCCAAAACCAACCCTATGCCCCTTTTGACTCTCCTTAACCTTATTGTCGGTGAATTACGAGGGGGCGGGGACTACCCCTTCAACTATTGGGAGAGGTGCACAATTCAGAGACTGTGGGGAACGGGGGCAACTTACTTGTGTATGGACATCTAACTTATTTACACAATTAACTCTCTCCTTCACGTCTGAAACACCACACTTAAGAACTGATGTGAACATGAGCTGTCTCCTGTGCCCCATACCTATCCAATCACTCCCCTGACATGTAAGTACTTGAGATAACGGTGCAACGTAATTTAATCGACAGTCGTTTTTACGAATACACTTTGCTGAAAAAAAATCATTGACATTTTGTTGGGGGGGGCAGATAAGGGCTTGCGGGAGGTCGGGAACAGTTTAAAATAGGTGGGGGATCCCAAAATAAAAAAAAATTGAATTTATTTCTGCAAAATGTACTCGTAGAAACACCAGTCGTAAAAATTACTGTTGATGATATGCCATAGAACTGTGATAACACCCCATCACGATTTCAATGGCCTAAACATTTATGTATAAGAATGCAGCTGTGAACATTGAAATGTTTTACATTGCTAATTGCCAGGCATCTGTTCACCATTAAGCCAAAAGTCACTGTTTATTGTCTGTGTCCTTTTCTGTCCTGCTACAGCTCTGTAGGTCAGCCAGGTCAAGCCCACATACTACAAAATTCCAGGTGGTGGGGGGTGGCTAAAGTCCCATCTGACCAATGGTCGTTGCACTACTGCTTATTGTTAACCTTCCTACACTACAATCAAGCCACCTGCCACAAACTTATGTCAGCCAACCCTACTTTTGTGCCAGCCGCATTACTCATTTACTGACGCAAGGCCTAAAGCACAGTTCCCCCTTTGACTAACTGCCTTCAGTCTCTGACTGGACAATCCCAGTGGGTTTACAGCACTTAAGAATGTGTTTTCACAAGTCACCTCCGTTCTTTTTCTTCGCGTGGGCAGGAGCCCAGCCCACGCCTCTGCCTCCTTGCTTCAGGAGAAGCGAGGACCCTAGCACGCCAGCACCATCGAGACCAATGCCATCCTTCAGGGTAAGCAGGTAGGAGTGTACCATCCCATCACGACCCCGCTCCCTCTGACGGGAGCACCCCTCTTGCAACCCTAAACCTGCAGAGAGCATTTACTGTGGCAACATTCACCACGAAATCCGGCACCGACATGCGGCACAGCGTAAAATGGCTGAATTCTCCTTTTGTTGACACGTCGCCTAGCAACCATGTCCGTGAACATTGCAGCTGATTGGATCACGGCTGCTATATCTGGGGCCCAGCATCACCGGAAGGCGCTAGCTGGCACCCTATTTAAGGCACAAGCCTGTCTTTGCCTGTCCGTCGGCCGGACACGTTGCTGATTCCAACACATGTAGACCACGTGAGTACCCTCTGGCTCCACCAGTAGACTCCGTGAGTACCCTCTGGTTCCACCACAGCGCAGCCATTTCAATCTAGATTGCCTCCATCCTCTCCCATACTCTCATGCGCCCTGCTGTTCAACGTGCTACTTACAGCCTCGTTTCCTCTGTACTCAGGTCTGCCATTGCAATGTCTCAGCACCACATAGCTACCTCATACATGTGTCTCTGCTACACGCAGCTGTGATTTGGCCTAAATGCTAAACATACATTGTATATACTACGACTCCTTTTATATTTGCCTGAACTCTGTGCATTCTGCAGCGCTATTGTACACCCTTATGTTTTGCCACTGCTACCCTGACTACCAAAGTACCCCATTGCCTAAATGATACTGTATGCTCATGTGTATGCCATTGCTACCCTGAATACTGAGGTACCCCATTGCCCAAAGTTATTTTGTATGCATTCCTGCTGACCACTAGCGTTACCCTTGCAAACATGTAACTATTCCGAATCATAGATAATGCCATTCCCTGTTCAGAAGGCGCATTCATCACAGTAGATCAAGGCCTGGCCAGACTGGGGTGTCACCAACACCATCCCATCCCCTGCCCCACCCCGTTTCTACCCAATACCTCCCCATTCCCTTTGACTATGAACTGCCATGTTACCAACAATAGCAACAAGTCTGTGATGTACACAACCATCCCCAGGAAGACCTTGCCCAATTCAGAGCATCACCCCACACCTAATAACACTCTGGACTTTGACACCACACTAAGGCCCAAACCCCTGTTACCCTCATCAATCACCATGTGCCCCATTCAGGGAACCACCAAGTTAAGCAGACTAAGAGCGCGAACCTGCCACCAAGATCCAGTTAGCATCACCATAAAGGTTCCCAGCCACACCCAAACGAAAATGTCATGCACTCAAAGCCCTACAAAAAAACGAATCCCGGTATCTCTCTCACCACCATCTATCAATGTTATACAGCAGCCTAACATTATGCCTAAACAACGCCTCCCGACTATAACCATACAGCCTCAGCCCACTTCTCTCCCCCCTCCCCAAAACCTATTCAAAATTTTAAAGGAGCACTTCTAAATGTTTGTTCACTTGGAGCTCATGCTATCGAGAACCATGACCTCATACTAGACCATCAATTTGACATACTAGTAGTAACGGAAACCTGGTTGCACCAAGCCTCGGGCCCTTTATTAGCACTGGCCATCCCAACATAATTCAACAATTACAAGAGCGGATAGACCCAATGCTCAGGGAGGTGGAGTAGCTATAATAGCCAAAACCAGCCTGCAACTTAGAATGGGCCCACTTGATTCGATAGAAGGATATGAATTACTCCTCGTTGAATTCACAACAAACCCGAAAACGGCCATTAACATCCAGGTCATCTATAGAGCACCCAATAACACCACCCATCCTGAGTTGGACATTCCACTCCTCATCACCCCCCACCTCAAACCAAACACTAAGTTCATAATCCTTGGGGATATCAACCTTGGTTTTAACGACAAACAAGATCATAAAGCTAACGCCTTGCTCACAGCTGTGAAGTTCTCACAGCTAGTCAATGCCCCCACCCACAACAAGGGCAGAGTATTAGATTCGATACTCTCATTAAACACTCATATCTCATAGACTCAATTGTACCAGTGGACTGGACGGACCACCATCTTATCAGTTTTACACTAACTAGCAATGAGAAACTTCATCCCACACCCACTTTAATGGACACGGTTCAGTCAAGAAACACTCGCAAACTAACAGTAGACAACCTCACTCCTATTCTGAAGGAAGCCCTCGACGCTAACATCTTCACGAGTAACAACCCGAACTGTCTTGCAGACATCTACCAAAGCTGTCTATCAACTACCATTGATGCCTTAGCCCCGCTCACAACCAAAACGCGACACCCAGACAAACCTCAATCTTTTGGTTCAGTGAGGATCTAGTACTACTCCGGCATAATAAAAGGTCGCTAGAGCACATCCACAAAAAAAAACAGACTATTGACACCACCATTGCATTTCTAAAAGCAAACCAATCTTACAAAGCAGCTGTTATAGCACATAAAGCAAATGCACTGAATACTCGTATCAGTAATGCTGCCTCAAACTCCAAAGAGCTCATTACAATACTCGGAGAACTGGAGAGCCCTATCCCATCCACCTCGCAGGTTAACTCGAGTAAAGTCTGGTGCACAACCATACAGGATGCCCTGACCTCTAAAATTCAAGTGCTTCAATCAAAAATTGCCACCAAAAGAAAGCTATTGGCCAACACACTCACCTCCACCAACCATCGACAGAACCAATAACACTATTACCCAATTTAAATTTTCGCTAGTAAGCCAAGACCCAGTGTTCGACACTATATCCAAACTTAAACCCTCCAATTGTAAAGGAGAACTTCCCCGCTCACTTAGTCAAACTTTGTGCCCCTACACTTACTCCCATCATGACCACATTTTTTAATGCCTCTTTTAGCACTAACACTGTCCCCACCAGCATTAAGGAAGCTTGGGTAACCAAGCTCCTAAATAATAAAATTAAAAAACATCACTGGACACTACAGTCCCCACAGACTACTGCCCTATAACCACGGTACCATTCTTGTTAAAAATAATCGACAAAATAGCCTACTCCCAAATTCAATCTCGCCTCAAACAAAACCACCTCCTCGGAGCCAGACAAACTAGTTTTATGCCCAACCGCAGCACCGAAACTGCACTTCTGAACTTAAAAATCCAGATGAACTCCATAAGAGACGCCGGCAAACTCTGTATATTGCTGTTATTATTGTTCGCTGCATACGACCTAGTTGACCATGACAAACTATGTGCCACACTAGCGCAGGACTTCCAGTTCTCGCAAGAAACTACGCCTGGGTTAAATCCTTCCTTGCTGATCGAACCTCCTGAGTTTCCATCGGCAAGGAAGCTGCAGACCCAATCCCAGTACCACTAGAAGTCCCACAAGGATCCTGCTTGTCGCCTACGTTATACAATGCGTACACAAAGCTACTTTTTGCTGCTCTGGATGTTATGGATGTCATCTACATGAATTTCCCAGATGACACCCAGATCCTCATCCCCATCTCGAACTATGATCAAGACACAATCATAATCAATAATATCTATGCTTTAATCCAAAACTGGATAGCGATTAACAGTCTCTGCCTCCAACGACGAGAAAACCAAGACGCTCATTGTGGGCTCCCCAGCCAAAATCAATGCCCTCCACTCTGACTACTCAGCAATAAAAACCCCATCCCAGTCCAAAGCAAGTAAAAACTCTAGGTGTGTATCTAGATGCAAACTTGACAACGGCCAAACATGTGAATGCTCTTTCATCAGCCACCTCTTACACATCTCAACTAATTGCACTAAGTCGACAATTTCTCACACCGGACAGTTGCACCACCCTAGCTTGCGCCCTCATCATGTCAAAGCTAGATTATTGCAATAGGTACATCAAAGGCCAACTTAGCCAAATTGCAATTGCTGCAAAATAAAGCGCTGCAAGCAGCCCTTGGACTCAAAAGATCAGACCACGTTTCCACTACCAGGAGGGAAGCCCATTGGCTACCCATGAAACCCAGAATCATATACAAAACACTCTGTAGCCCACAAATGCCTACTTAAAAAGACACCCCTCTACATATATAACACTGTCACCCTGAAAAAGACATTGAGAGCACTCAGATCCAGTAAACACGCATATCTCTCTATGCCAAGCTACAAATGCGCCTGAGCAGGAGGAAGTAGTTTCCCTGTATTGGCTCCTAAAACGTGGAATACACTCCCACTACACACTAGAAATGAGCCCTCTCACCAATGTTTCAAGAAGTCATTAAAACGTGACTATTCAATACATTTTAGCTAGCTAACTGCTGCTTCAGGACTCGCCCTCCTGACCAGCCACTGCCTATTTCGGAATGTTAAGTATTCTGGTTTTAGTGTAGTGAATGCAAATGACTGCAAAAATATTGATTGTGAATGTATCTATTCATGCAAAGATGTCTGTAACTATGCTGTGACACCCTAGGGTTTGGGTGTATAAAAAATGCATAATGCAATAAATAAATAAAATACGCACAAGAATGACTTGAAAATTAACCACCAGAAAACAAATGTTATGTGCTTTAGTGGCTCACGGGCGAGGTCTGTAAATTATAGATGTTTTATAGATGTTATCTGGGGGTTTCAAATTGGTGGTTGTGGAAAATGTAAGAAATCTGAGTTTCATGCTTGTTAAAGTGTCTAACAAAATATTGGATACCCAGGAAGGAGTGAACAAAAGTTTTTTAGAGTTTTACCAACAACTGTATACGGATGTCACAGAGGGAGAGGAGATTGATGTGATGGAAATGCTGAACATTGGCCTTCCCAAATTAGAAGCAGCGGAAAGTGAGAACTTGGAGGCCCCAATTACGTCAGAGGAATTAGCAGTGATTAACCTCTTACCTACTAGTAAAGCCTCGGATGGACTCCCTAGGGAGTTCTACAAACCGTATAAGGCAGAGTTGCTCCCCCCCATTATTAGCAATGTTAAACGAGGCACTGGAGGGGGACGCTGCTGGAGCCTGAGGGAGGCAATCATCCTGCTCCTCAAACCTAATAAAGCAAGCATCGACTGTGGGTCATACAGACCACTACACATGCTTAACCAAGATAGTAAAATACTTACAGCAGTGCTTGCAAACAGGCTGAGACTGGTTATCAATGAACTCATACATCCTGACCAGACCGGTATGTTCCGCGCAGAAGCATATCCGACAATCTTAGAAGACTCCATCACGTTATAGAACAGACAGAAAGGGACTCCGAGGAGGTTGCAATAGTCTCATTAGATGCAGTGAAGGCCTTCGACTCAGTCAAATGGCCTTGGCTGATAGCAGCCTTAAAGGAGTGCGGGGTCGGGCCCACGTACTTGAGGTGGGTCCAGTTAATGTACAGTAATCCACTGGCTCGAGCCAGAATGGGTACGACCATCTCAGACAGATGGCAACTCAGTAGGGGTAGTAAACTGGGATGCCCATGGTCCCCGATACTGTTTACCTTAGCACTGGAATCCCAGGTGATTTATTTGAGGCAACAATATGGAGAAGTGGGGATTAGCACGACTGGAGGGCAACATTTGATATCAATGTATGCAGACGATATGCTGCTATATTTGAGATACCCTGAAGAGAACCTACAATATATTCTGGAAGTAATGGAGCGATATGCGGTGCTGTTGGGCATAAGAGTGAACCCCAAGAAATCGTGCATGTTTCCCCTTGGGAGATATAAAGGGATACCACGAGAGAGATTGCCGGTATTACAAATACAATGGGAGACCGAGACTTTTAGATACTTGGGGATAGATGTAAATCATATGGCCGAGGTTGAACATATACAAAATACTGAAAGGGCGGTGGCTAAAATTGAAAATGGCATGAGATTCTGGGCCAAGCTCCCTTTGGGCCAAGCTCCTTTTGACCATGATGGGGAGGGTGGCACTGTTAAAGATGGCTGCGTAGACTATTGCAATATTTTGCGAACATACCACACATGATACCCAAGCGGTTCTGTGTACAAATCCAGAGCATGTGCAGGGGGTTCATATGGCACAATTCCAGGAATAGAATAGCATTATGGAAATTACAAAACGCATACGAACAGGGGGGCATCAGTGTGAAGGACCGGAGGGGGGGGTCTGTTCTTCCGCTCTCTATTTGGGAGAGGAGAGGCACAGAGGACCCCTGCCAAGATTCTCAATAAGGTAGCAATGGGCGAGCAATCGAGGCCTAGCTTCTCAGGAGGTGATGCATGCTGGTTCTTAAGTACAGTGTAGTCCCCAAGCACCCACAAAGGAATGTCCACTCACTGTATTAGTCAAAACGCAGTCTTTATATAATATTCAAGGTTATGTACATTATCACGATAACTCACTTTGTACTCGGTTATGGCAAAAACACAGTTCTATGTGGTACCACAATTACTATTAGATCTCTTTAAAGTGCATCAACTGTACGGTTAAATGTCACACAAATCAGTTTGTAAAGGAAACAAACAATAGAAAGAAGAGGAAAGCAGTTGGTGAGCAATTGGCAGAATACTGGCCCCATTACCTAGACACAGTTCTGTGTGGAGATTCCCCCCTCCCCCCACCTGGGCAACCTGTAGAATAAAGAAATATCACAAGCCCAATCCATATGTTGTTCACAAGAGTTTTCCCTTTAGTTCTACAACCCCAAAGTACCTGGCGTTGGAGCGTTCCTTGTTGGGGATTCAACGGCCCTTCTTGAGTGCCTTCCCTTTGAGGCAGAAGTCGTGGGTCGTCGAACATCCGACGGAGAACAGGGTGAACTACGGCGGTGAAGTAGCAGCTTCTTTCCTAGCGGTGCTGGTCGACGGGGAAGCGTAAACGTCCTGCAAGGAAGAGAGCTAAATGGTTTATAGCCGTGTAGCTCTTCTGGTTGCAGAAGCCAAGTCTCTTGAAGGCAAAGGATTTCAAAATGTTTTAAGAATTGCTGCCAATCTAAATCGTCTTTCTTGTTCCAAGATAGAAGATTTAAGGGAGTTGAAAGCTCAAAAAGAGATTCTGCAAGGGGACAGCCCTCCAGATAGTCCCTTTGCTTGCCTAAAATCCCCATCACAGATGCATCTACGCCAGAGACAGTCACACTACATAGTGCCCCGATGGTTCTAAATCTACTCACAGCCCCGAAGGGGGAACGTGAGCCATGCACCCATAAACTTATCCAGTGGCCTGTTTAGGCAGACCACCATAGCAAAGGTTCGACATTTTGGCAAATTTATTTTCTAATTTCGATTTAGTTAAGTCCAAAATCAAAGCAGATTGCTGTACACACCTAAATCATCCCTCCTTACTATAATTTGGGTTGCCTTTATCAAGTGGTAAAAGGGGTTCATGCCAAGTATTGTTTAAGTGACAGACGTAGTGGTGAGACTCTTGATAAACTCCAATTCCTTTATGTGAGAGAGGGCTGAAATGCAATTTAGAATACAGGCTCTAAAATATAATTTAGAAAGACTAAAACGTACATTACACCCACCCAAAATCTGCAATCTGATAAAATCCTTGTTACTGTAAAAATCGTAAAACAAATGTCCGATACACCCTAAGTGTCACTCAAAGCCTTAATCAGGGTTCTCTTATACAAGTTCTTATACCCATGGAACACTCCTTCAAAGCAACGGATAATGTTATGCTTTCTCCATGGGGTTAAAATGTCTTTCCAATCTTGTTCAATATCCTCAGTCCTCGCATCATCTTTAGCTGTTGGCTTGTCGGCAGTGGTAGAGTATGAGGAGAATGATTGGGCCTTAGAGGGCTTGCCAGAACGACCCGGACTAACCATCTCTTCATTGTCTGTCTGAGTTTTGGAAACAAGACCCGATTTGCTCGGCATCAGCTTCTTTCCATCGTTTGGGCCAAATACTTCCTGATCTGTAATGGGGGCCACTCCTATTACAGAATTCGTATTTGATCTGGCTGGGTTAGCCAAGCCAATTGGTGTTCCCAGTGATTTTTCGATAATTACACCATCAGACAAATGACCTAATGTGGGATCAGAACCATATGAATGGTCTACGAGAAGAAAGTATTGCTTCTTCAGGAGTTCGAAGAGTTACTGAAGTCTGAGATGAGACTGGATGGTCTGAATGGTAAACATGGAGTCTACATGGAATAACCAGATTAATCCTATTCTGGAATTTCAAGCGTAGTGTCTTAGCCCCCCCTTTCTTCCCTATCGTTTGATGCCTCTATTGAAGAGATACAAGTGGGAAGCCCTGTCATTGCAAATTCAGGGGAAATGCAATGATTGGAAGCGTGGTTTGCCGAAATCCGCTCTACTCTAATAATATCTATTAAAGGAGAATTAGCTAGCCTGCGTGCTTCAACTACACAAGATGAGCAGAAAAATGAGAAGCGACTAGATAAATGTCTCTGCACAATAATTTATATAGCCGAAGGTTGATCCATCTTCCCCATTGGCAGCCGTTGTGGCCCTCTCTAAAAGGGAAGGAGTTGGCGTTAGCTGTCAAGCCATGAGCAGTGAGATAGCCATCTGTAGTGCCACACAGAATAACTTTAATGATGTGAATTATTTGTCTGATGATGTAATTATCGAAAAACCACTGGGAACACCAATTGGCTCAGCTAACCCAGCCAGATCAAATACAAATTCTGTATTACAGATCAGAAAGTATTTGGCCCAAACGATGGAAAGAAGATGATGCCAAGCAAATCGGGTTTAGTTTCCAAAACTCGGACAGACAATGAAGAGATGGTTAGTCCGGGTCGTTCTGGCAAGCCCTCTAAGGCCCAATCATTCTCCTCATGCTGTACCACCGCCGACAAGCCAACAGCTAGAGATGATGCGAGGACTGAGGATATTGAACAAGATCGGAAAGACATTTTAGCCCCATGGAGAAAGCGTAACATTATCTGTTGCTTTGAAGGAGTGTTCCACGAGAATAAGAACTTGTATAAGAGAACCCTGATTAAGGCTTTGAGTGACACTTTTGGTGTGTTGGACATTTGTTTTTTACGATTTTTATAGTAACAAGGATTTTATCAGATTGCAGATTTTTGGGGGTGTAATGTACGTTTTAGTCTTTCTAATTTATATTTTCGTGTCTGTGTTCTGAATTGCATTACAGCCCTCTCTCTCATAAAGGAATTGAAGTGTATCAAGATTCTCACCACTACGTCTATCACTTGCACAATACTTGGCATGAACCCCTTTTACCACTTGATAAAGGCAACCCAAATTATAGTAAGGAGGGACGATTTAGGTATGTACCGCAATCTGCTTTGATTTTGGACTTAACTAAATCGGAATTAGAAAATAAATTTGCCAAAATGTCGAACCTTTGCTATGGTGGTCTGCCTAAACAGGCCACTGGATAAGTTTATGGGTGCATGGCTCACGTTCCCCTTTTGGGGCTGTGAGTAGATTTAGAACCATCGGGGCACAATGTAGTCTGACCGTCTCTGGCATAGATGCATCTGTGATGGGGATTGTAGGCAAAAAAAGTGACTATTTGGAGGGCTATCCCCTTGCAGAATCTCTTTTTGAGCTTTCAACTCCCTTAAGTCTTCTATCTTGGAATGTGGCTGGCTTTAAAAACAAAGACTATTTAGATTGGCAGCAATTCTTAAAACATTTTGAAATCCTTTGCCTTCAAGAGACTTGGCTTCTGCAACCAGAAGAGATACACGGCTATAAACCATTTAGCTCTCTTGCACAGAATTTCCCAAGGGGCAGGCGGAGTGGGGGCTTGTTGACGTGCTTTAATTGGAACAAAGACCTTGATGCAATCCGCATCACCAGGTATCTTAACGGTAAGGCGGGTTGTTGATGCGCATAACGCCCTTGTTGTTAACATCTACCTGAGACCGTTGTAGGAAGCTGTAGACGCTTTATTAACCCAACTTGATGAGTTAGAAAAAATTAAGTATTTGTGTACTGCTCCACAGTTGCACATTGTATTGGTGGATTACTTTAACATGCAGCTAGAAACAGTTGAGAAGTACACATTAGGACCATGATGAGTTATGGGAGATTTCTATGCCATGCAGTCGATCCTGCACCCCAAAAACAGCTTTTTCCCATAAATTAATTTGGGAGATTATGACCAGGGGGTACAGGGCTTGTAATGGCAGGTTCCCTCGTGATACTCTCCCTAGGCCGACATATTTTTTGTTGTTGTTTACTTGTGTTTATCTAGATTAATAGATTTTGCAAGGACAGTGTTTTGGTGGTCAATCAGTTTCGGTCTTTCAATTTAGGTCTTTCAGTTTACTTATGCTGTATCAAGGAGGTGCAGTACTCTCTGTCATCAGTTTGTTGCATTCTCCCAGGGCTGCATGTAGAATCTTGGCTGTGGCGATTGTCCAGGAAGTTTTGTCCCTGCTCATCAGGCGAGGCCACCCTTCTTCTTCCTCCTCTTCCTCTTCCTCTTCCTCTTCCACCGGCCGTAGATATGCGAGTCTAATTTAGGTAATCACTGTGCAGGTCGTTAAAAGGTGGCGGACTGATTCTATTTGATCACTTTTTGCACAGTCTGCATGTTTTTGAAGCAGATTGGCCTCTGATCTGAAGAATTTCATTTGTGTGTAGAAGGTTTAGTCAAGCTCTCAAAAAGATTTGTCATAGGGGTCTGTTAGGGAATCTCTTGAGAAATTGGGGGACTTCGTTCAGTTTCATTACCCCGACTGGTAGATGCGCCAAGAGTTTATTTTAGTTTGCTTTTTCCAATGTGGTGATCCAGTCTAGCTCCGCTAGTTTTCTTTTGATTTTGCATGGGTTTGCGATTAGATCGTCCTCGGTGCAGGCGATTTGGTCAAGCTGTTGCCTTATCTTTGTTGCCCAATTTGTTAGCATTTTGCAGCTGCCTGCTGTCAGTTTCGAATTTATAAGTTGGTATAGTGGCAGGCCTTGGGGGAGTATCGTTTTCCTGAATAAGGAGATGCTGTTGAAATCTACCTTGGCTTTGAGAGAGGTGAGGCCCAGTTCTCTCCTGATTGCTGCCATCGAGGTTGTTTTGGGCAGATTCATCATTGATCTCCAATAGAAGCCCTCCACTTTTTGCCAAAAAGCTTCCGGAATTGTGGGCATGGCTTCGCCGACGTATGTTAATGCTGGGACGACTTTTGCCTTGTAGAAATTGTGTGGGGGACTTGGGGTGTGGAAATAGAAGCTCAAAGTGAAGTTTCCATCTTTCTTTGCATACTGTTTGATGGCTCAGTTGCTCTCTGGTCAGCTGGTGATTTCATAAGAGCCCAGAATTCTCTTGCGTTCTGGCCCGCCCCTTTCTTGTAAATCTTTCCTCAGAGTCTTTCTGGTAGAGAAGAGCTTGGTGGTGTTTTATCCATGCTTTGTAATTCTTGGATTCTGTGGCTATTTGAAGCAGCAATGCAGTTGAGTGGGATTTTCTGGCTTTTCTCTTGAGTTGTCTTAGGGCGGCTCGCTTGATGACTACTTGCTTGTCGTACTGATGAGTACCCGACTGTCAATGGATGTTAATCGGTGTCTGCTTTTGGTCCATCTCTGGCGTTATATTGGATTTGGTAGCTCAATGTCAATTGTTCGACTCTTGCAGGGGTCATTCTCAGTCGGTTTCCCTGTGGCTTACACTCGATGGTTACCTTCATTGTAGGGTTAATGGGTGAGATGGAGTTCCATGTGGCTCTTAAGAGGTTATGGTTGTTCGCTGCTGTGCGAGTTACTTCGAAGGCTATTCGTTTCAGCATTTCGTCCGAAACGAAGATGTAATCTATTGTTCCCTTTAGGTTGTCTCTCTCCCAGGTGGGGTTTCTTTCCGGGTCGGGGAACAACAGGTTGATGTTACGGAAGCCTTGCAAGGTCATCTGGTTGTTTCAGAGCACTCCTCTTTTCTCTGATGTAGTCTGTTGTCTGTGCTGCTGAGCCAACAGAACAGTATTCTTGCATCTAGTGTTTAGATCGCCGCAGATGATGACATGAGCGATCTGTTTGTCAGCGTAGATATTGTCGATTTTCTTTTTCTATCAATCTCAGAAACTTTTTGTCTGCAATCGCTTGTGGGTTCCAATACGCGTTGATTATGGCGATTTTGGGTATTTGATTTTTTTGCCGAAATTGGGTCGTAGTTCGCCCAGTTCGTTCTGATCGCCAGGTGGTGAGTTGAGAATGCTAATGTTTCCAGGATATTGATACCGCTGTCCATGCGGGCTGCTAATAGAAGTCCAGAAGATGGACGCCCCAGCCTGTTTATAGCTTCTGCAGCGATTGCGATGTCAACCCCGTCCAAGTGGGGTTTTTCAGTCAACCATAGTTCTTGCAAAGCTAGTATATCAAACTGGCCCAAGTCGATGCCTCCTTTTGTCATGAGATGGTTGTATCCGCATGTATTCGAGGAGGCGATTTGTAAGGTTGTTGCTGTTAACTTGGAAGAAGATGATGCAGACATGTCGAGGGGCTCATCTTTGTGGGCCTCTGATTGCTATTTGTTCATGGTAGAAGATAAAGACTTGGGCAACCATGCCCAAACCTGTTTCATCAGTGCTGAGGGTGTAATCTTTCCTGGCTCGGTAGGCACGCTAGTTTCCGCCATGAAGGGGACTTCTTGTTTATTTAGGTTTTGTTGCCGTGCTTTGGCTTGCGATTCAGAGGTTGCTTTTGAGACTGCGTCGTCAGTGGTTCTATTGCGTTTCTCGCTGGTTGGCTCAATGGTGCTGAAGACTTGGATGATGGGATAGGGTGGGTTTTGGAGTTTTTGGGTCCTTTTTCACTTCGACTGTCTGCTTCATCTTTATGCAGCCTGTTGTGTTTGTATAGGGGTTGTGTTCTGGATACATAATGTGGTCTTTTTGCGGTAGTGTTTCTTTCGTTGGATGTTGCAGTGTCAAGGTCGCTGTGAGCAGAGACGTCTGTCAGTTTTAATCCGCTTTGCATTAGGTCTTCCTGACCTTTTAGTTGAAATCTGAGCTTTTCTGACCTTATGTGTAGGTAGCATTTAGCTTTTGCTGCATTGTGGTAGGGTTCCACAAGGATTAAGTCCTCTGATGTCAGATGTCGTAGAGCCCTGTTGTGTCTGAGGATTTTCAGTACTGTTCCTCTATTTAGTATTAAAGCCTCTTGGTTTCTGCCGATTTGTTCCAGTTTCAGAATTATGGTGGGAGTGTGCTTTCTGTTGAGTTCCTGACAGATTTCTGATGTACTCTTGATGTAGATCGATGAAGCCGCTCTCGGCTTGGGGATTCTTGGCGTCTTGCCTTATGGGAATTTGTGGAGTGTAAGTGAGGTTGCTTGTTAGGTGAGGTTTTCCTTGAGTGTTCCGTGTAGCTTTGGAGATGTTACAACTGGCCCTCTTTTCTTCTTAGTTAGGAAGATGTCCGGGAATCATAATGAACGTGCTGACTCTTCTCCTGGTAAGTATTAGGACTTCTCTGTGTCCGATGGCTAGGAGATCTTGTGCGTTTTGGTCGTTCTGGTGACAGTCTGAAGTGCTTGCTGCGTGCCCTGGGTGGAGTTCGGGCAGTAGGCCGCGTTTTCTTTTCTTTACTGGGGTCTTGGTCTAGATGTTGCAAGATGTTCATCAGCTTTTTGTTAGACAGGAACTTTTCCACGGTAATTGGCGACTGAGTCTCTGGTTCTCTATCGAGGGCCTAGCAGCGTCTTCCTTTATTCCTAGTAGTATGGGCAGCACTGTTCAGTTTGGGTTTGTTCGGAGATCGGGGATAGAGGTTTTTCCAAGGTCTGCAGTTCTTCTTTTTGGCTTTGTGGATCTGGGAGTTTTAGGAGTGTTTGGTTGTTTTTGTTGCCCTTTGTGTTGGGTTTTGCAGTAGCGCCATTTTGTTGTTTGGGGATGGTCATCGTCGATTTTAAGGGCGAGTCTTCAGTGATGCAGAGGGTATCTTCGGAGCAGGCCTGGACTGATCTGAAGATGAACAGTTATGGCTGGAGAATTGCAGGGCCGGCTCCGCTCCCTTGGTTGTTATTGAAGTTCTCTTGAGATTGTGTTTCGGTTCCTTTCGTGAATGTCCCTTTTGGAGAGTTCTGGAGGTGTTTGCGTTGCAGAGTTTTTTGATGATTGAGTGGAGTTATTCTGTGATGTTCCCTTCGTTGTTCCTGGAGGTCGGTCCGGCTCTCCGCCCTTTCTGTTTCGTTGCTATGTGCCGCAATTCTTTTTTTTTTTTCCATTGCTGTCAAGTATCCCTCCAGGTAGATCAATTTCGTATGCATCATGGCGGATACGGTTGTGTGGTCTTTCAGGGTGTTGTTTAAAGGAATGGTTCGGTAAAAAATGTTTTATTGCCCGTACGGGTTGGCCATGTGTTTTTAAGCCTAAGTCGCTTGATTTTAGAAAAATTTCCTATGGACCTTACCCGAGTTTTCGTCCATTAACCGCACGCGAAAACGGGCATCAAGGAGCTGCCATTTTGTGATAATCCTATCATTTCCCCCATCGCCCTGGCTGACCTGCTTTTGCGGCACTAAATCATATCCCCGCCCTGAGCCTGTCATCAGCAGACGCGTACCGGCCATTTCACAACGCCAAAGCACGTCTCGTGTCAACATTCGCTGCGCTTCAGCTAATGACGTGTCACCATGGAAATGGCAGGACGCCTCTTTCCTCAATAAGTATAAACAGACCGTTTCACAACGCACAGCAGCAGATTTTCTATTCCATTCCCCTCTGTGTTACTTTGAGTATTCTGTGACTCGTTTCTGTGCTCTGGTCAGGTACCTTCGTTGCTTGTAGCCCGTGTGAACAGCTACCAGTACCACCGCTATAAATTATTTGTTTGTTTAACACACAATGGCTACAGTAATGCCCTACGTGTACGAGCCCGAGTATACCGAGGAGGAACTACTGGAAAGGGAAACACGCGAAAACGATGGGGCTTCGGACGGCAGCTGGGAGAACGATTCAACAGCTCAAGAGCCTGGACCTTGTCGCATGGACGGTGTTTCCACCTGGTGCACATGCAATCGGTACGAGCTAATGCCAACCGAGGACGAGAACTGCTGCTGCTGTGAAAACTTGGGATGCGTGGCCTACATTTCGGAAGGCGAGCCACGACCGCAATGCATCACCGAGCTGCCAGACTTCAGGGCAGCCTGCCTCACACGGTCCGTGTTAAGGATAATGATGGTGCTTATGCACGAACTTCGCACAACTGTTCGTCCTCGTAATCCGAGTAACGAGTAAGTATACTCTGCTTGTTATGCCACTCCTATTTCATGGTCTTCTACTATATCCAAAATTACATATACATATCATTGTAACGCATGAAAGTCATTCAATAGTGTGCAGTATCTAGATGGCATTTGTCCGAGCAGAATGCCATTAGTTACAAGAATTGTCATTGACAACAAACGTTTATTAAACTTATCTTGTTCATTTAAAAACAGTTTGTATCATTCTTTTTCACAGGTGGTACCGGCTGGTGGCCTATCGTTCCTTTACATGGTGGCTTCACGGGAGGCTTGGACACCACGTTCGAAGAGTAATACCCGCCTGTGCCGTTCGTGCCATAAGAGAAACATTCCCGAGTGACAGCGGTCAGTACAGGGGATTTTCTCTCGCTGTGCTGCAACCTGACCTGTACAATGTGTAAAGCCTTGTATTTTTGTGCCATCAAAATAAGATAAAAAATAAAACACCACATATATTTTAACAACGGTTGTTTCCATTTTTTTAAATGAATCAAGTGTGTCTCCATTCAAGGATTGACGTCAGACATCTGTGCTCCGAATGGGTGAAGGTCAGGTCGCTGTGAAGCAGGGTGGTCACTATCTAAGCTAACATAATATATTCTCAATAATGCATGCACTAAATAACACTTGTTCAGTCTTTCAGTCAGTTATGTCTCTATAAAAGTCACACATATATCTATACTATCAATCAACATTGGATTATACAGGCCTTAGGTTAAGGGTCTTGACCACTATAATACACTGTTTGAAGTGTGGGCCTGTGCTCACAAGAATCTCCGGTATGTGGCATTTGTTATTGATGGGCAACGATATACTGCAGTAGGGGTCTAATGTTAGTTGGGGATCTGCTAGGTGGGCATCATGGCGTGGTCAGTGGTCTGGCATATGAAGAGAATACCTTGCAGGGACACAGGGTCAGAATGGCAGTAAGTTTCCACTGGCGAGGGTGCGTGGGCAAGGACACGTTTGTGGAGATGAACGAGCTATGTGCTTAGTTCAGGCTGGTTCACATGCAGGACAGTGATCTCAGAGGAAGAGTGATGTGTTACATTTATTAGCTGTCGCAAATACCTCTGGAGTTTTCCAGTCATAGTGGGAACGAGGGTGGGGGCCATGTGCTGTGCGCAGTGAGGCCTGGCCATCAAGATGGAGTGGAAAGTGGGTACAAAAATGGATGCCCCGTGTCCTGCTCAGTGGTCCCAGCTACGCGAATGTCAACCAAAGTTAACATCACAAGGGCAAGGGGCGAACCCACTACGGGAGGCACTTGGTCCGAGTTTCTACTGAGAAGTAAAGGATGAGAGGGGCCTGATGGCCCCTCGCTCCCACACATTTGCCTGCATGCCCACCGGCCCATCCATCCCACCCCCCTTCTATCAAAGGCGGTTCGCACCCGGGGATGAGCGCTGGCATGGGCGCTGTCACGGGCGCAAACTGCCAAGGTGCCAAACAGCATGGACACTTCAAAAGGTATCCCACACCCAGGGGCCATCGCTCACATGGCCTCCTCAGACCCTGTGTCTCCAGACAGGCCTCCCCTGAGGCAGGCCGCCCCCATGCAAACCACATAATACCACAACATACACACGTCATTCATTCACAAACACACCCCTGTTTCTAATACTTTATAAACCACTTGATATGTCTCATGAGATCATCTTTGTGCTTTGCAAGTCAACTCCTGAACCTTCTACCCGAGAAGCACTGAGATCTATGCTAATCTGCTCGTCATCGTGCTATCTGTGACCGCTTCGTGCAAACCCGTCAGTGTGCAACCTGTGGCCATCGACCTGTTCTCCTGCAACATACTGCTTGGTCCGGCTGAATCCAACTGTTTGTTGGTCAAGGTAAGGCCATGTGCTAGTCATATTTCGGTCATTTTTACATTTCTATCTATTTGCGATTACAGTACCCAATAGTGCTATGGTCATTGGTCTCATTGCTATTGACTTGAGTTTCAATTGTTATGCTATCAATAGATGTATTTATTTTCATCTGTGTCAATTGTCATCGAATTGCATCCTTCGGGGGTCCAGTCTATAATGTAAGCATGTTTCCTTCTTGTGCAAGACAGAACATCCAAGGGACGAGTCACATGTTCAGAGTTTACTCACATCATTTAAAACATTTCTGTAACTTATGCAAATACTAAGCCGCACATGAACTGGTATAGTTCAAGCGACCAAAACAAACCTTGCCTTGAACATGGTATGGTTCATTTACTTTTTTATGACATTTTTATTCATCAAGGTTTTATAATCATCTTGATATTTACTTTTCAGAATTTTCAACAATGCCTGCCTGTTCGATTAGCGGTTGCCCTTCGAAATCCCATGCTAAATCTGAAGGCACTACATTGCATGTATTCCAGAAAACTGTTGATTGAATAAGAGAATGGGTCAGACATTTCGGATATCCACTGGATGAGCTGGAAAGTAGAGTCCAACAAGTCTTAGAGGACAAGAGGGGTGATCGATACCGTATCTGCAGCCGGCACTTTTCCTCGAACATGTACGTCACATCTTGGGTAACAAAGAAGAATAAACGGCGAACGGCACGGAAATTGCTCACAAACGCTATTCCAACTCTCTTCGTCCACATTCCGCCACTGGTGAGTCAAGTGTTCGGATTCAGCTTTAGGCCTTGCGGTAGTGTGTAGGTAGCCAAATGGATTAATTGATATTTTAGGTGGTGTGTCCCTTGTAATACTTCTGATATTGATATGAGTGTATAGCTTTTTGAATAATGACATTTATCAATAAATTATTTTTTGATTTTATAACCCCCAAAGGAAATCTATTTATGGGCACAGGTAACTGTACTATAGTGCACATTTTCAATAGCATTATTCTCAAGTATTCAGATACGAATCAGCGCAACAGCTTTCTGAAGTGCGTACCACATTTACAACATCCATAGATATTCTTCAGCAGCACGAGGTATGGATACTGACGGCTCCATCGAGCGTGATCATATAACGTGATTCCATTTGCTATACTTTCTTCCCTATTAACGCAAGTACTGTGTTTTAGGGAGACGATGGATCTTCCACTACAATCACAAGATCCCATTTAGATGATGCAGATGTAAAGAAATCGGAGAAATAAGTTGATTAAATCTGATCATATTTGAATATTCCTTGATTCTTTTAGACAATGCAACATTTGTGGTTATCTCTTTATATGTACCTGTGCCGTCGACCCCAAGTGTGTGTTATGTTTACAATATTGAAAACCATACTAACGCAAGTACTGTGTTTCTGGGAGTTGCTGATGCCTCCTCTTCAATACAATCATTCATGGCAGTCCATGCAGAGCCAGAGGTATGGATACTGACAGCTCCATCGAACTAGGTCATCAGAGCTCGAATACTTGTCGTTTGATTGTTCCACACAATGTTTAAATCGTGTTTGGCTATTGAGATGTACCTGTGTGTTCGTCCTCACGTGTGTTTTATGCTAACAATATTTTGATACAAAGTAATGAAAATACTATGTTTCAGGGAGTCGATGGAGCCTCATTCCGTGCTGTCTATGCGGATACAGAAAATATAGTTGTTGCAGCGCAAGAGGAAGGGGAGACATGCGGATACGAATCGGAGCAACAGCGTGCAGATGTTGAAGGTCGAGTCAAAGTTGCAAAGAAAAGAAACAAAAATAAGGTTAGTTACAAACAGTTCATAACTTTAGACATTTCTTTGTGCTGGGGACTATTTTATGTTATTTTCCAGTCAATTGTACTTTACTTTATCTTGTGTTTAAACTGAACATCCCTTTTCCAATCTATCCTCTAGTTACCCGTGGGTGTCCGAACGATACATACACAGGCAGTGAAGCGAATGAGAGATGTTGCTTGCCAGACCATTTACACTATGGAGGAACTATGAATTCAGACGCCGTGTGTTGAGACTCGAGATGCTCATGTCCAATGGCCAGAACATGAAATGAATGTGTCCGGAGAATCCAGCAAAGATGTATTGGACCATTGCTACAGGCGACCGCATAACCACAACAACTTCATACTGGATGTATTGAAGATAGCTCTGAAGTAGTCGCAGATCAATTTACACAATCTACACCCGCCAAAAAATTTCCACCAAAAAAGCTGAGCTGTCGCCATTGTTGTGTTCTCCCATCAATGTTGAAGTAGCAGATGTTGAAATGACAGAGAATGAACCAGCAGCAGCATTCACCGACGCATCAGAACTTGATAGCAGCAATATTTCTTTCAAATGTGGTGATATGTCCTCAACGTCACAGGCCGAAACAACTTTGACGCCGGATGACAGTCTAATGAAAGAGGGCAAATACATAGTATTCGACAGTTGTTTGATGAATATTAGAAGTATGCTGAAATGTGGGCATTCTGTTAGAGGGAAAGTATGTGGGAAGCCATTGATTCATGTCACTCGTCAAAAAAAAGGCTGACTGTAGATTAAATCATACGTTCTCATGGTCTGCACAACCGATGCTGGGGAAACTGCCAACAGGCAATCTACTGTGTGCAGCTGCATCACTTTTTAGTGGGTCCAGTTTTAGAAAGTTAGTCTTTCTTTCAGTTTGTGGGACTCCATTTAATTTCAAAAACGCAGTACTACAAATACCAACATGATTATCTGTTTCCGGCCATTAGTGCTGCTTGGAAAATTGAACAATTGTCTCTAGCAAGTACATTCGAAGGCAAACGATTCAGGCTAGCCGGTGATGGACAGTGCGGCAGCCCTGGATTTTCTGACAAGTACTGCACCTACCACTTTCAGGACATGGATAGTAAGAAAATTGTGAGTTCGGTGGTCGTGCAGGTAACCCAATGTACATACTCCGTGGCCATGGAGAAACTAGGATTTATAAAATCAGTGGAATATCTACAATCGAGGGGAATGCACATCGACCTCATAGCCACAGACAGACATGTTTCAATAGCCAAGACAATGAGAGAGCAGTTCCCACATATTAAACATCAATTTGACGTATGGCATCTTGCTAAAACAATCAATAAGAAAATCTCGGCTGCAGGGAAAAAAAGGTTTGGAAAGTATTTCAGAGTGGTCTCAGTCTATCAGCAACCATCTTTGGTGGAGCTCCAAAACTTGTGAAGGGTCAGTGGAAATACTACTTGAAAAATGGCGGTCACTGATGCACCACTGTACCAACGTGCACCGCTGGTCAGAAAAACTAAATTTCCACCAATGTGAACATGGCCCTTTGTCCCCAGTGGAGGCACGGAAGAAGAAGTGGTTGATTCCATCTTCACTGAAACGCAAAGCCATTGAGAAGATTGTTTTCGATAAAACTCTATCAAGAGATTTGAGTGGACTGACAGAATTCTGTCACACAGGAGGTTTGGAGGTGTTCCACAATATGTGCCTAAAGTACAGGCCAAAGCGCTTGCATTTCAGCATACAGAGCGTGAGACCTAGGACTCTACTTGCCGTCTTGTCCCATAACAAGAATCTGGGCCATGAACAATCTAGGACTACGGGTAATGTAAGGATGCCTCGCTACACTAAGGCCTTTTCAAAAAGAAGTCGGCAATGGGTGATCAAACCAGTCTATGAGGAAATGGAGTTCGACTTTGTCAAAAGCCTTATTGTTGCTGTATTAGAGAAGCACAGATATGGAATTTTGAACGTTTCTGTGCAGAGCACTGATCCATTGCCACCAAACATTGCCACTGTGCCATGTCCACCCAAAGGAGAGCTGGTTGTGAAGTACAAATCCCGGTTTAGATAATTGTAATACGACTCTTTTTGTAAATAAAAGTTATTGTACAGTGTATATACAAAGTATGCTAACCCTAACCCCTACCTTCACCATCCTGGGTGGCAAACAGCCTGGGTGTCATCTTTGAATTCTCTCTCTATTCACCTCATATTGCTGACCTTGTCTGTATGTGTATGTATATATTTTTGTTGATGTAACTCATTTTCGCAATCTCATGTAAATGCGCACTGTTAAACGAGGGGAGGCTTGCGTATTGCAAATAATAAAACAAACGAACAATAAATCTCACTTTCAACTCAACTCCTCGGGTACTTTATACTTTCCCTGACCTTCGCCCAAAAATTAAATGTCTCCAAAGTTATGGTTCTTTTGGGCTGCAAAGCTTGCAGACAACGAGGACAAAATTGGGGTCCTTAGAACGCGCCAAGCGAGCCGTTGCAGATGGGAGAGAGGCCAGTTTGCATTTGCACATTGAGGCTCAGTACATAGATGGATTTGAAACTTCAAGTTCTCACAGATGGCTTTACTACGGGATGTTGCAAAGAAAGAATGTATGCTCATTTCTAGTGAAGGTCAGCGGCTTTGATTTTCAGCTTGCGGTCTGAAGAGGCCCACAACTCGCACTGGCAGTATAAGGTTCTATTGTTTTTTGACCTTGAGAGACGGGCACTATGCCGAAAGAACTTCATTTGAAGGGGGGTGCAATAACGTAAGAGACGATAAGGCAGAAAAATCTGAAACTAGACCGAGTTTCATGTTAGTTCAGTATACAAAAAATCGTTGTCAAGAGCATAGTGGGATTTACGGACTGCATTACACAGAGACACAATGGAAATTGCAAATATAATGTAAGTAACTCTTTAGACGCTTTTATACCGGAATGAAGAATTAATGAATGGATGCATGAATAAATGACTGAATGAAGAGCTAGGAAAACGTTTGTGGGATCGTCCTTGTAGCGGGCACATGGGCATGCAGGTCCACATTCCACACGCATGTAGACAAACAGTCGTTTCTCATTGTGTGCTAACCTCGATTTATTTTGTTACTTTTCGCATTGATTTTAGAGCCGAACATACTCCATTGCACTATCCTTGCAAGCAAATAGTTTCAGATCGGCCGTAATAAATAAAATGAATAATATTAATAAAGATCAGCTGGCGAGACTAATTATAATTTTTATGTTTTCAAAATGGGTATATCCTACCCTACTGCTACTGCCACCAGTTTCAGACCCCAGCAGACGGCTTTTTCAACCGCCAGCTGCAGCTTCTTGTCAACAACTGCACCACTTTGACGATCTTAAGGGAGGATCGCCAAGGGCCCATATGCCCTTACGCGGTACTAGCGGCTAGAAGCAACATATCAACCTTTAAGCTGGCCTAGTGCCTAGTTGATGGAACAGCCTTGCGGTTCACCGTGCGACCAAAGTGCTTCTTTTAACGAAAACCAACACCCTGTGTACCACAAAGGAACAGCGCGTGACTCACGATAAAATAGAACAGTTTTTTCGGATAGAGATAAAATAAATGGCATTCCGAGTTAATATGGCAATTGCTGAATATCCTATAAACATTTAATGTCAAATAAATGTACTTTACCAAATGTACCGTGTTGCTGTTTGATTTTTAAAGTACAGTTTCATATTCCGAATTGTGGCGCGCTGTGTTGTGAGTTGATCTGTGTTGGTTTCCGGGTTCTGTGTGAAGTCGCATAGAAGACGACTGGGCACGTTTGCCTACGTAGCACAGTAACGTCACGGAGAGAGGCGGGGAATATGAATGTTTTGATAATGGATATGATTTAGTGCTGCAAAAGCAGGTCAGCCAGGGCGATGCAGCAAGTGATAGGATTATCACAAAATGGCATCTCCCTGATGCCTGTTTTCGCGTGCGTTTAATGGACGAAAACTCGGGTAAGGTCCATAGAAAATTTTTCTAAAATCAAGCGACTTAGGCTTAAAAACACATGGCCGACCCATAGGGGCAATAACATTTTTTTACGAACCATTCTTTTAAAGCTTTGTACAGTTAGCCAAACAGCGCGAGTGCGATTGTGACTGCTGACATGATTGTTAGCATGTCTGGCTTTTAGGATGGAGTCTCCTTTTAGTGGTGTTTGGTGCTTCATTTCTACTCCAGGACCTTGCAGGGGTGTTTAGGGTCAGATCTTGAGGCTTTGAACGAGGCTTGTGGATTTGTTTTCTCAAATTTTTGGGCTAGCGGAGGAGAGGATTTCTCTATTTTCCTCCTTGTTTTCTGAGGACTCCTCTGGTGATGGCAGATTTGGGTTTGCAGCCGATTTGGAGCTGCTCTCAGAGCTGGCGGTTTTCTCTGGGGCTGTCTCCAGAGTAGTGCCTGTTTTGCACGTTTTGGGTGGTGGTGAAGAGGCTTCCAGTATCTCTGCATCGGACAGTTCGAGGAGGTCGTGTTTCCTTTTGCCTTGTTTTTGGAAAAAAATCTTTCAATGAGTTGCATTGCGTGGTCTTTACGAACGATTTTTTAGAAGTTGGTGGCTTGCGTGTAGTTTTGTTATTTCTTTTATTCCCTGCTCAGAAGTGCATCCGGCGTCCTTGTTTCCCATGGAGAGGGGTTGTGTTGACTTTTGCTCTTCCTGGTGCGTGTTCGGTGCTTCTCATGTTTTCACTGTTTTTACATCAGTACTTTAGTTTTGGTTTTTGAGTCTCTTTTTGTCTTTGTGGATTGATTTCTTTTATTTATTTTTCATGTTTTTTTAATAGGCTGAAGGGGGGGGTATTTGTATGTTTCCCTTAGTGCTTTCCATGTCGACCCATATGTCTGGGTGTTGTTCTCCGATGGTGCTTTGGGGGGCCTCCAGGGACTCCCTTGCCGTGCAGTCCTCTATCTCTGATGGGTCCTCAGTGTCCCCGCCTGCCAAGAGGGGCCGGTGATCAACACCATCGGAGCCAGCATGGATCTGTGCGGCCATGGTCACCAGCCTAACGGCTGTGTTCGCTTCCATTTCATTGGTGAGTTTTGGAGGCGGCGCATGGTGGGGCTTCTCTGATGATTTCTCCGAAGGTTCCTGCCCTTCGTGGCTTCGATTTGCTGCGTCTGCGGCCCAATGCCGCTCCCGCTGGGAGGGGATCTCCACGGGGCTCCGTCTGGCGAGGTAAGAGTTTGCTGGGTTTTTGAAGCGGGTGTTCCGCCCGAGGGAAGGTGCGCACTCGCGCTCGCCTACCTCCCCGCCACCTGCACCTTGGCAGAGCCCAGCTCCGTCAGCCCTTTGGCTGGCGACGGAGGGGACGCACGCTCGGCGGGGGGCGGGCAGGGATCTGAGGCACGGAGCCAGCATTCCTGACGCCATTGTTTCAGAAGAGTCAGGCATATGGATTGTCGCAGAACGCCGTCCTGCTGACCTTCCAGACGCGACTTGTTTGTCGAGCTGACAGGTTTCAGCCCGCTCGGTCTTATTGCCGGAGTTGGAATCAGCGGCAGTAGCGGGGAGATGTTGGTTCTGACTGTAGGCTCGACAACTTGGATACTGTGGTTGGGGTTGAGAGCAGAAGGGGGCGTTCATAGGCTGCTCCGCGCATCATAGGAGCAGTCCGAGAGCTCCGCAGAGTTCTTTTGTCTCACTTGCCATCAGGCACAGGGTTTGGTTCTAAGCTGAGGGCTGAGGTCTCTGCTTCCATCGTCGTCCTGTCAGGGACTAAAGAGACTGCAACTCCCTCAGCGACTGGCTCCGCGGCCTTAGCTGGTGTTATGTAGATCCTCCCACACAAAGAGCAGCGTGGAGGTTGTAGAAAGACTGGAATCACTGTAATCGGAGCGCGTAGAAAGAGTGGACTGCAGAGACTGCAACTCCCTCAGCGACATATATTTCAGGGTGTCGTAAAACCTAGATCGACTGTATCCTGCTACATGTGCAGAGTTGGAGGCTTGCAGCAGATTTTCAAATATCCAACGGAGTGAACACGACCACGACTCCCTCTCTCGATCTCTTAGCTTGTTTGTAAAACTCCCACAAGATCTGAGGGAGGGGGTAGGCGGATGGACCCATGGCAAATATTGGTTGAAAGTAATCATATTTGGAGATTATATTCATTGTTAGTACCGCTCCTTCAATCCTCTGTAGTAGGGATTGGGTTAGCACCGGGTGACCTTTGGCAACAGTTGGTATGCTAAACCCTGTTTTGACTAAACCAGGTGCTAAGGAGGTGGTGAGTCTTTTGCCTCATTCCGGGTGGTTTGATCGGAAGGGTTGCTGCAAGTCAGAGTTATTGTCCATTGCGAAATCGAACGAGTGTAGGAGCGCTGAAGGATTAAGATTAGCCCGTCAAGAATATAAAGCTCTATCGGCAAAAAATGGGAGGTATTCCGTAAGAAGAAATGGGAGGAACTCCAATTAGCATCCAGAAGGAAAAATGCATCTGCTTTCTGGAAGATGGTCTCCATGGATACCAAACAGTCGACTTATTCTGCTTCGCCAAATATCTAAGGGGCAATTTGGTTCTCCCATTTCAGCACTCTTTACCAGGATCCTGGTGTACAATCATTGGCCAATATTGAGCCTGTGGGGTAGGAGGCTCTATTATCTCATGTGCTGTACATACCTTTAGAAGAAGTGGAAGAAGCAATTCTTTCGCAGAAGAGGGGTAAAGCACCAGGGCCAGATGCACTACACAGGGAGCTTTTTAGTACAGAAGTAGGAATCTGGGGCCCCGTTTTGCAGGATGTTTTTTCAAATATCATGAGTCCCGACCTTGTCTTTGAGTCCTGGCGAGGTGCAATTATAGTTCCTGTTTTTAAAAAAGGTGACCTCAAAACTACAGTCCCTTATCCTTAATTGATGTAGCATCTAAAACCTGTGGGAAAATCCTGTTGAAAAGGTTGAAGGTCTGGATGTTTCAAAACCATGTGCTCTCAGATTTTACAGGCAGGTTTTAGACCAGGCATCGGCCCGGTACATCAAGCCTTTTTAGGTTGCCCCGACTTCGAGATAAATATGTGAGACTCGGAAACCAAAAGCTTTGTTTGGTATTTATCGATCTGAGATCAGGTTATGACTGTATTTGCTTCAATTGGGGTCCCTGGTAACCTTTTAGCGGCCATACATGGTCTGCATGTAGGCATCTATGTGCGTGTGCATACTTTGGTAGGTGAAGGTTTATGTAAACCATTTCTGGTCTCTACGGGTGTTAAACAAGATTGTGTTATTGGCCCCACACTCTTCAGCTTGTATAAAAATCAGATTGCTAAAGAGATTGAATGTGAAATGGATGCCCCTATGTTAGGAGTGAAGACAATTGGAATCCTCCTGTATGCTGATGATACAGTTTTGATCAGTAAAACAAGAGTGGGTGTCCAGAATGCGTTAAACCTGTTGGGCCGAATGTCATTAAGGCTTTAAAATTAATCTAACGAAGGCTATACTTTGGTCAAAGAGGCATGGGAAGCCTTTTCCCCCAATTCGCCTAAGGTCAGGCGCACTCAAAAGAGTTGAATTTTATGACTGTCTGAGGGTTTGTTTTGAAGAAAAGGGTCTATGGGGGAAGCAGGTTGAAAAGTCTTCACTTAACTATACAAGGTAGGGGGAGGCAGTGTGAAGCTTTATGCACTATTATGGTGGGAATGTAGTACCTCAAGCATTGGAGGTCCTAAGAGCTTGCGCAAATTCGTCTGCTTTGTATAGCAAAGAGATTTGGGGTCCCTCTGACCTCGCTAGGATGGAGCAGAGGGAAATGGCCATACTGAAGGATCTCTTTTCTCTACTGGGGTTGAATGGCCCAGTCTTTGAAGTTAAGTTGCAACCCTTACTGTATTGTTTCGAGCTTTGTACATCACCAGCCATTGGAACTTATAAAAGAGAGCTTTTTTATGTGCTCGCGCAAGAAGGGGTGAGAGCTCTCCCTTGGGTTAACTATGTGCACAATTTAAGTGGAAAACGTGGTCTTCCTTCTATGTTCACCCCTGAACCCCAAGAATATGTGGTCATGAAAGATTGTATTAAACAGAGGTACAAAGATCAGTATTATAAGGCTAAAATATTTGATCTCGGCCTGGGTATTGTCTAAAAGCGAATAACATCAAGCTAAAATATTCATTCGGTTTAGAAAAATATTTAACTTGTATCGATGGTTGCTAGAACATTGTTTTTAAAGGTGAGTTTAGGGATACTTCCACTGACAGTAGAGGTGATTCGCCAACATGTAGTATCTGTGGAAAGGAGCGGAAGATCTTGCGCACTTGTTTACATGTCCGCAGTACAGGAGCCTGCGCTATAAGTGGCTTTTCCCAACCTATAAAAAGTATAACCTGAAAAGTTCTAAGAAGGCTTTGGAATTCTTTTTAAGCACCAAACAGTGCAGTGATCCAAACTCAATTGCAAGTGCTTGGCGTTTGAGTAAGAAACTTACTCTGTAAATGGTTTGTCTGATCTGCCCTTTTTTAAAAGATATTGTATTGAATTTAATTCTCTCATGTATTTTAATTGTTACTGTTTAGTTCGTTTTGTGATATTTGTGCTTTTATGGCATTGGTGCCAAAATAAAGAAAATTACTTAGTTCTTCACGGTTGTTCAGGAGAGCAGTTTCCATACCTCTGGATGCCCGGAATCCAGACTGATGGTCGTATAGGCAACAAACCAACTCAGTATTGAAGGCTGGCACCTTAGCATGCACGTGTCGAAATAGACAGAGTAAAGTACACACCCCACTGGGGAATGAGACCACGAGAGTAATTGCAAGGAAACCAAAATGTATATAAGTAAACAGATGCAACAAAGAACTCTGCTGCCCGAGAGTGCTCTGCTAACAGATACACGGGCAGCACATTAAGAAGGCATCAAGCGTCATAGATGACATCATACATAGGTTACAAACTAACAGACTCGGTTGGCTAGGCACATATACTAATCCCAGCTCCATAGGGGATGCCTGGGTTCTATTGGCTGCTGTCTCCATCAGTCACAGTGCACGTGGTCAGCTCGGCTCAACGTCGCAGGGTGAAGGTCGGTCGAGGTTCACAAAGATTACCTAATTGTATCTAACTAAGCTAAACAAAGATTGGCATACAAAGAATAATGGCTGGCATAAACCATTGCATCTAAGGGGGTTGTTTGTAAAGAGAAGGCAAATACATGTACATTCTAACCCATACTTTTATGGGGGCATGGGGCAGGGGTCTTTCTTCCAGGTACCTTATCAGAAGGTTTGATCTGTGGTTTCTTGCTCTTGGGGCCTCACAATTGCCAACACATGGGGATAGGTGTTGGTTTTAGAAGAGAATATATGATCACTCTAAGTCTGGTATATGGTGGGCAATTTAGGGTGATCTAGGGGAAAGGTCTGGGGAGCAGATACGTTCAAATGGAGTGGGGGGCATGGGGCCAGTGGTCCCTGTCTTAGCAGGGAGGGGGAGGAGAGGGCATGAGTCGGTCAGCAGAGATGGATGGGGCGCCTGGGCTAGAGCAGGCCTTGGTCTCACATTCTGCAATGAGCACATTCTGTCAGTGCTCGATAGCTGTTGTGGTGGCGGGGGCTGGCTGTGCGTGGTGCTGGGAGAGTGGGCGTTTCAACAGTGGCAGAGGGCCTAGAAAAAGATGGAGTTTGTAAGGGCACAAAATGGAGTTCAATCTACAAGCATTGGTTACACTTCTACATGCATATATCCAAGATGGGTGGTACAACCATGTATAGGAGGGGCAGAGGTGTATTTCCCCACCCACCCCTTGGCTTACACAACATTTACCTGGTGCGAGAATGGTGAAGGGGGCGGAATATACCACCTCTTCCCCCAACAGTGTCCTGTGTTCAGTAGGGGAGGAGCTTTTTTCCCCAGGAGTTTCCCAAGGAAGACAGTGATGGAGATGGGGAAATAGTTAGCTGGACATGAGGAGTCTGCAGAAGGCTTTTTTAGGAAGAGGCGCACAAGAGTGCTTCAGGGAAGAAGGGAAAGACCCAGTAGCACGCGAGGGATTGCAGAAATCGGCAAGTGCAGGGCCCATGGAGCCAATGTTGCCCTTAATACTTCTGGAAGAACAGGGGTGGACCTATTTGGAGGAGACCTTCATAGTGAGGACAACCCTAGAGACCTCATCCGATGTTTGTTTGTTTATTTTATTTATAAAGCGCTCCAGACCCAGGGGTAAATGGGCGCTCAAGAATATGGTTACATGGCAGGTGTATAATTTATACAGTTTACAAATATACAATAGATACAAAAGCAGTCAGTGAACATTTCGGAATACATTTGAAGTGAGTACATAGGGGACGGAGTTATAGAGGCTGTGTCAATGGGCGTGCGGTGGTAATGGGTGCACACTGGTGTGTATGAGGTGTCCCAAGGACTTGAGGTGGTGTAGGCTAATTATTCAGTAGCCAGGTGATGACCTGGGTTCTAAATGGTTGAAAGGTAGGGATGGATTGGATGTCCAGTGGAAGTGTGTTCCACAGTCGGGCGGCTAAAACCGGAAAGCTGGATCCACCGGCTCTTTTATGGGAACATTTGGGCACCACCAGGCTTAGTGTGTTGGTGGATCTGGTGATTCTGGTGATGGGTTTCAAAATTGTCAGTTAGATAGGGCGGGGCAAGGTGGTTGAGGGCTTTGTAAGTGAGGCAGAAAGTTTTGAGGTCGACTTTTTGTTGGATGGAGAGCCATTTACAAGATGTTATGATAGCAGAGATGTGTTCTCTCCTAGGAATATTAAGAGCAGCTCGGAGTGCGTTATTTTGGAGGACTTGTAACTTATTGATTACGGATTTGTTTGCATCTACATATAAGCCATTGCAGTAGGCAAGTTTGGACTGAATTAGCTCTGGCTAATGTGAGGCAGCTATTGGTAGATAGCAGTAGTCTGCAGGCCCTGATCAGCTTACCTGTGTAGGCAGTGGCTGAGGCGGCCATATTGATGTGTTTGGCTAGGTTGGTATTGGTACCTAGATAGAAACCAAGGGTTTTTACACTTTTAGCGATGGGATAGTATTACCATCAATGGTGAAGTTGGTGTAGCTGGGACTAAGTTTCTGGATGGTTTTGGGGGTTCTGACAAGGAGCAATTCAGTCTTGTCATCATTCAGGCAGAGGCCATGTGTGGCTATCCATGCCTGAATGATGGAGAAGACTTCGTTGATCCGGCTAATGTCTGTATTGTAGTTACCGGATAGGGTTAGGAGTATCTGGGTGTCATCTGCATAATTGGTGTAGGTGACACCCAGATAGTCCAGCTTGTCGAATAACGTCTTTGTAAAAATGTTGTACAAAGTCCGCGAAACACATGAACCTTGTGGGACACCACAAGTGATGGGAATCGGGTCGGCCGCTGCTAGTGGAGAGAAGACACGCATGGTCCTGTTATCGAGGAAAGATTGGATCCATGAGATTGCCGACTGGGAGAAGTGTGCTGCCGTTGACAGGTGGTTACAAAGGAATTTGTGGTCAACCAGGTCAAAAGCCGCAGAGAGATCTAAGAGAAGGAGGATGGCAGCCCTACCTTTATCTTTAAGTTCGTCGATCTGAGTTTTGAGATCAACAAGGGCCGTTTCTGTCCCATGTTGAGGACGAAAGCCCGATTCCTAGTAGTTGCTTGGTTTCTAAGTATTCTTGAATTTGTATGTAGGCCACTCTGTCTAGGATTTTTAGTAAGAAAGGGACGGTGGTGATCGGTCTATAATTGGTAGGTATAGACGGGTCGAGTGTTTGTTTTTTTAACAGTGGTAGAACCCATGATTGTTTCAAGTTACTTGGGATAGAGTTGCTGGTGAATGATAGGTTTATTAGTTTGGTGATGAAGGGGGATAGATCCCTGGCTGCGTCTTTTATTATCTGGGCAGGGCAGCTGTCCCCTTTACAATTAGAAGGTTTCAAGGAGGCAATCATTTTTTGTACTTCGGGTATAGTTACCTTTTTGAAAGTAAAGCCTGAGTTGATAACAGTGAGCGATGATGGTGGGGTTGGACTGGGTGTTGAGCTTGAGGTAAGTTGTTGTTGTTTACTTTTAATATTTAGGTTTGGAGCCTTGTGATTTCGTTGGCAAGGGCATTCTGGATGCCTGTGCACCAGGGTTTGGCCTTGGTGCAGGTATCTGTAGGTGGATTGGGGTTTTCAAGTTCCTTCAATATATTAAATAGTTCTCTCGTGCTGGAGTCTGCCTGGGTTATCCTAGAGTTGTAGGATTCTTTTTTAGCACATATTTTATTTTTGTAGAGAGCGGTGATATTAGTAAGCTTTGTTCTATTATCTGGGGTGGGAGTAGTTTTCCATAGTGTTTGTAGTTTGCTTTTTTGTTGTCTGAAAAGTTTCAGTTCACGAGTGTACCAAGAGTTCAGGTGAGCTTTTGGTTTACCTTTGTGCATTTTTAGCGGGGCAATGATATCGATCGCTTTAGCCATGGAATCGTTGTAGGTGTTGACTAGCAGGTTTAAGTCATCTGTGTCTGGTAGAGCGTTCAGACTGGGGACTACCAGAGGTATTAGGGCTTCAGCTGTGATGTTGGTCTTATTCCTAGTTGGGCAGGCCGGTACAGTAAGTGTTTGTTTGGGCACTAGGTTATTGATATTGATATCTAGCGAAAGGAGATGGTGGTCCGACCAAACAAGAGGTAGAGGGTCCTTGAGGGTGATGTTGCAGTTAAGGGTAGCTACCCAATCGAGAGTCCTACCTTTCATGTGGGTAGGTTTGGAGCAGAGTTGTATGAGGCCATTACCCAGGGAGGTAGCGTGGGTGTCAAGAGGGTCATTAAACCCAGGATTGAAGTCTCCAAGGATAATAATTTGAGCTGAGGGTTTAGAACTTTCGGCTATTAGGGATGTGATGTCTTCTTCAAATGATCCAGGCGGACCTGGGGGTCTGTATATTAGATGCAAGGTAATAGTGCTCTTGGGGGAGGTTTGCATTTTGACTGTGAGGTGTTCACATGATTTTAGTGAAGAGGAGCTGGCTAGTCTAATGTCAAGGGAAGATTTGAAGATGATGGCTACACCGCCTCCACGAGCGTTAGGTCTGTCTGTTCTGAGGATGGCATAGTTGTCAGGGATAGCTAAAGTAAGAGATGGGCATGCAGCGTTGTGCAGCCAGGTTTCAGTCACTGCAAGGAAGTCGAGGTTGTTGGACAGGATGATGTCGGCAGTCTCTATAGAGTGGGCGACTAGGGATCTAACATTTAGAAGTGCTCCTTTTATAGGTAGTGGGTTCAGGTTATTAGGGATAGCAGTCGGGTTGTTGGTTTTGGTGGGCAAGTTGGCTGGATAGTTCCTATTATTGTTGAAGATTCTGGCTCCGAGTCTGTTATTGCGCTCAGTCAAGTAGGGAGTGGTGGTGTGTATGTCATTTTGGACAGAGGGCTAATGGGGCTGCGACCATGAGTTGGGCGTGGTGGGCTCGTGCTAGGACTGTCAATATTGCTTAGGGCTAGAGAGTCAGCTGAATGGGCACTACTGTGGGTGGGACGGACATGATGGTAGTTTACAGAGAAGGCTGGTGTAGTGGGCAGGAAAGGTGTAGGACAGGCGATGGGGTGATGCCTTGGGCAGGCCAGGTCTAGCTAAACCGTTTTTATATGCTATGTAGCTAGTACCACTACAGGGTACATTGTTCTGTATGAGACAAAATGGGAACATGATAAAGGCGAGCCAAAGTTGCATAGTGGTGGCAGTAAGTCAATGGAACAGTGTCGAGGTAAACAATATGGCGACAGTTATCAGATGATGGCATCAATACATTGAGACATCAATGGAGGTAGATCTGTACCAAATAATGACGAAAGCACAGGGTCAGGCTAGTCACGCATGACAACATGGACAAAGGTGGAACTACATTAGAAAATGGCAGGTCAGTGCTGGTATAGCTCGATTACATGCAATGGTAGGTTACCAGCTTAGTGCTATTTTAGTATGGGCATAGGCATTAATGCAATAATCATACAAAGGTGCACAGCAGGGGCTAGTACAGTTTGGTAGAGGCAACAGTGGGTATAGTAGTATCAGGTAATGGTGACAGTGACAATGCCGTCTTAGGGTGTAGGGAACAACTTTTCAATAGATTTGGGCCGCAAATGCTAGTACAGTTTTACACTTAGAGCTATAGGTGCTGCCGAGAACATAGATGGGGAAAGTACAGCACACCTGGAGCAATAGCGGTTATTTGGATGGATGCAAATTGCATACGTGTATACAAGGTGTGCCGTGAATGCAGGATAAGGCGGCTGAGTAACATTAACAACTTGGTGGCAGTGCAAGGTAAATCAAGTGGACAGAACAAGCATACATTAAGTAACACATTATGTTCGTTATCTTACACAGCAACGCATGTGCATTTGCGTATGTTACATTACAAGATGTATGTATATGCATGGCGAGTTGGTTAGGTTATGCATTGCAATGATACAGAGTAGGAACTGCAAGCCACTATAAGCTGCACTTATAAGAAGTGGGGCACCAATGTGCGGGTGTCACAGTCTCACGGTTCTGATGAGGAGGTTGAAGTCTTTATAATTACAGAAAAAGACGGCGCGCAATGTTGTAGGGGCGACCAGATAGGTTAGTGTTCCAATGACTGGTGAAGATGGTGGGTGGCTTACCTGGAGCAGAGTGGAGGCCAGCGGTCGGGGCCCAGGCGCCTATGGCTCCGGACAGGCTCAAGACAGGGGTAGCCTTTGTGTGTCTGCCTTTGTGTGGTGTGATAGGAGAGGGAGGATGGGAGGGAGAATCTGGGAGGAGAGCGTGCTCAGGTTGTCCTGAATATTTGCAGTGAATTGGGTGGCTAGTGCAGAGGGCCTGAGAGGGAAGAGGCGTGGTGGAGGACTGGCTGGTTACCTGCAGATTTTAGAGTTAAGCTGTGTTGTTGGATGCCCCAGAGAAATGCAATCCTGGATGGGGGCTCTTTTTGGAGCGAATGGAGAGCCGATCTTGCTTTGGAGAAGGCGACCGGACAGTTTGTCCGAGGATTAACTTGAGGTCTGCCACTTCCGGCTTCTAGATCAAAGTCGTACCAGGTGTTACGCTTGGTGGCATGTTTCAGGCGAATCCTCATAACTGGGGCAAGGATATTGAGAGTGTTGGTGATGGCGAGGTGGAGGTTGCCAAGAGCAGCATTGGAGGTGGATTCTGCAGTGGGAGGAGAGGGGTGAAGAAGGTAGATGCGAAGGCAGTATCTGACACCCATTTCATCGGGTGAATGTCCGGGAACAAGGTTGGCAGAGCTGGGGGAGGTGAGGTCGGGGAACCGAGAGCGCCCAGGTGAGAGGATGGGAGGGAGTGCCCTGACCAGGAGAGGGGGGAGAGCAGAAGATCAGTGTGGATGAAGGCATCCAGAGTATGTCCAGCTGAGTGGATACGACCAGAGGGGAGAATGGAGAGGGAGAGCGAGGTCCAAAGGTCACAGAAGAGAGTGGTAGCCGTGATTGAATAGTCAAGGTGGATGTTGAAATCCCCTACTAGGAGTTTAGGCGTACATGATGGAAGAGAGGAGGAGAAATCCCTCCATTCTGAGAGGAACAGTGTGATGGAGCCAGGCGGTCGATAGATAGTGGCAATGGTCAAGGAGGAGGTAGGAGAGATGACCAGCTTGCAGACCAGGCTCTCGCAGTGTGGCTGGGTGTGTATAAGGTTAGAAGGGGCCCACTTGGGGAAGATCAGGGCAACCCCACTGCTATCTCAGTTGGGTCTCGGCTTTGTTACGCTCACCTGGCTCCCACAGGGGTGTCGATCGGACCCGGACTGCTGCGGCCTCCACCCACGTGATGCGTAGTGCAGCGATGACTGACTAGATCTGCCCTCCTAATCTTGGCTGCTTGGCCCGTAGAAATATTCTCCTACAAGTGGAGAGATGGCTTTAGCCACTTGTGGATTCAAGTGATTGCACCCCCACTGTCCTCCCCACTAATCACCTCTCAAGCGCCCTCTCAGCAATCTCACCTTATATTCTTGAAGGATGAGCCCTCCATCCTGCGAAGCACGCATGGGCGCGTTGATGACCAGTTACTTCACTGGCCTGAAGATATTGGAAGAGTTGTAGATGAATCCTGACTCCAAAAGGTCCTGGCGAAGAGCCGTAAGAATATAGTTCGGAAGAGTTCAAAATGTCTGGAATTCACTCCTGTCCAATTCTCCTTTTATCTTGCAGCTTTGACCCAATAAGAAGATTGACAGCTGAAAGCGCTCCGGTAAAAGTCTGTGTTACCCAACACTGTCCGGTAAATAATGCCAAGGGTATAACTTGCTGCTTTCTCCTTATCTTACAGGTGCGGCATAAGAAGATGTGGCGTGCTGATGAATTATAGCTCCGGCGGTAAAATCAGGTAAGCATATGGCGGCTAAAGAGATTGTCTCTGTCTGTTCTCTCTGCTCACCTTGTTGTTTCTTGTCCCCCTTAGGTGCCGGGATTCGGCAATGTGAAGATGGAGACAGCGCCGGATTGAAGAGATGCTGCGTGGAACGGTGAGTATGGCGCGGGGCTGCTGCTGGCGATGTGACGCGTTTAAAACAAAGTCTTTCCTCTGGTTTGAAGATGCAATGAATCGGGTAAGAAATCAGGTAATACTCTTGTTCTCTTTGCTTCTTTCCTTCTTTCTAGGTGCTCCAGGTTTGAGGCGGGCGTGGCAGAAGGCTAGATGCTGCTGCTGGTACGGTGAGCGTTACGCTGCTGGATGCAGAATAACGCGAAGCATGTGCTGCTCTTCAGGCGTGGTTTAAATAGTCTCTAAAGTAGTCCCAGGTAGGTATTCCTCCCCGACCACACCCGAGTAACAAAATAGTCCCTAAGGTAAAGTAGTCCCTTCCAGGCCTTACATGGGCTTGGATCTTCTTGCAGCATGGTCTGCATCAGGTAAGTGTGAACCTATGAGCCTGGCGCCTACTGCGCCAGGACTGATGTCCCATATGAGCCTGGCGCCAAAAGCGCCAGGACTGAACCCAGACAGCCCCTAGCAGGGGTGCTGGGTTTTCTCAAGGCAATATGATGCCTGCTCCCGGGGCTGATGGACGTGGTCTGGATGCCCGGGGGTATGCATCATGACAGCACTCCCCCTCAAGGCCCCTCCTAAAGTCGTTCCTCCCCTTGGTCCTGGTTTGTCTGGGAAATCACGATGGAATCTCCTCACTAATCGTGGTGCATGAACATGGTCACTAGGCTCCCATGACCTTTCCTGTGGCCCGTAACCTTTCCAATCGATTAAGTAAAAAAGTTTTGATTTAACCACCTTGGAGTCCAGGATGTTTTTCACCTCGAATTCAGGTTCTCCATCTATCAAGATAGGATCTGGTGGTTTGGTTAATCTTGTTCCTGGTTGAACTGGTTTTAAAAGTGAAACGTGGAAGACAGGATGAATTTGCATATTGGAGGGTAATTCCAGTTTGACGGCCACCGGGTTGATAATGGCCTTAATGGTGTAAGGTCCCAAATATCTAGGATTAAAAGTCCGAGTTCCTTTCAGAGGTATGTGTTTTGTAGATAGCCAAACCTGATCTCCAATTTGGTACTGTGGAGTTTCACTTCTATGTAGATCAGCATTTTTCTTGTATTTCTCTTTTGCTTGCTTCAAATGTTCTGTCGCTTCCTTGAAGGCTTGTGTAATAGTAGAATGTAAATGACTAACTGCAGGCATTTCTAAGCGCTGAGGCGAATCGAGTTTGGAGGTTCGAGGGTGGTGTCCATATATGGTATAAAAGGGGCTTTGTCCGGTTCCTGAATGTACAGAGTTATTCTATGCATATTCGGAAATCCATAAAATATCTTTCCAATTACTTTCGGTCTGGTGAAGCATGCAACGAAGGTACTGTTCAAGGGTCTGGTTGGTCCTCTCCGTCTGACCATCGGTCTGGGGATGGTGACTGGTTGATAACCTTACGTCGATTTGCGCCAATTGGCAACATTTCTTCCAAAAATGTGAAATGAATTGACTACCTCGGTCAGAGACCAATACAGAAGGAAACCCGTGTATTCGAGCGATGTTTTCGAGGAACTCCTTGGCCAGGACTGAAGCAGAAGGTAATCCCTTCAAGGGAATAAAGTGGGCCATCTTGGAAAAAAGATCCACGATAACTAGAATGGTGTTAAATCCATTACATGGAGGTAGATCACTAATAAAGTCTAAAGATAAGGTGTGCCATGGTGTAGGTGGAATATCCAAAGGTTGTAAAAGGCCAGCTGGTTTTTTCTTCTGACTCTTGTTTTGGGCGCAAATGCCGCAAGACATCACAAATGACTTTATATCTTTTCGCCAGGTGGGCCACCAGAATTGTCTCTTAATGTTGGCTTCGGTTTTTGCGATACCTGGGTGACCTTCCATTAGGGTATCATGATAATTGGAGATGACAAGTTCCTGTAATTCCTGGTGTGGTAGAAATAGTCGTCCTTGATAGTAGGGTAGGTCATTGATGACTGAGTAATCTGGGCCTTTCTTTACCCAGTCCTGCAGGGCTGCTGGATTGAAGAGTTGTTGGATTTTTAAATGAATTTCTTCTAGTGTCTGTAAAGTAGTTATGCCAAGAATTCTTTGTTCAGAAATTGTAGGCACCGGCTCCGGGTTCGCATATGCTTCTTCCATTCCTATTCGGGATAAGGCATCTGCCTTGCCCTTTTTGCAGCCTGGTCGATAAGTGATCACAAAATCGAATTCAGCAAAGAATAATGCCCGATGATTGGGCTTTGGCTGTTTTTAGATACTGCAAGTTCCGGTGATTACAGTAATGGTATGCCTGGCACGGAGAAGATAGTGTTGCCAAGCCTTAAAGGCGGATTTGATGGCTAATAACTCTTTATCGGTAACTGCATAGTTTAACTCGGGTGCCGAGAACTTTCTGGACCAAAATTCCACTGGGTGAAGTTGACCAGTTTCAGGATTCTTCTGGGACAGGACAGCTCCCATGGCTAAACTGGATGCATCAGTTTTACTATGTATGGAAGCGCTGGACGTGGATGCTTTAAGACAGGCTCAGACGTGAATTTCACTTTCAGCTCTTGGAAGGCCTTTTCAGCCTCTTCGGTCCACAAGAAACGTTTGTTCTTTCGCAAAAGTGCTGTGATTGGATGTACAACATGTGAGAAGTCCGGAATGAATCTGCGGTAAAAATTGGCAAATCCGAGCATGCTTTGCACCCCTTTAACTGAACTAGGTGATGGCCACTTGAGAATTGCGTCCACCTTTCGTGAGTCCATTCGGACTCCTTTCGGAGTCAAGATAAATCCAAGGAATTCAACTTCCGTAACATGAAAAACACATTTTTCCAATTTTGCATATAACTTGTGCTGGCGTAGTTTCTCAAGGACTGCACGTACGTGCTTAACATGGTCTGATTCTGAGGAGAAGTGCACAAGGATATCGTCTATGTATACGACAACACAAACGTCAATGAGTTCACGAAAGACATCGTTCATAAAATGCTGGCAGGCTGCGGGTGCATTGCACAACCCGAAGGGCTTCACCTGATACTCAAATAAACCGTACTTGGTGCGAAAGGCTGTCTTCCATTCGTCGCCTTTCTTTTGCCCCTCGGAGATCTAACTTAGTGTAGATACAAGCATCCTTTACTTGGTCTAGTAATTCGGGGATCAGATGCAATGGGTACCGGTTTTTTACCGTAATCTGATTTAGTGCGTTGTAGTCTATGCACGTTCTAAGGTCACCTTCCTTTTTTGGCATGAAGAACAAAGCTGAGGATACAGGAGACTTGGAAGGGCGAATAAAGCCATTGGCAAGGTACTGGTCTAAGTATTGTCGTAGGTGAAGGTTCTCAGGTTCCGTAAGGGCATAGATCCTGCTACAAGGGGGTTGTGCACTGGGTATGAGATCGATTTGACAATCGTACGATCTGTGAGGAGGTAAGGTGTTTGCCTGTTCCTTTTGGAAGACATCCTGGAATTCTTGGTATTCTGGAGGTAGTTGCATGACTGCTGCGGTTACTTTGCCCAGGCCTGCGTTCTGATTTTTCTTTGGGTAATATGTTTGTGCACAATCTGGGAAGGTTATTCTCTTCTCTCGCCAATCAATACAAGGATTATGTGTTTCCAACCAAGGTATCCCGAGTATTATTTGGAATTGTGGGGCTTTGATTAGATCAAACACAATAGCTTCTCGATGCCCATCCTGACCCAATAGTGTCATCTCTGCAGTGGAATTAGTTACAGGCCCAGAGGCTATTTCAGTTCCATCGACTGTGGTGATGACATCTGAGGTGGTTTTTCGGCAGAGAGGTAGATTCATCCTGGAAGCCAATTCGTGGTCCATATAGTTCCCTGCGGCCCCGCTATCAATGTATGCCCTTACTGCGTGCATACGTGAGGGTTGTCTAGGATCAATTAGGACCATTGGTATGATCAGATGCAAGGTCCGAGTGTCCTTCTTTAAGCTCGGCAAGCGGACCTCTACGCTTGTCGGGTGTGGTCGTTTTCCGAATCAGGCTCTTTTGGACTTTTATCAGCAACTCCTACCACCTTCTTGGGTGGTTTAATAGGGCAATCCTGTAGAAAATGTCCTGAGGTTCCACAGTACAGACACAATTGCATCTGTCTTCTTCTTTCCCTTTCCTTTTGAGTTAAGGGTCCTTTGACCCCCCCCCCCCCCCGATTTGCATAGGTTCTGATGCATCTGTTCCTTTGGTGGCAACGTTGGATTTAACCAATACCCGATTTTCGAACTTAGCTCGATCAGCCTTTCTATTCTGGAGTCGATGATCCAGCTGGACCACTAAGTCTATAAACTCTGCGCAATCCTGAGGTGGGTTCACAACTTGAGCCAAAACGTCTTTAAGTTCTCCCCGAAGTCCACGATGAAACAATGTAATTCGTTTTTCCTCAGGCCATCCGTTTTCCACTATCAATCTATTGAAGGTTGCGATATCGGTTAGCAGATCCTGGTTACCCTGTCGTAGGGACAAAAGTTCATTATCCAGGGCCTGTCCTTGGGAGTGCCGGGCAAATAGTCTTTCCATGCTCATTTGAAAGCCCTGAAAATCCAGAAGAATTGGGTCATCCTGAGTAACTAGAGGAATTGACCAATCAGCTGCACTGCCCCTGAGATATGATAATACGAAGGCTACCTTGGCTTGATTGTTTGGGAAGGCTCCTGGTCTGCATAAAAAGTGCAAGCAGCATTGGTTCATAAACATGGCAAACCTTTTGGGATCTCCGGCAAAGCGTTCGGGTGGAGCTAATGGAATATTTCTTGGTAGGTTTATTTGCACAGGGTTACTCAACACAGGAGCTGGGTTTCCCCCGGAACCAGGTAGGGGTGCTTGTCCAGCTTGAATTTGCAGCAGTTGTCTAGCGAAATCATCTGTGCGCTCCTTCGATACAATTAGTTCTCTTCTGAGGGCATTAGTCTCTTGGCGAGCGGAGTGCACTTCCGCCCTAAGTTCCCCCAATAGTTGGGCCAGTTGGTCGGTTTCTGAGGTTTCCATAACGGCCGGGTGGGGATTTGTAGATAGGCTTCGCGTTCTGTTACGCTCACCTGGCTCCCACAGGGGCGTCGATCGGTCCCGGACTGCTGCGGCCTCCACCCACGTGATGCGTAGTGCAGCGAAGACTGACTAGATCTGCCCTCCTAATCTTGGCTGCTTGGCCCGTAGAAATATTCTACTAGTGGAGAGATGGATTTAGGACTGATGTCCCATAAGAGCCTGGCGCCATAGGCGCCAGGACTGAACCCAGACAGCCCCTAGCAGGGGTGCTGGGTTTTCTCAAGGCGTCATGATGCCTGCTCCGGGGCTGATGGACGTGTTCTGGATGCCCGGGGTATGCATCATGACCCGGCTTAGAGATTATCTTGTAGCCATCAAGGAGAAGGGAGTCAAAAGCAGTGACTGAGCTGGCCTTGAACATGTCTCTGTAAGAGTGAGGATGTCGAGGACAAGGTCTTCAAGGAGGAGGCAGATGTCAACAGAGTGTTTGATTGCAGAGTGGGAATTTAGCGTAGCCAGTTAAAGCAGGTCTCTGCCTATAAAGGTTTTTCCGTGAGGGGTACAGGGGCATGGTACCCGAAATGGAGGAGGAGGAGGGACGGAGAGAGAGAAAGGAGTGGCAAGCCCAGGAAGGAAGTTGATGAGCGATGGCTAGCATCGGTCAAAGATGAGGAGCTTGGGTTAAGGACCCTGAACCATGATAGTGCCATTGCGATAGACGTTAATGATATATATGGATGATAAGCCCGCCAAGAGTACTTCCCATCTAGTGCCACCATTAATGGGTGAGGATGCAACAGGAGAGAGAGTAGAGAAAATGTGAAGAGTCCAGAGATCTGGACAGGGAACGGAAAAGAGGATTTTGGTGACAGTATGTCTGGAAGTTGCACTGATGTAGGTGTCTGCGATGGGCAGACCAGTGTTGGTGGTCAAATCTTTTTAAAAAAATGTCCTTCCAGACTTTGTGATAGATGGGGGGGGGGATAGGTGATAGTATAGCAGTTAGAATAAATGGAGGAGATAGGGAGTGTCATAGGGGTGGCGGAGAGTTACAGGATGGATGATAGAGCAAGAGGCTGCACAGCACAGGCAGAAACTCAACCAGGCGACCTAGTAGCCTCAGCCAGACGACCTAGCAGCCAATAGAGAGCAAACTGATACAGTAGGAACACTTGAAACATACCTAGATACGAAATATTCACAAAGGCACAACATGCAATTAAGGGAAAGATGGGGAGTGAGGCATAGGCAGAAGAAACAGAGGTTGGCTTAAGGCTGAGCTAGGTACAGTATTTGTGAATAAGTAGATTGGCATCAGGTAGTTCAGAGCATAACTCGGGTAGTCTGGGGAGAAAAAGGCTGCAGATGACGCACAAGTTTGTGCAGCAGATGGCTGCAGGCTGGTGAACAGTTCGAGGATGGTTAAGAGGGGCAAGGCAGCAGTTGATGATGTGGGCAGGGGGGCCATCCAAGGCCCAGACAGGGGCCTTAGTAGTGGGATTTGGGTGGGGACCAACGTTCATCTGCCGGCTTCCGGATTAGTTCGGATATAGGGCGCTGCAGCCAATCACGGCAGCGTCCGGCTGGATTCACAGAAAGCACTCTGGTGCTAGTGAGTGGAGCGGCCATTTTGGAACATGTGGATTCCCACAATAAGTATGGGCAACGCGAGAAATCCACGAGATAGATTGCGTTCACAGTGCCTAAATCTCGCAAATTTTGAAACTGTACAAATCAATCATGAAGCTCTTTCAATTAGGTAGAATGCGCCCCTCGATCAGCATCAAACCCAGAAAAGGCTTACCTTGAATTTTGAGCCTGTCTATGTCCAGCAGCTCCAGGAGCCTTGTGAGCGAGTGGAGGCTCTGCAGCACGCAGCTGTGGCAAGGAAAGCCAGCCTCTGATGCCGACAGACGTGTAGAGGGCAAACTGTTTGCTACTTCGGTCCATATGTCATGGGTTGATGGAATATAATGAATGGCTTGGTAGAATACAATTAAGCCTCGCCTGTGTTTCAATGTTGCCTCCTAGGACACCCTGTACACTTTTTTGAATATGTAGACAGCAGGGTTTGAAATTAAGATTGGATGAGCAGGAGCTAAAAGCTGCTCCTAGGTATCCTGCATTAACCAGGAGCTACCACTGAGCAACAAGGAGCTAGTGCATAACCTTCACATAAGATGCCAACTCATTTTGTCCATTATTTATTAACCTTTACGTGTTAACTGTTGTATAGATGTGTTCTAAAGTGTATTTATAGAGTGATCAGAACACAGTTAATTTCTCATATGTGTGTGTGTTTGGCCTCAGGAACCAAAAGTAGCTCCTGGTAGCGGTTGGTGTCGAGCTTACCAGGCTCTTCTGAGCTACAAGCAGAAGCTAAATAGCTCCCACCTCCCCTCAATTTCGAATCCTGGGCCAATTTCCTGAATTATCTGTGTGTGTACTTGGGGGGGGGGGGGGGGGGGGGTAATCATTTCAAGGTAGATCCCAAAGTGTTTACAGTGCCCCACTTTCTAGCATAGTCCATTATTTACTCCTCATTTAGCTAAGCTAAATCAGTAGGGTGGAAAACAGTCGCACCCTTAGTACCAATTTCGATTGGGTAACAATAGTAATGCATGTAAATATGTCCTGTGTAAAGCATGCTGGATTATAGCACTGTATAAAGGCCACATTATTATAAAAACAAATGATTATATACAGAATTCCACACAGTATCTGAGGCTTTTCTTGCAGAAGTTCTACCCTTGAGCTTCCATTCACCAACCCCTCCAATTCTATCTGCCTTTTAGCAAAATTCTACGTTGCTCAGTTAGTGATTTTGTACAAATCCGTAGTGAATGGGACATGCATCATTGCAACATCACACACACCATTTGGGTATTACCTGGGATGACCATGGCCTAATGTCAATTTATAAATTGTCATTTCCCATGTGTAATGGGTTTCAGTGATCTTACTTTATTGCTAATAGGCATCTCTTTGATGTTTCTCATAATTGGGGTGGGACACCAGTATATTTTGCTCTACTTACTGTTTCCCACTTAAGGACCATGTGATTTATATTCCCTTTGCAACATTTTGGCCCACGTGTTGGTTGTTCCAGTTTACCTTCCCTCAAGTGTCCGCCCCAACCAGGATATCTATGTAGTTCTGCAATCTTTCCTATTTAATTGGTCTGGGTTTAAAGACTAGGACAGTAGTCAAAAACTGATGTGATCTACTACGAAGCCATAATAATAGTTTGCCACCTCAATTCTATATTCAAACAGCACACCATTTCTTACCTGCCAAGAGTCAAATATCGTTAGCCGGTTCCCAGTCATGGTGGGGCACTGTGGTGCAGCCAAGCAAGATGGCCGCTTAGCTGTAGGGCTGTGTATCAAGGTGGTGGATCTGACGAGGATCCTACTGTTTAGAAAGCACTGACAATATCCCACTTGCGCCTGTGTTGGGTGCAGGCTGGTCGGTGTAAACCGAGCCAGTTTAAGCTCCCACTATCACCAGGGAGGGGAGAACAAACTACCCTGTAATGAGGCCCTGGATGAGGAGAACGCAGCAGCTGGGCCCTTGGGTCTTGCAGAGGACTGCTAGGGGCATACTCTGAGCCCCCCATCTGGAGCCAACGCTGGAGTGAGGACACTTTTGAAGTAGGTGGTCTCCGCCGTGGGCCATGCAGGTTCGATGCCGGAGTGGTGTTGCAGCGGCGGGGCGTCTCGCGACTTGGCCAAGGAGTTGCTGCTTACCCACATGTGCCGGGTGAATAGGGGGCGGGTTGGACAAGCTGTGTGACTCCAAATATAGCGCAAGGACCCTAAGTGGAGGGTGTGCGCTTGGGAGGGACAAACCAGGATTGAGGCTGTGTCACTCACCACTAATAAAGGTGATGTAGAGGGCCAGACACTGCAAGTAGTGATACTCAGAGCGGCATTAATACTGGGAAGGTGAGCTGCTCACTTCATATGCTCTTAACCCGGCTTGCAGGCTACTAAGTGTCAGGGAAGCCTTGTGCTGCTGGGTGGTGCGATTAGGGATGAGTGCGCATTGGAGAGGGGGACACTTCGCACACCCTTAAGGACGAGATTGGCAGTGGGCGTGCTGGAGCGCCAGTTTGCTAGGTGCACTGGGCAATAGTTGGGAGGTGACTTATTTTGCGGTAGCGCAGCATGACGAACAGCACAGGAGGCAGGGGGAAAAGAATGGCAGTAGGAATAGATTTGGCAAGTCCAACAAAGAAAGCTTGCAGCAATCCGGCACTCCACCTGAACACCCAGTGGCGCAAGCCCCTTCGGACCTACAACAGATGCTGGACTCAATACAGAAGGGATTTGCAACAGTAAATGAAAAGGTTCATATTACAGTGAATGTCACCACAATCCGTGCACAGCTGGCTAAAGATTTCCTGCTCATAAATGAAGCCGAAGAGAGGATTGTAATGACAGAGGCTAGGGTGCAAGACTTCCAAAATACTGACTCCCTAGTAAAAGAAATTAAATATGTGCAGTGAAAGTGTGACGATTTGGAGTCACAATTGCGCAGGAGTAACATCCGTATTGTGGGGGTTCCTGAGGAGACATTGAAAAGCAACATGTAACAGGCAGTGGAGGCGCTTCTGAGGCCATTACTGGATAATCTGTCCTTGTTGCCCATGTTCGCAGTTGAAAGAGCCCACAGGGCACTAGTGCCAAAGCTTATACCGGGGGGGACTTCCCGCGACCTATCATTGCGAAGATCCTGTGCTACAGAGATCGAGACCTGGTACTGAAGCCAGCGTGTTATTAAGGAGCTGCGGCTGAACTTGCAGGTGATCCTCCTATTCCTGGAATTCTCGATGGCTGTCCCAGCAGGAGAGGCAACAATTCATGGGTGCAGAGAAACTGATGCACGACCGCAATTTGCAATATGCCACGTTGTATCCAGCTAGACTGCGCTTCCAATTCGATGAGCTATTGTGGTTCTTCGTGGTGCTGGAGGAAGTGGTGAAGTTCATTGAGATCAAAGTCCTGCTACATTGGCGGGGTATGTCATCGAACTCGTCCACCGCTTGCTATAAAAACTATGGGGCATATTGTACACAATGGTAACTGAGGCTCTTATTTGTAAATAAAGTACATGTCACTGAACAGTACTTGGGTTTTGATGATGCTGCCTTGATCGGAAACAGTTTACCCCATTGCAAATGCAAGTTTGGTTAAGTTAAGTTTGGGAAAGGGGTGAGGGGTGTTTGGGATTGGTGGGGGCGACAGTTAAAACATGCTTGGTGACTGTATTTGAGGGATGTTGGCACGCTGCACAGGGAGGGGCCCATTGGAATCAATGACTTTCAGCAACCAAGTGTGGGTGCCAGGTAGTCCCGTCCAAATTAAACTCCTGAACTGGAATGTGAGAGGACTGCGTAATTATACTAAGGCCATGAGGTGATAGCTCAGGAAGCAAGGCTGGGAGCCAACATTGTGTTTCTTCAGGAGACGCATGGGGCGGAACAACTAGCGCAGAAAATAGCACCATCTTGTGGTGCACAGAGGTACTACACCTTGTACTCCACTCAGGCTAGGGGTTTCATGGTGGTGATACATAAGTCGCTGCAGTTTAGCTGAACCAGGTCTATAATTGATGCTGCAGGGCGCTTTGTGTTGGTACATGGGAGGTGGTGATCCTGAATAGTTACAGCCCCAATATTGATGATCTTGAGTTTTACGACAGGCTGCTGAGCTAACTGGGGATGTTCCGAACAGCTGAGATAATGTATGGCAGTGATTTTAACACCATACCTGATGTGACTAGGGATAGGTCTTCTGTGCAGGCCCAGAGTAAGTCCGGAGCAGTCTGTGTAATACTGGAGGGATTAAGTGAACTGGGGTTGATGGATGCCTGTAGAGTATTGCACAAGGAGAAAAGGTGTTACACATATTACTCTATGGTGTGTGATATGCATTGGTGTATTGACATGTGCTCAATAACGGCGACCCTTTTATTGTCGGTCAAGGACTGTGTAATTTACCCTTGCACGTATTCTGGCCAAAGTTCTGCTACCAGAGCGGGGTACGTTGTCTGGTATGCCCCTGTTGGTTTGGAAATCTCATGGTTGAATGCGCCGCACAGACGACTCCCCCATGAGATTTAAACCAAAGGGCATTGCGGGATCCAATCTTTGTATTTACTCTCTGGAAAAGTATTGATCACTATTTCACAGAGACCGTCGGCTCTGTCTACACCATAGCATCGCTTTGTCAGGCTTTCAAACTTTATTTCAGGGGCCTGGTGATTAAGTCAGAGTTCGGTGTTATGAGAGGCATTCGGTGTGATATGAGGGACAGAGTGTCGGCTGGGGGAACTCCAGGAGAGGTATGCTGTATTGCTCGCCCAGAGTGCACGGACAGTCATTAATCACCAGCGCAATTGCAGAGCCAATACTTTAAACGCAGGTAGACGACACAATGACTTACAACCACATGCACGCTTAGAAAATAATGAGCACTTATACGGCTATTTATCCAAAGCTTGGAAGCAACAAGTGATAGCACAGAAATAAATCACAGAAAAGACAGAGAATTCAAAAGAAAATACATCACCGTGGGCGTAACTGAATCCCTCATCTCGCCAGAAGCGGCTGGAAGACCCCGATAACAGCCAGGTCGAGAGCACAACAGCCCACAGGTATGCCGGACAAAGGCGTCCCCCTTCCGACTGAGGTCTTTGTACTCGTCCCGTCTGACCATTGAGGGGTTCCGCATATATGCACTCCTCAAAAAGGGGTGGTAATTTCTCGAACCTTCTGGCAATGCACTTGCGCATTGATGGGTAACCGTTGGTTGCCAGCTGGGTCAACCGACAGTAACCTCAAGGAGCAAAGCGCTTCCCTCTCCTAAGAACAAACGCCACGGAAAACAGTCCCATAACTCATAACAAGACATAACAAAACCAGCTTTCCCAGCAGAATGTCCTTGACTGCATACCAGGTTTGGAAAGCATGTTTTCTTCAGCAAAGTAAATTCAGCTCTCAGCAAAGTAAGTACAGCTTTTCACTGAGGCATGGAGTAAATATCCATTATGGCTCTGAGTGCCCTCAGAATACACTGCGCACCAGCGCCATGTTTTAGCTCAAGCCTAACATATGCCCAAGCACCCTCGGCTGAATTGAGGTTATAAACTAAAACCAAACTGGATACGTTAAGAGAGCTTGCAGCTCGCGAGATTAGACTGATGGACAGACCAGGGATGGCCCAGATATATGGAGAAGCAGAAAGGCTGGGGCGCCACCTAGCGAGATTAGTAAGAAGGGAAGGGGGGAAGACGCCTATAGCATACATTGAAGCTGACTATGGTGAGCGAGCTTGCACTGAAGACTACATCAATACTGTGTTCCACTCTTACTATGTACCTCTGTATCAGCCAAAGGGGACAACGTAACAGGAAGAAATAGACTCGTATCTCTGCGCCATTCCAACATCTGAACTGTCCCGCAAGGCCTTGGAGCCTCTGGAGATACCTATAACACCAGACGAAGATGAGGGGGGCAATTAAAGGGTTGCTGAATGGGAACGCTCTGGGGTCTGACTGCCTGGTTGCAGAGTTTTACAAAGAATTCCAAGCAGTACTGGTCCTGTTTCTACAGCAAATGTGAGAGGAGGCGTTGGAAGTGGATCAATTACCAGTCACTCTGTGCGGCTGTAATAATCCTGCTATTAAAACCGGATAAGCTGCAGAGCGACTGCGTATCATATTGTCCTCGCTCTAATCAATGTGGATGTTAGAATTTTTGCAAAATTCATTGCGAGTAGGCTGCTCCCATTGATGCCTCATTTGATAAAGACCAAAGTGGGTTCATCCCCAGTAGGGCTGCGGCTCTCAATTTGCAGCAGTTGTATAACGTGATGTCGCTTGTCACCATGGAATCATGTGTGGTACCTATATCACTTGGCATGCGTAAGGCTTTCGACACAGTGTATTAGCCGTTTCTCTTTCATATACTCCAGAATTATGTGTTTTGTTCCCAATTTTCAGTCCTGGTTGAGACTGTTGTACACAGCCCCCACTTGAGAGATAGATATTGAGATAGTGTTCTCAGGTTGGGAGGTCCTCCAACGCTTATCCCTGTATGCGGATGGCATATTTTTGTATGTCCACCAGCCCTCTGAGCATGAGGCCAATATACTTGCAGTGGTGAAGAACTTCAGGAGGTATTCAGGACTGCACCTTAATAGGTACAAAATCTGAGGTTTTCCACCCTCACTGACATTACCTTAGCAGATGAAACACGTGGGTGGAGGGTCGCAGCCGATTCCATAAAATACCTGGGTATAGTTGTGGAACGGTCCTTGGAGGACACAGTGCAATTGAACTACACCACATGCATGACAGTTACGTTCCAAGCTACGCAGATGGGCCAAGATACCGATGTCACTGATCAGCACATTGTCATTGCTTAAAATGATTCTACTGCCAAAGTTGTTGTAAATGTTTAACAATATCCCGGCATGGCCCGGGAGACCTTTTTTCATTGAATTACAATTAATAAGTACATAATTTCTATGAGGGAATTGTATGGTTCGGAAAGGCTGGCTATCACTGACCGTGGGAGGAAGGGGGGCATTATGACGTTTGTTATCTGGCCACGCAAAGCCTTTACGCGGCATACTGGGAAAGGTTGTTTGATCCTCCACAACATGTGTGTTTGGAGAGGAGGGCTGCAGAGGGTACCCATTAGACTCTTTTATATGGCGGAGAGTACACAACGGGGGCGACGCTGGACTGTGTAAATGCAACAAGAATAACGTGGAAGAGACTGCTCCGTATGCGTATCTGTTACGCTCACCTGACTCCCCCAGAGGCGTCGATCGGAACTGGACAGCTGCGGTCTCCACCAATGTGACGCGTAGGGCCGAGATGACGGACTGGACTGGCCCACCTAGCTTCGTTTGCTTGGCCCGTAGTGATATTCTTCTGCAAACGGAGAAAGGGAATTAACCACCCGTGGAGTTGAGCGTAAATCCCCCCACCCCCGCTGTTCTACCCACAGATCACCTTTGATGTCCCCTCTTATAGTCTCACCTGATGGTTTGAAAAGATGAGCTCTCCATCCTGCATTGAGCGCAGGGGCGCATTGATAACCAGTTGCTTCACTGGCTCGAAGGAATTGGTGAGTTCCAGAACAATGTTGACTCTGAGATTCCCGGCAAGACACCGTAAGTATAAAGTTTGTAAGAGTTCAAATGCCTGACTTTCACTCTTGTCCGATTCCTTGCAGGTTGCAGCTTGACCCTAATGAAGAGTTCCTCCTGGCAACCGGTAGAATTCTGGTAAGGATTTGTATTTTCCAACACAGTTCAATAAAATAATGTCAATATGTAACCTGTTGCTTTCTCCCTTATTCAGGCGCTGAGAGAAAGTATGAAGTCTCGGGGAATAATACCTCCGGCGGTAAAATTAAGTAAGTCTATTGTGGTGAGGAGGGTTCCCCTTGTTAGTCCCTTTGTTTCACCTTGCTGTCCTTTTGTTTCCTCTTGGGGGCCGGGGTTCGGCGAAGATGCAGTGGAAGCTGCGCCGACCTGTGAAGAGGAATAGTACCCCTGGTGGTAAAATCAGGTAAGTCTATGGGGAGGTAACTAATATTCCTCTGTGTATTCCCTTGGCTCACCTTGCTGTTCTTGTCTTCTCCTTAGGTGCCGTAGTGCGGCGGGAACATGCAGGAGGATGCGGTGGAATGTGAAGTTGCTGCGAAGGCCGGTGAGATCAGCGCGCCGCTGCAGCAGGCGAGGCGACGCACATAAATAGCTTCTTTCTTCCAGCTTAAAGGCGCGATGGATCGGGAATTCAGGTAAGGATCGAAGGTATTGCTCTTGTTCTAACCTTTTCCCCTTCTTTCTCCCTTTTTCTAGGAGCTCCAAACTCGAGGCGGGCGTGGCAGAAGGCTGGATGCAGACTTGCAGGCACGGTGAGCGTTACGCTGCTGGATGCAGAATAACGCGAAGCGTATGCTGCTCTTCGGGCGTGGTTTAAATAGCCTCCAAAGTAGTCCCAGGTAAGTATTCCTCCCCAGCCCCGCCCGAGTAAAAAATAGTCCCTAAGTAAAGTAGTCCCTTCCAAGCCTCTTTTAGCTTGCAGCTCTTGCAGCATGGTCTGCATCAGGTAAGTTTGCAGCATGGTCTGCATCAGGTAAGTTTTAATCTATGAGCCTGGCGCCTATGGCGCCAGGACTGACTCTCCATATGAGCCTGGCGCCATAGGACTGGACCCAAATAGCCCCTAGCAGGGGTTGTTGGGCTTGCTTGGGATAACTTGGTGCCTGCTTCTGGAGTTGCTGGACTTGGTTTGGGTCCCTGGGGGTATCCTTATTATAGAGGGCCACCACTTTCGAGGATACCTATGATTGCGATGCCGTCCTTTGATTTAGCGATTGAGAAGAATTGGAATGCAGGCGGCGTATGCAGGATGGGGGATATGTACACCCAGGGGAGATTTATCAGCTGGGAAGAGATTTGGACCATATTGGACAATACTCTCTTCAGTTGATGTATTGCTGTCGAATGAGGTCCGCTTTCAGGGCATTCTGGCCTAACTTTCCAGTCGAACCATCGATCAATCAGGGTATTTCGTATGAGGGGGCCCGAGCACGGGTCTAAACGTTTCTGTGCTATACAAGCGAATACAAGGCCTTAAGGGTCGAGGACCTGACATTAAGATGAAGTGGAAGCGTGATGACCAAGTGCCGTTGACAGAGAAGCAATGGTCAGATCTGTGCAGCCGAGCAAAAAAAGTGTCATATAATTCACGGTTTAGACTTGTACAATTCAAGATTGTTAGCAGGCTGCACTATCCACCATCAAAAATGTGTCTGTTTAATGCAAAGTGTGAGGGCAGAGATGCACCAGGTATGTGGGAGAGGATATGGGCCTGCTGTTGATATTGTACGATTACCCCAAACTAAGTGCTTGCTGGGAAGGGGTGATCAAATTGTTGCTGGAGGTCATTGAGCAGCAGATATTGGTAACGCCAGCAGTGTTTGTGCTAGGTTATACAGGGAAACTGTCAGAGGTTTGTAAATCTGGGACTCCTGCTGGCGAAAAGAGGCATCCTGATGCAATGGATGCTGTGCCGTCCTCCCACACATGAGGAATGGCCGAATGATGTAATCTGGGCCAATGACACAGAGGAGCTGCTGTATGCGACATTGGTGCACTCAAGTGGTAGGTCCAAAGATATATTGGAGGATTTCCGCAGCTATCTTAGGGATCAAGTAGACCTGAGACGAACGAACAAGGAGGCCCCAGTATAAAAAATGATTGCTGGAGTCAAGAATGAGGCCAGAAGCTGTGTTAATGTACTTGTGTGAAAATGTGCTACGTGTATTCTTTTCATGTGTTTGTGTTGTTGCCAAGTGTTTGTTTATTTTTTAACTTTATTTAATATATATATATATGATATATATATATAATCATTAGCCAAGTGGCCTACTGGAGTGTTGGCCGAGTGTTGCCCTGCTGCTCCTGCTGCCTGTCCTGAGTCTGCCTTCCGTGACTGCTGCTTGAAGGAGGAGCTACCCCCTTACACTCGCCTCTCGCAGAGCATCTCAAAGTGTTGGCCCTGCTGCTCCTGCTGCCTGTCCTGAGTCTGCCTTCCGTGACTGCTGCTTGAAGGAGGAGCTACCCCCTTACACTCACCTCTCCCAATGTGGAGCGTCGCAGAGTGTTGGCTGAGTGTTAGCTGTAGGGTTAGCTAATGAAGTAGCCCCTCCTGCCACCCGTACTCTGACGATGCAGAGAAAAGCTCTCCTTCTACTGCAACGCGAGCAGCTGAATCTTTTGTACTTCCTTGCCCGGCACCTCCAGTGGCTCCCTCTGTGAATCAACGCCAGCGAGTAACAGACTTTTTCCCACAAGTATTTGCCACGAGTTCAGTCTCAAACCTGTGGTCGTGCGTGATTTAACATCCAGGTGCTCCCTTATGTTGCATACGACAATAACAGCAAACTTTCTAGCAAGTAATCCTGAAGAGTATGCCCCCAGTACTTCCCGTATGAAAAGCTTGCAAACCACTATGCCTTGCTTAGAGTCTCCGGGATCCGATGATAATGAGGGACCATGTGATCATGTGTGCCCCATAACCGCTGACAATTTCACTCAAGATTTGGCCTTGCTCACAGCATTCTCTACCACAATTGAAAAGGCCAATCACTTTTCAGGTTTAGCCTTAAAGATGAGTGCTACTCAAAATTCCCAAAGCACCCAACAGTCTAAGAAAAAGAAGCAAATCTGTTGAAGACCCGATGACTCCAAGATGGCACTTCGTCAGCGGTGACGGTAGTGCACTCTTGAAGTGTGACCTTACAGATGAGCAACAGAAAAAGGATCCTATGCGAGATTCGAATCTGATGACGTTGAGTTTTTGTCAGTCTCTCAGATGCAGAACTTTTGAAAAGCAATGAAGTCCTCCTTTTCTAATCCAAAACAGCCCCGCTGGGTGAAATGCCTACTGCATTATCCATTGAAAGTCAGTTTTCTGAATCCCAGTGAGAGAGACATAACCTGTTGTGAAAAAAATGACAGCGCTTTACAATAGAGTGCAAAATGCAACTGCACCCTGCGCTGAAATGGTGGTGGGCGGCTGTATCCTCCAGATGGAAGGCAAACAACTACCTCTGGCTTTGCTGAAGCTACAAAAGTTTCTACGGAAGTATCCGTAGATCAGCCCCAGTCTCCTGGTGTTCTTCGATCCGCTCAGCATGGATCTGAGAACTGGGCCCCCCAAACAAACTCAAATTGGCAGAACGTCTATCATGATATGATACAGTGAAGGGAGGATAGCTCAGGGGCAATGCGCTCACCTTGGAAGCAAGACAACATGGAGCACCACGTGTTCGATCTCCGGGTCCGCGCTGAGAATCCTCTGGGTATTAAGCATGTTATAAATAACCTATTATATATGATATTTTATTCATATCGTGCTCGTACACAAGTGTTTCAGAGCGCGACAAGGCAAGGGAGGGGAGCAGGGGAGAACAAAAACAACGATCTTACTAGGCCAAGTGAAATGGAGAATGCGCAAGTGCATGGGAAGGGGGAAATTGCAAGGAAGGGGGGAGAAGTGGAAAAGTGCGGAACAAAGGAGAAACTGATTAATAATTAACGGCAATAAAAAGTGGTAGTGCAGCTAGCAAGTGGCCAGTGCTGGGTTTAGCAGTCAGGGTATGTCTGATAAGTGCAGAAGAAAAGCAGGTGGGGGACTGTATGGGTTCAGATACAGACCCCAGTGCAAGGGGTAGCCCAGAGGCAGTCCAGGCGGGTGGCAGGGTGACCAGATACCTGGGCCCGGAGGACAGAGGGTGGTCAGGTGCACAGTGCCGAGAGAGAAGGGCACAAAGGCAGAACCAAAGAGGAAGGTGTTAAGGTGCTTCCTGAACCAGAGATGGTTCTCCCCAGGTTTGAGAGTTGCACGGAGGCTGTTCCAAAGGGAGGCCCCACCCGAAGACCGATCTACCCCCAGCTTGTTTCTTTGAAAAACAACTGACCCTAAGGGAGTTGGAGGTAGAGGAGCGAAGCGCTCGAGAGAAGAGGTATTTACAGAGGGATAGTTGAAGGTATTTCGGAAGGTATGAGAAAGAGGGTGGGGGGTAGCTGTAGGAGGGTCAGCAAGCGGAGATGGGGAGAGGAGGGGGAGCGGAGGAGAAGTGGACAGGATGTCCTGGGTTTTAGAGCTAAAGTGAGAGGCAAGGGCATTGCAAAGAGCCTGGGAGGCAAGAGGAGGGGTAGAAATTGCAGCAGGGTTGGCCAGCTCCTTGCAGATTTTAAAGAGTTTGGCCGAGTTGTTAGATGCTGCAGAGACACAGGCTTGAATGTGGACTCTCATCTTGGTGCGGCCAGACAGTCGGTATTGCCTTTGGAGTAGGTGACAGGCCTGTTTGTCAGAGGATGAACAAGAAGCCCTCCATTTCCTCTCAGCCGGCCTACACTTACGTTTAGTTGTAGCTAGGTTGGAGTCATACCAAGAATTGCACTTGGCTTTGGAATTCAAACAGATCCTCATGACGGGGGCAAGAGCATCAAGAGTAGCAGAAATGGAGGAGTAGAGCAGGGAAAGGGCTGTGTCATGGTGTGAGTTAGCCAGGGGTGGAGTGCGGGAGAGGGAAGGTAGCAGCGAAAGCCTCAACTGACACACGCTTCATGGGTCGGATGTCTGAGAAGGTAGGTGGCAGTCTTGGGGTAGACCTGGCTTGGGGAAAGAGAGGGAGAGATATGGGGAGAGGAGGCAGTAATCGCTCCAGGAGAGAGGAGTGGTTGGAGGATTAGAGAGGGGGAGGCCAGAGGAGATGAAGACGTCAAGTGTGTGACCTGCATAGTGAGTCAGGCCAGAGAGGATACAGAGGAGAGGGAATCGCAAAGGCCGCTAAAGAGCACAGATGAGGAACCGGGAGAATGAGGATGGATGTTAAGGTCACCAAGGAGGAGGAATTGAGTGGTTCTGCCCAGGAGGGAGGAGGAGAGGTCTGCCCACTCAGAGAGAAATGAGGTGAGGTGACCATGGGGCCAATAGAGAGTAGCAAGGTGAGAGAGAGATCCTGCAGACCAGGCATTCGAAAGAGGAGTAAGTCTGAGTGGGGATGATAGAGGCAGGAATCCACTCTGGAAAGATCAGGGCTACTCCCCCCTCCGGGCCTGGTTGATTTGGGCATGGAGAGCATCTTGTAACCATCAGGGAGGAGAGTGGCAAAGCTCGTGACAGAGCTGGCCGTGAACCATGTCTCAGTCAGACGGAGGACATCAAGGTCAAGTTCTTCTAAGAGGTGGCAGATCACAGGAGTGTTTGACAGCAGAGCGAGAGTTGAGAGTGGCCAGATGAAGAAGGTTGCCAGCCTTAAAGACCTTCAGGGGAGGGGTACAAAGCAGAAGTACTCCCTGCGGAGGTGTGGAGGGGGCCCGAAGAGAGGCAGAGGAGGAGGGAGGAGAGGGCAAGGTGGCCAAGGGAGGAGAGGAGGGGACTGCAGGAGAAGAAAGGAAGCTTATGAGGGGAGGGAAATGCCTATCGAAGAGGAGATTATTGGCCGAGGATCTTGGACCATGACAGTGCCAATTTGGTAGACATTACTGATGATTCTGGAGGAGTCGAAGGAATCCATGAGGACTTACCAGCGGGTGCCACCATTAATGGGAGAGGAGGAGACAGGACAGAGCACAGAGATCATATGAGGGGTCCCTAGATCCGGCTAAGGAACGACAAAGAGGATGTCAGTGAGGGTCTGTCTAGAAGAGGCGGTGGAATAGGTATCAGCAATGGGGAGACCTGGGATGAAGGCCAAGATATCCTTTTTAAACAACTTCTTGTCATACATGGTGAGAAGGGAAGGATAGTTGATAGAGAAGCAGTTGGAATAGATAGGGGAAACAGTGCTATGAGTGAGTAGAGAGAGGCGGCAGCGGGAGAAGTTGCAAGTACAGCGATATGGAACAGTCATTGGGCTAGCGGCTTACAATTTATGGCCAAATTTGAATGAAAAACCATCCAAATTTGACTTTTCAAAGACTGCTAATGCACCATAGGTAAGGAAATGAGGTATGAAACAGAAGTTGGGGGTGAGTGCAGAGCAGAACAGGGAGGACTGTTAGAACAAGCCGAGAAGAGAGTAAAGATCACAGGAAGGAAAGGAAATGGTAGACGGAAGAAGGGAAATAGGTGAGTGAAGAGAGTCTTGGTAGTCTGGTCTCCACATCACGTGAGGTAGCAACCTCAGGGAGGGTTGGGTTGTGGCAATAGTCTCCTGTAGCGAACAGGGAGCAGACGGGGGCCTTAGAAGTGGGCCTTTGCTGAGGAGGCTGGCTAAAGCTTGCTGGTCCCTCGTTGGTGCAGAAAAGCAACTCCCCAACCAATCCCTAGTCAGGATGGAGGAAGGCAGATGGCAAAACACTGCCTCAGAATGTGAAAAGGCCCGGTCAGCCATGTTGGATGTACCGCATGGTCAGCCATGTTGGATGTACCGCATGGTGCAAGTATCAATAGGCAAAAAGAATACGAACACAGATTCTCTTGGTGGAAGGCAGCAGGATCATAGAGCAAAAGCTGCCCAGAGCGCGATGATGAAGCTCTGTATTTTCAGGCAACAGAGTTCCAAAGAAAAATGATCGAAATATTTTCTTTTTTCTTCCAAAAAATAAAATGCTCAATATTCTTTATAGGTGCAGGGGTGCATGAACAAATGGCACCTACCTCGACCAAGAGGCTGAATGCCACACTGTGTTAACACAAACTCCAGGGATGAAGGCAGCCAAGGTGAAATGCTGCAGGACCTCATGCTCCGTTGCGTTTAGAAGAGTGAACACAGCAAGTCAATGGGCCTTGCTGAGGGGGCAGGCTAAAGCCTGCCGGTCCCTCATGGGTCCAGAAAAGCAACTCCCCAACCTATCCCAAATAACAAAAGACATTGCCGACTTATCCCTGCGCCTAGAAGTGGGATGTCGGAATGGAAAGCGCCTATGTTCCGACTCCGGTCGGACTGTGGAGACGGTGTCCTTTCTTTGCCAAACTAAAAACCCAAATATCTTGCATCTACAATGACTTCTCTAGCATTATCTGAGAATCCTGGATCCCCCCTATATCTTGATACTCACCGGATGCTGTCCTGCAATTGATTCTGATGGCCGTAGATCTACGGATTCAAGTGTTCACCTTCAACAACAAACCAGTGCTAGTGACAAATCTGACAGCGAATCAGACGATGAATTAACTAGAGATTTTCCAGTCAAAACGGCATCCAGGAAAATGTCCTCACAGAAATATTCTTTGAGGAAACCCATTGATTCCATGGACACCTGAAACAAGGGACCACTGAGCAACCAATTTGCCCAATTTCAAGCCACTATCAATTCTGCTGTTTCTAATCATGCTGGCACCCTATTTAAAGCTCTATGAACATTTGAGTGACAATTATAAAGATCAGAGAACTTTAATTGCCTTAATGCACTCAAGTTTAATACACATAGTCCTTCATCGAATCAACTCAGGAAAGAAGATCAAACGACAAAGAGCTGGAAGGTGCTGTCTTGAAATCATTGGTTGAGCTAGCCAAAGAAGCAAGTGCAGACCAACACATTTTCTTAGAAGGCATGCGTGATTATAGCACTCCACAGAAAATAAGAATCATCTCCATCAATCTTAGAGGCTCCTATTGAGCACCATGTAAACATCTCATCCTTACCAGTAGATCCTCAGCGAGATAGCCAAGGAGCATGTAGCTCGAGAGCGTTACCCACCCAGTTCAACTAAGACATTACGAACACCTCGCCACCTCTACCCAGCAACAGTTCGCAAGTAGCTGTCTCTGTACAGATACATCAGCCAGCCTCCCTGAATGTTGCTCAACAACTACCACCGGATAACCTATATGGAGCCATCATGATCGAGAATGAAGAGTCTTTACCAATGAGTAATATCTCCAATTACTCAATATTTATTTCAAAGCACAAAGAAAATATCATAAATGTCCCGAAAGCGGCGAAAACCAATTGGGCAAAGTAAATAAAAAATATGCCCATATCCCTCCACGAAGATATCGAGCACCCAGAACTTCGTGAGGAACTTAAAGCTGCTGAGAGTCAGAGCAGCGAGTGCATAAACTATCTCTAGCTGTGAAAGAAACAGCAAACAACTATATGATGACTGACAAAGCCGCTGCTCTAACTGAATCTGAACCATTGGATGAGCTGTTACAGCTCTGAATTTAAGGAGTACTCTAATGAAAACTCAACAAACTAAGACCTATATGAGGACCCAACGACTGAGTGCCCTCAGAGTGCAAATGAAACCCATATCATGACCTCTACCCACCTCACCTTAGAGAGACGAGTGAAAGCATCTGCACCAGCGACTGACTCCTCGCAGCCTGTAACTCTGTTGGCCCGGATGATCAGTCACTCAAGACACAAACTCCAATCTCTCGGTTCAAATAAGAAAGGCTACAATAGGAGTGCTGGCAGCCAGAACTAAAGGCTACCCCTTAACCATCCGCAAACCGCTGATGGTTCACTAACAAGGCAACCTAGATTTTATCCAGTAATACTAGAGTGCTAAGTGCTAATGATGGCTTGATCTTAAATCTTTCCAACTTCATCCCGTACCAAAGCTAAGAGTGGTCCACTCGAACGACCTCAAAATCGTAGACTTTTTGAATGCGGATTAAAATGACAGAATTCAACTACACATGGCCTCAGCTTCATGATCTGCTCTGCTTATAGACACATGGGACAAACTTCGACCCTTAGGTTTTGACATACAAAAATCTGAGTATTTACGATGCCCAACCTCTAGCAGAGCTTCACCAACTACCGGACACAAATTTGTCGATCCACAAATCTCAAGAAAAAGATCCTCAGACTTGCCTAGCAGACTTGGCAGAGAGAAAAAGCTTGAGACTACTGACTTAGAATCTTTCAAGATCACTATTAAAGGATATAATTACTTTCCAGAACTGAAGAAATTGCCACAGAAGGACCTTGCTGAATATGCCATAGCGGACAAAGGACAATCGTGGACTGGCTTGCGAGAGCCTTGACCTCCTGCAAACAGGATTAAAGCCAGATGAAGGATGATCAGCGGACGCTCGAGATTGGATCCTGGAATACCTGAGATTTCATCCACCTTTTATCAGGGCTTTCCTCCCTCGATGTCTAACCTCTGGATTGTATGCTTGCAGGAAACATGGCTCCTCGAAGCCCCCTTCCTGGATGGCGTCGCAATGTACCACAATAACGCCTTAAAAGGCTCATTGGTTAGACCATCTTCTGGCTTGTTACCCTCATAAAAAAATCTTAAAATTGAAGGTAATCCATGACATCCAACCTAATCCATTCATTTTGATCCTAATCATCTATCTACCATCTGCTACTTCTTAATCTATATTTAAATCCTGCTTGTAAAGAATCCTCTTGCTTTGTCGATACTGTGATGGCTTGGATCGATGAAATGTATGCAACACTAAATTATCCACTGTTGATAATCTGTGGTGACCTGAATAGTGATTGCCCAAAACTACGACACAATAATGCCAAGACCGACCCTCAGTGACCAAAATTAAAAGACGTTGATATCAGCAATGGTCCAAAGTAAGATATTCGACATATTCATATGCTGAACGGGAATGTGCAGGGAGATCAACTAGGTGCTAAAACGTGGCACAACAGAGATTTAAGCGCTACACTTGACTACTTCTTTGTATCTACTAACATTATTACAAGAGTAGTAACAATAAGAGTTCTCCCTACCTCAGCAAGTGACCATAACCCAGTCATACTGTTGTGCTCCCTAAAAGGCAAATCGAATGCCGACTTATGGCCTCAAAAGATCCAATTAGAACCTTGAAGAAATCGATTGCGTATCAAACTACACGATGCGCCTCGATTAATGGAATAGCTGTTATCTTGGCAAGCATGTGATGAATCTCACGTGGAATATGAATGTGTGTTGATTGTATTTAGTGAACAACTCCATAGGAGTAGCTGACCGCACTTCAAACCAGCACACTCTTTTGATTATCTGATCTGTACTCAAAAAACGCCTCCTGCTCAAGGACCTTATGGACCTTCGAGATGCGCCACTGATTGTGAGGAGCCTTTTGATCAAAAGGCGGAAATGGAAATACCGTAATCGCCTCATACAGATCTACTATTTATCAAAAGGACGCAGAGGCAATGCTACAAGCCATTGGTTCAAGGAACACAAGGAACTTGTGGCAGCACTTGAATGGTGAGAAACCGACCAGCTGTCCTTTTCAATTAAATCCCATACCTGAAAATCTGTGGGTGACCTATTTTGGGAACCTATTTAGGAACCCCACTCAACAGAGAGAAGATCTGTTTATCACCCAAGGCATACCATGGAAGATCAGTTTTGACAAAGAGGAAATCCTGGCCATAATTATGAAACCCAGTAGGTCACGGGGCCTGACGGACTAACCAACGAAATCCTAAAGTCTGCTCCAGAAGCATGGGCCCACTTCTTTCAGATCTCATTTAAGAGGAGTGTGCTGAGAGGTCAAGCCTCAGCCTCCTGGAAATGGTGTGTGGTGGTTCCAATTTTTAATAAGCGCGGCCGGACACACCCCAAAAATTATTTCCCAACCGACCTTCTTGATGGTCTAGGCAAGAGTTTCACTACAATTGTATTGAAACGGCTGAACTAGTGGGTCAAGGAGTAAGGAGCCTTTGATATTTGTCAAACATGCTTTGTTAAAGGTGTTGGATGTAATTTAAACCTGAAGCCCAAAGCCAAGTGCAACTCCTGGTACGACTCAGACCTCGTCACCCTCAAACGTAAGTGCAGGGTGGCTGAGAGGAAATGGCGTGCTTCCTGTACATCCTCTGACAAACTGGTCTGCCGCCTGCTCCAAGGGCAATACCGGCTCTGTCCGCACCAAGAAGAGAGCTCCCTTCCAAGCCTGCGTCTCTGCGGCATCTAATAACTTGGCCAAACTCTTTAAAATCTGCAAGGAGCTGGCCAATCCTGCTGCTGGTTCCCGCCATGAGGAATACTGATGCCCGCCATATTTAAAGTGAGGCCTAGTCTGCCGCAGGCTATGTTGAAAACAGCATAGCACCGAGCAGAGCTTGGCTGCACTTCCTGGATCTTCCTCCTGTGTTCGTGATTTTCCTGACTTCAACACCCTACGATCATTTGTGGCTTTTTGCATGGTGAATCCGTGTAATTAACGTAGCTCAGACCCTTTTTGCTATGAGCCTACATAACGTAGCGTGTGCGCACACCAGCGCACGCGCACTGAGCAGAGTACCGAAGAGAACCCGCTTGGCCGCACTTCCTGGATCTTCTTCCTGTGTCCGTGATTTTCCTGACTTCAACACCCTACGGTATTACCATACTTCAACCTACAATTGGAGGCTCCCTTTCATGTGGACTTTTGGACTTGGTACTTGGTACTCACAGGGACCGACTCCGTCAGATATCTCAGACCTTACCATTCGAACTTTAGCAGCAACACGACTAAAGTAAACAATAACATTCCTCTCAACACTTGTCTCCTGTCAATGAGTGTAGTGAAATGGCGCCTGTGGCAGCGGACATATCGATGCATGCAAGCTCTGGCAAGACGAGTTGCTCTCCCAGTTTGGGCAAAACGGATTATGCTATTCCAGGCTCGATGGATAGTACTATACAATCTGTACACTCTATTGCAGATTCTTTTCTGCAACCTACGTCGCGGTGCAGACTGCCTATTGATAACTTAGACAACCCCTCAGAAAATGTGGCCCTTATTGAAATGACTTTAGCAGCGGTTAACACCACCGTTGCCATCTTATTTGAATTATTCGAAACTATGGATGCGAAAATATCCCTTCAATTCAAACAAATCCAACAAATATTAGATTGGAGTCTAATGTTTCCTTTAGATGTGACTCATTTAAAGTGTGATGCAAATCTTAAACCAACTCGGGGTTTGTCTAAATTACAAGGCATGTCTGAAAACCTGATCGCTCCTAGTACTTTTCCTTCAGCTTTGCCTTTTTTTACGAACATAATGGGGCCTGTTGAATCCCTCACATCTGATGTGGTAACTTTAAATGATTTATGGATTAGCTTAGACGGGAGTCACAAAAAAAGCCTCTTAGATCATTAGGTGATTCGCGCGGAACCCTTGTAGCAATTCCAAGCCATAAAACGTGCGGAGCACGAAAAAGCACTAGAATTAAAGTGGCCACAAGGGAACTAACGGGAGCAGTACAATCTAATCTAGTTGTACAGTTACACAACGTACCTAAAACACAAACACTACTGCCTCTGTCAGTCCGCCTATCTGACCAACCTACTCAATCCCATATTGCCCCAAAAAAGCAATTACAGTTGCCTCAATCTACATGCATTTCCAAGACTCTGAAGCAGAATCCGGAAATAGGTTCTGCTACATGTTTTTCACTGTCAAATGTGTCCGCAACTTCCAACACCCATTTGCAGTCTGCACAACCTATCAACTATGCTCCCTTGACGGAGATAGTTGATTTAATTGGTGCATTATCTAACAATGTGCCTAACTCACAAAGTCATAATGATGGTCATGTCACTGGTGGATGTGACTTGTCAACTAGACAAAAAAATTCTAACAAATTAAAACAGCTGTTAATGCATATTTGGTACAGCGTACTTCTCAAACTATGGGAGGTAACCCACCCCACCTTGCTGTGATTGAAACAACCTCAGCGATGGTGAAAACTAGTCACCTTACACGTAATGTAGCCGTGCATGACCCCTTATTGGTCACACAATTCAGTGATTGCGTGAGGCCTGGTATAGAGTCCTGCCCTCGAGGCGTCCGAGGCCGTGCATTGTCTTCAATTAAAATGAGGAACAATCGTCCCTTGGTGAGCTCGAGTCACCCAGAGCTGAAAGGGAAAAACAAAAATTCCTTCACTAACTGTCACACTCTCATTATTAAATGCCGGGATGAACCCTTTACAAAATATGATCTATGCAGAACAAGCATATTGAATATATTCGGTGATGTTGACAGCCTGGAGGATGTTTCCTCAAATGACATTGACCAGGTTGTGATCACAATTTGTCCATCGTGCGTCTCTGGATCAAATCAGGCTTAGTTCTAAACACCATCTGGAAAGCCAAAATGGATTGATTTAAAATGGGGTTTTTGGTTGTGCAAGATCCGGAGCGATTGATCCAAGAAAATAAGACACTTAGTGTGAACAAAGAAAAAACAACAGTTTAGGTACCATGCACTCAACCCTGTTTATGTCTTTATTGTGGGCCCTTAGTGAGTCGGCAACAACAGAATGGGCCTCCTAAGAAGGCATAACCATTAACAAATATAACCTCCAAAACCATCTCTCTAGCGAGCTGGAACACCAGTGGGCATACCCATTTGCAATGGGGCGTAAACCATTTTTTAAATCAATTTGATATAGTGGCCCTCCAGTAAACCTGGTTGTTGGTGGCTCCTGTCTGGGATGATAATGACATTTTGCAGCTTCCAGCAATTGCTGCTAAAAGAGGGATGGTGGCGGTTAAAACCAGCCGAGGTCTGGCGATGACCGAAATGGCTCTCCCTGAACAAATGTATACAAATGGTTAAGATATTCAACTCTGATCAACTTGTAGTGGTGATTAACGTCTATCGTAATCCAGTGGGTACATCAGATGATGTGTTCTACAAAGACTTCTCTAATGCGGTAGAACTAACATCACAACTACCAAATATCTTGGGTATCATTTTGGCGGGTGATCTTAACCGGGATTGTCTAGGGGTGAACAAATCATCACATGCACAAGAAAGAGAGAGGTGGTCTAAGTTTGTTGCAGATCGTAACTTTCATATGGCAAATGGTGCCATCATGGGGGACATCCCTTCACAACATACCTGCCAAAGGGGCACGTCAAAGTCCACTATAGACTATGTATACCTGTCCGATTCTTTGTTTAAAAAAACAACACAATTTGAAAGTATTCCGCAAACAGCTAGTGATCACAATCTCCTTTCTTTACATTGGCGATGGGATTGTGACCTGGAGGGAAACAAATGGCTGTGGTATGATCAAACGCTAGTGGTTAATAATCCAAAGTCCAGCTTTAGGTGGACTGATAATTCCCTCGTTGCCCTAAAGAAGGCCATCCTGAATATAGAACATGAGTCCAGTCATGAGTCATATGTGGAGGTTTTATCTTTCTTCAAAAATATCTACACTGACAAAGGTATGCTCCGACCGAATCATAATCATAGGTTTGATTTGCTTGTTCATCAAACAAAAGCAGCCTACAGAAAAGCATTGACAGCAGCCTTGAAACTCCCTCTAAGTGAACGTATTCATGCTAGAAGAACTATTAAATGTAAATATCGTAACTGGGCGCGCGCAAGGAAAGCAAATTTGCTTCAATCAGTGAGGCTTTCATGAGTGCAATTTATAATAAAAATGCGGCGCAGATTCGGGCCCTGCTGGGCAGTACATCAAATCAAGCACAAGTAAGTGTACAACTGAATGGTGTTTCTGAAGCCCAATGGCTCGCGCACTTTGCTCACTTATACGCGGATGACAGTTTTACTGAATACAAGTATCAGAAACAATCCATGAAAAAGTGGGTTCTTGATTGCTCTGAAGAACTGATTGAAGAACTTGTATATAAATCCTCAGCTTCTCGTGCAGTAGGACCGGATGGCCTGTCTAGCTTTATGTTTAAGGAGTATCCAAAAAAGTGGGCTTATATTCTTAACAATCTTTTTCAGCAAATATTATAGTCTAAAAAACTACCAAATTCACGGCGTTCCTCTCTGATTGTGCCAATATTTAAAAAAGGCGATCGTGGCCTACCAACAAGTTATCACCCTATCGCGTTACTTGCTGCTCCTGGGAAAGTTTTCCTCAAGGTTAGTCCTGAGAGATTTCGCTCAATGGACACGCTCACGCTCATGTGACCAACGCAATCCCAATCAAACAGGATTTGTCGCTGGACTTGACACTGCAGTCAATCTCCTTACTATATTCGTCAATATGCACTCCGCTTTCGACTCCGTTTCAAGAGTCAAGCTGATGTCGAAATTGCTGAATGCAAGGTGCCCAGTCACCTTGTGTGACATTATTTATACCTTGCATTCTGATACTTCTATAAAGGTTAGGCTATCTATGGTGGGTTTGTTGTCTGCGGAAATTGCAACATACAGAGGGTTGAAGCAAGGTTGTATCCTTGCTTCAGCCCTCTTCAATTTTTTCATACATGATGTGATGCATGCCTTCGCTCAGATCTGTTCGGATTCGCCAAGAATCGAAGGTTTGGTTGTTAAAGCATTGTGGTATGCTGATGATTTAGTTTTAATTTCAAAAACCCCCATAGGCCTACAGCTTCTATTGTCAACCTTAAGCACTTACCTAGATAAGAATGAGTTGATTATCAACTTAACGAAAACACAAATTGTGTATTTTGCACCAATCTCAATCATAGAGCAAAAATGGATTGGAAAGTGAAGAATGTGAGTGTTGAGATTGTTCCAGAGTATCTCTATCTGGGTTTACTATTTGATGGTTCTTTTCACATTGATTCCCATTTAAACATGCTCACTCATAAGCTTAACTCGGCCATTTCGCAGACACGGCTCATTCTATACAAATATGGCAAATTCTCTATTTGTCCAGCAGTGACATAATGGCGTCAAAAGGTGATACCAACGATTCTCTATGGATTATAGACTAAAAACATTATTTCGACTTCGTTTGAACAAATTAGAGCCGAAATATTGGAGGAGTGTCCTCCATCTTCCCGTATGTATACCTGGGCCGTGGCTGTGTCATGAGCTGGGTCTTTCCTCATTAATGTCTATCTATAAGAGGCATCTATGTGCGCTCTATCATAAATGCCTGATGTATTACCAAAATGATACTATTCTAGCATACTTGGCTCACTATATGCTAACGTCTTCACATATGTTTGTTCGTACTTGGACCGCATGCATATTTGAAGTGTTGGCAAAGGCTGATGTGACGATTGAGACGCTGGTGACCAATCTAGATCGAGCAAAGGTTAAGATCTACGAGACAGACTGGATAGAGACTAGAAATCAAAGCCTTACATATAGGGACGTTAAAGTACATGGTTTTGATTTAAAAAAACTCAATGCTATAGAACCATACTTGTGTAGGGCTCCCTCTCCACAGTTTAGAGCTGTAATACAGCGCTTACGATTTAATCTGTATCCCACTCAAGATATTCTTGTCAGAAGGAAACTTCTTGCTCCAAAAGACAACCAATGTAGATTTTGTTGTAACTTAGACACTAAGGAAACCTTGAAACACATTGTGGAATGTCCGGCTCTTACAGATTTACGAATAAGATGTTTCCAAAAATATTTGATTTATTTTGGTTCAATGTCCCCTGAAAACCAATGGCCAACTATTTTGGAGACCAAAATTATGAATATTCGAATAGCCACTTTCAATTTTATGAATGCGTTGAATTTAGGTGTGATCATACAGAGGTTGATTAGCGAACCAGATGAAATATATTTCTTAATGACCCTGCATAGACGCATATTGTCTAAATGTGTTTTAAATCGGAGGTTGCCTCATGGAACCGATTATGTTAACCAATATCGATTAATCAGTGTTGTTGAATCTCTCTCTTTTTTATTAGGTTCATTGTTTTATTTGGTCAAACTATATAATGTTGAAGGATGAATCTTCTTATTCAATGCAGGCTCTATGTGATTTATGTTTTGTCTTTCATATGTTTTTCTTGTTTTGTTCAATGCTGGTCATATGATACATCTTTGCCTTTTTATACCGAATTAAATATGTTAAGTTTTCAATGTTAAAATGTATTGAAAATGAGTTTTCTTAGCTGAATTCAAATAAAAAATGTTTTAAAAAGCATAGCATGGCACTATGTTCTGAATCACTTTCCCATCCCCAGCCCCCTACATGGAAACCGAATGTAGAGGCCTTCAGGCATGGTAGATAAAATATGATTGTTTCGTTGCAGTCCTGCCGAACCAGAAAGGAATGAGTGGCTGAGCACGGGCAGGGCTCCACCTATCCCAAAGGACAAATTCATGGAAGCTGGGGCAGAGGTTTCGAGCTGCCAAAGGCCTGGTCTAGATTTAGGGCACTAACGCCCCCCAGAATAATGACTGTCCCTCTTGAACTGCCAGATGCCCACAAACAAGACACCTAAATCCTTCACAATGTGGCTGATTAGTTTGGTCTCCAAGAGGTCCAGGATGAGCAGCTGTTAAGGGGGGAGCAAAGAGTGAAACATCCTGTGATTTGTACTACGAGGAGCAAGTGGTGATGCCAACAAATGTAGCCCTGCAACAGTGAGGCATGATGGGGGTGCCCATATGTCTATGATCAAGAGAAGCACGTCTTTATCATGAAGGGCCAATTTGACCATGAGGGTATCTGCTGAGCTCATGTTAACGTCCAGGTGCACGCCATGTGACTAGCTCCATAGGGAGAGTAACATATCATGTAACCTGCCAATCGGGTAGCGGGGAACCAAGGTGACTGAGTAGAAGACCACATGTTAGCGGGCAGGGGTAGCTTCAGATGTGGCCAGTCAATCAAGGGAATATAGGAGACTGGTAATATGTATATAGGTGGTAGCCAATGAGTGTGGTGGGATAACACTGTATACTGTTTACGTCACGAGTGACAATGATTTGCTATTTAACTACTTGCATTCATTGAACTAACCCAGAGAGCTCTGCAGCAGTTGGGTTCTACGGCACCCTCTGTCCCCCTTCTCCTTTTTGTATACAAAATAAACTTGTTTTCCTTGCGAAGAGGTGTACCAAGCTTTTTTCCTTGGATTGTTTTTTTTCTGGTTGGTTGTCTGGAGGTTTGCATTACAAATTGGTGATCCTGATGTGATCCTATCCTCTCCGCAGGGACGGAGGATTCCTGGCCGCACATCCGGAGGGGCTGCCCCCACCTGCAGCGTGCAGTCCTCTGTGCATAATTGAAGAGGTTTACAGGAGCCGTGTTACCTGAATTCCTGTCTGTTCTTTCGAGCGGGTGACGCTCCTGGATTGTGCAGGCCGTTGATGGGAGCTGTGACAGAGGAACTCGGGAGAACACTTAGATGTAAGTGCACCAAAATAACACGGGTGGGGAAAGAGTGAGTGTTGGAGAGTGTGGAATATAGTGTTGGCGTGGTGACAGTGGTGCGATTATGGAGTGGAAAGACAATGTGGCATCTTGTATTTGTTGACTTTTTTTATTATATGGAGTAAAGAGGAACAGGAACCTTCCCGATTGGGGGAAGAAGACAGCACTGTGTCATTTGAAGGAGTAGAGGTAGGGGCTTTGTGTATTGAGGGAGCCTAGTATCTCTCTGCCCGATATAAAGGGGGAGTGAGAATGAAGTAGTTTTTTTTAGTTTTTTTTTAATCAGTGTTTTTATTGTGGTGGTGTGGACCAAAGAGGGGTCCGATTTCGTTATATGTACATTTTTGAAGTGGAGTGAATTAAGGGTGTGGATGATGTATGGGATGTAGTGGTATGAGATCAGAATGAGGCGTGCATGTGTGTGGAATTTGACGAAGGGGAAGGGCAGGGTATTGGTAATGGGAAAAGGGTGGGGTAACGGGACTACAAGGCTCGCTGGATCGGAGCCTGAGTAAGTAAGGTATTATATAACCTCTGAATAGGGGCAGCTAAAATGGAGCCGGCGACCCCATTGGAGTACTGGCGTACAGCTCTCCCATTGTGTAGGAATACGTTTAGGCAGGTTCGTGAGGAATGGGTGGCCGAGAGGGGGCATGTTTAAACCATGGCCAAAACAGGGAATGAATAATGGACATCCTGGCTCCTATGTACACATTCTTAGCAGTAAAATATATGGGGAAGACATTAAAGACTAGCATGGAAGTGTGGGAGTTATGGACGATGGTAGAGGATTTACAAGATGTCCCTCCTCCCAGCCCCAAGAAGACTGCAGACGGACCCCCTTTTTTCTGTCCTCTGATCCCAGCCACGCCCACTGCTCCGATGGTTCAGGAAGCCCCCGGCCCATTACTAACACAAGCGGCACAGTCTGCCCCATTGGGGTGCTATCCCACAAGTGCAGCATCATGGTACACAAATCCTGTTTATGTCCTGCTGCCTGCCATCGCTCCTCCTGTCATCGGGCCAGCACCAGAATCTCCCAACCCTATAGGAACAGAAAGAGTTAGAAGCGTTAAGGATGTCAGAGAAAGAGTTAGTGAGATTGTCTAGAGGGAATGGGCATCAAGCAACTATTGCGACGGATGAATGGAGAGTGGGAGACATTTTGTTCAGAATTGATAGTGCAACGATCAAGGATGCGCATGTTCAGAAGGAAGAGAAGGAGCGTCAATGTGGAGGTCCGAGCAGGGAAAGGTCTCGGGCAGTGAGTTTGGATTATAAGTTTGTGTGGTCGGCCGACGAAGCAGGAGCAGAAGAGGGGGAGTGGGACACTGAGGGGAGGGTGAAGAGACTCTGCCAGCGACATCACAATGGTTGGAGAGCTTATGGGGGCCTAGTCTGAGGAACCCCTTTGGGCGCTTGACGGTTGCAAATGGAAAGCAGGTGGGGGAAAAAGAAGGTGATGACGGTGGAAGAGTGCAGTTTCTGCTGTTGCACAAAGGACCAGGGAGGGCACAGTAAAAACTACCGTCCCTCACAGCTGGAGTAGGAAAATGGACTTGTGCATTCGAAAAGCAGACGTCAGATGTTACCCTGGCTGTGGGCGATGTGAATTGTGTGTCGCAATCTTGGGGGATCAGGCGGTTGCCATTTGGGCTAAATCCGGGTTTCCCAGGTTGCGATTAGGGGGTGATAGCCATAACTGTGCCAATTTCAATGATATCAGGGCCCAGGTGTGGACGGTGCTGTGGCATGTATACTCCGACACACTAGATCTCCAGTCAATAATGCAAAGTACAATGCGGGATGACGAAGATCCCACTCAGTATATTTTACAAATACAAGGGATGTGCAGGGCAAAAATAGGTGAACCATGGGATCAGTCAATTGTATTTGTCTACTTTGCGGTCAAGGAAGGGCTCCCCAATGAGGTGCAGAAGGCACTTGATAAGATAGTGGGGATTGAAACGGAAGGGGAACGGAGATGCAGTCTATCATTTTACACCATTGCAAGCAGTTGAAATAGAAGGGAAAGGAGACGGCACAGAGTGTTCTGTCTTGATTGCCTATGATTAGGCGTGACCACGAGCATCTTATCTCCACCTCGGTTGAGGCTGTGAAAACAGACCCCTGGTCATCAGTCATTCATGTCAAATCTCACCCTATGCCTTGTCTCTGCGCTAAAACACAGGTATGCCTAGGTTCATGTGCTCATCAACATGATTAAACCTATACAGTCGAGAATTTAAAATACAGGTATGCCTAGGTTCATGTGCTCATCAACATGATTAAACCTATACAGTCGGGAATTGTTAAGTTCTTAGACTCAAAGAGATACCACTCGGACTCATTTGAACATACTCATTGTTTTTGTCGTTCCCTGAGCGGTTTCCTTCCCTTGACATGCTCCCATTGCAAGCAGTGTCTACAGCAGCATAAGAGTCCAAGTATTCGCAGCAGTCCACACAATGAACCAATTGGCAAATAAGTCTGTGTTTTAATGAATGTGTCCACCGTTGTTAGCCCTTTTCGAAGAGCTTGTGTGGCAGCCATCGTAACCACAGCAAAACCAGTATTCATGCCAGTTAACTGTGAGCTGTCAATTAAAGAGTGCATGGCCTCTTCCATTGCATCTCTACTAACCTCCAAAGATAAAATCTGCTTAAAGATAAGATTCTTCACTGCTGCACACTCTTAGACGCATGTTTTCCAGGCGTGCCATATGCAAGCTCAATTTTGGAAATTTTAAGTGTCTTAACTTGAGACTGAACCAGTGTAGGAATTTGAATTGTGATGGCCTGGGTGGATTCAGAATAAACCCACAGCACTTAACTTGTGTACTTGCAGTAACCAGGGTTGGAACCCCAATTGCAACATGACTCATTGAATTGCACCAGATATGAGCCATTAGATAAGCTGTGTACTTGACTGTGAAAAAATGCAATTGGTGTAACATGAAGTGTGCATTTAGTGTTACTGTCACCGGAATTCACTGGCTCTGCAAGTGCTCAGACCATGCGAGTGGACTCTTTGCATTCATGTAATGAGTACACTGTTATTTCAGGACTTGAAGATGGCACACATGCAGGTGAATAATATGTACTACATAGTACACACTAATCCAAGTGTCATTAACCAAGTGCACATTACCCCAGGAATGCAGTTCCTGACATACCATGCAAGTTGCTGTCTGAAGGGGAATATTTAACACACCATGCAAAATCCATTTAGTCAATCCTGGTACCAAGGCAGATGATGCTGCAAATCCTTTTACAAGTACACTAAGCAACAAGAACGTAGAGCCTGACATTGCCTGGCGTATTGCAACCTTGGACAAGTTTAAGTGCATTTGTTTGTTCTGGCCATGAAATTACATTCCAATATGGAACTCCCCTGCTAACAGTGTCCGGAAAATCTGTTACCAGAGAAAGATTTATTGCGGCTTCTTGGTCGCTTCTAATCATAGACAGGTCCCTCTGAACCAATCCCACTACATCTGTAATGACATCCCTTAGCGCATAGAAGCCCTGCTCTAGCGCTTGATCATTGGAATCGGACACATGGAATCCTAATCGCACTGCCTTTCATTCTGTCTGCAGGATTTGCATTATTGCTTGTGACCAAGTGTAAGTTTTACCTGTTACTGACGCTTTTGCCACCTCACAAGGATAATCTAGGGTTAGAGGTGGTGCATGTAGCTGATCTTCTAACACACCCACTCTTTGTGCATCTCAGAACAGTAGCTGACTGCATGATAGCTGTCCAATTCTCTTCTTTAATGAAGTTATCTAGAGATTGTATCACCTCACTCAGGTGATACTGCAAAAGCATTCCTTGGCACAAATTACCTATGGATATAGCTTGTGTCAGGGAAATGTTATAGGGATTCCATGCCCTATATGGACCCACACTGGTTCCTGCTCATAAAAAAAAAAAAGTTTTATTGCATTCATTTGCTTGAACCGCCCATAATACAGGACTAGTTGATGTATAGGTAATTTGGTTGGTGCCATTGAGTTCTTTTTCTTCCCTATTGGACGCACGCCAAAGCTCGCCTTTTTCCCTCTTCCAATCAGGATAGAAGCTCAAGTTCCTATTACTGCAAGTGGTCTGGAACTGCGTATAATTAAAAAAATACATCAAATGTGAGAATCTATAACCCATGTCTAATGTGTGAACACCTTTGATTTGCCATATCTGCTGACCCCAAGTAGACCAGAGGGACAGTTTCTTGCCATGTTTGTTCAGTCATGTTTGAAAAGTATTCTCCGACACCCCTGCAGCCCCCGGCTTATTTTTTATTTTTTTGCTCCGGTGAGCTGCAGTATAATGAGCGGGCGTTGCGGGGGACACCCCTGCAGCTGCCCAAATAAAGAAAAGGACCCTGCGCTTTTTTTTTTTTTTGCAGGGGGCTGGAGGAGGGGAGTGTCTCCCGCAACCCCCGCTCACTGTAGTGAGCGTATTGTTGGCAGGGGTTACCCCCACAGCCCCATACCGACCCCACCTAAGCACATACCACGAAAAGTTTGAACTTTTGACAGTTGGAACTTTTCATGGTGTGTGTTTTAGGTCTTTTGGTGGAGTTGGACTTTTAGAATCGGTAATTTCGTCCTATACCCCTCTTGGGTGGCATTGCTGGCAGGACAGCAATTGGACGGGCCAAACAGAGTCTTATCATGGATCTTCTCCAGGACCCAATCTCCTGCTTTGAGAGTGGTCTCAGGACTGGCCTCACCTGGAGGGATTCCCTCAGTGACGTGTCGCCAGCAGTTGCTCTTGCCTAGAGAGGGGGCTGGGGAGAGTGTGCAGATCAGGCATAAACATCTTTCTCCCAAACAAGAGTTCAAATGGAGTCTTACCATTGCATAGAGACTGGCGCAGTAAATTATTTAAACTTTTGATAACTAGATGCATGTTGTCTACCCAGTTAACCCCCCCAGCCCCATCGAAAGGATGCATTTAGTCAGGCACAACATTGAGTGGTTGGCCCTTCCTATAAGCCCATTCCATCTCTGGGTGAGACGTATTTAGAAAAGTGCAGCTCTGATCCCCAAGCCTTTAATGCCTTTCTCAGGGCCCACAATGCGAAAGCTGGACCATTATCAGCATGGAACGTTTCAGTTGCTGTCATGGCAACTACAACCCAGAGTGCCTGTATGAACGATTTGCTGTCTGCTCTCTTTTGAGAAAACATCCAGGTGAACCTAGTGCAAAACTCTGCTATTACTAGAATATGTTTGTACTTATTTATTGCTCGTAGTGGACCTATATGATCCAGATATTGAATCTCCAAAGGCGAGGTTGCCTTTCATAAAGAAGCCCGTTTAGGTTTTTTGTGGTCCACAGTTGTCTTCAGACATGTGTCACAGTTCGCTATGTGCACTTTAACCTGTTGCCTTAATCCTGGCCACCAATACCTGTCAAGGAGCAGCTGTGCAGTTGCAGTAACCCTAAAATGGGTAGATGCACGTCCAGCATGTGTGGTGTTACGCTCACCTGGCTCCCACAGGGGCGTCGATCTGAACTGGACAGCTGCGGTCTCCACCAATGTGACACGTAGTGCCGAGATGACGGACTGGACTGGCCCACCTAGCTTCGTTTGCTTGGCCCGTAGGAATATTCTTCTGCAAATGGAGAAAGGGAATTAACCACCCGTGGAGTTGAGCGTTAACCCCCCCCACTCCCGCTGTTCTCCCCACTGATCACCTTTGATGTCCCCTCTTATAGTCTCACCTCAAGGTTTAGAAAGATGAGCTCTCCATCCTGCATTGAGCGCAGGGGCACGTAGATACCCAGTTGCTTCACTGGCTCGAAGGAATTGGTGAGTTTTCCAGAACAATATTGACTCTGAGATTCCCGGCAAGACGCCATACGTTTGTAGTTCGTAATAGTTCAAATGTCTGACTTTCACTCTTGTCCGATTCCTTGCAGGTTGCAGCTTGACCCTAGCGAAGAGTTCCTCGTGGCAACCGGTAATATTCAGGTAAGGATTTGTATTATCCAACACAGTTCGATAAAATAATGTCAATATGTAACCTGTTGCTTTCTCCCTTATTCAGGCGCTGAGAGAAAGTATGAAGTCTCGGGGAATAATGCCTCCGGCGGTAAAATCAGGTAAGTCTATTGTGGGGAGGAGGTTTCCCCTTGTTTGTCCCTTTGTTTCACCTTGCTGTCCTTTTGTTTCCGCTTAGGGGCCAGGGTTCAACGAGGATGCAGTTGAAGCTGCGCCGACCCGTGAAGAGGAATAGTACCCCGGTGGTAAAATCAGGTAAGTCTATGGGGGGTAACTAATATTGCCTCTGTGTATTCCCTTGGCTCACCTTGCTGTTCTTGTCTTCCCCTTAGGTGCCGGAGTGCGGCGGGAACATGCAGAAGGATGTGGTGGAATGTAAAGATGCTGCGAAGGCCGGTGAGTTCAGCGCGGCGCTGCAGCAGGCGAGGCGACACCCATAAAATAACTTCTTTCTTCCAGCTCGAAGGCGCGATGGATCGGGAATTCAGGTAAGGATCAAAGGTATTGCTCTTGTTCTAACCCTTTCTCCTTCTTTCTCCCTTTTTCTAGGAGCTCCAGACTCGAGGCGGGCGTGGCAGAAGGCTGGATGCAGACTTGCAGGCACAGTGAGCGTTACGCTGCTGGATGCAGAATAACGCGAAGCATGTGCTGCTCTTCGGGCGTGGTTTAAATAGCCTCCAAAGTAGTCCCAGGTAAGTATTCCTCCCCAGCCCCACCCGAGTAAAAAATAGTCCCTAGGTAAAGTAGTCCCTTCCAAGCCTCTTTTGGCTTGGAGCTCTTGCAGCATGCCCTGCATCAGATAAGTTTTAATCTATGAGCCTGGCGCCTATGGCGCCAGGACTGACTCTCCATATGAGCCTGGCACCATAGACGCCAGGACTGCACCCAAATAGCCCCTAGCAGGGGTTGTTGGGCTTGCTTGGAATAACTTGATGCCTGCTTCCGGGGTTGCTGGACTTGGTCTGGGTCCCCGGGGGTAGGCATCATGACAGCACTCCCCCCCCAAGGCCCCTCCTAAAGTCCTTCTTCCCTGTGGTTTCGGTTTGTCTGGGAAATTTCGGTGGAATTTATTCACCAATCGGGGTGCATGAACGTGGTCACTAGGTTCCCATGACCTTTTCTGTGGTCCGTAACCTTTCCAGTCGATTAAATAAAAAAGTTTTGACTTTATCAGCTTGGAGTCCAGGATGTTCTTAACTTCAAATTCGGGTTCCCCGTCTACAAGGATGGGGTCTGGTGGCTTGGTTAGTCTTGTCCCTGGTTGCACTGGCTTCAAAAGTGACACATGAAAGACGGGGTGAATTCGCATATTAGCAGGTAAGTCCAACTTGACAGCCACCGGGTTGATAATGGCCTTAATAGAGTAAGGTCCCAAATATCTGGGGTTAAAGGTCTGTGTTCTCTTTAGAGGTATATGTTTTGTGGCTAACCATACTTGATCCCCTATCTGGTATTGTGGAGTATCACTTCTATGCCGATCAGCATCTTTCTTGTATTTTTGTTTCGCCTGTTTTAAATGTGCACTTGCTTCCTTAAAGGCTTGTGTAATCGTAGCATGCAGATGGTCCACTGCGGGCATTTCTAAGTGTTGGGTGAGTCAAGGTCTGAGGTTCGAGGATGGTGCCCATATAAGGTATAAAAGGGGCTTTGTCCAGTTCCAGAATGTACTGAATTATTGTATGCATATTCGGCGATCCAAAGAATGTCTTTCCAATTACTCTCAGTCTGATGTAACATACAACGCAGGTATTGTTCGAGAGTCTGGTTGGTCCTCTCCGTTTGACCATCGGTTTGGGGGTGGTGGCTGGTCGATAACCTCACATCGATTTGCGCCAATTGACAAAAAATAAAATCCAAAAATGTGAAATTAATTGACTGCCCCGGTCAGAGACCAATACGGACGGAAATCCGTGTATGCGAACAATGTTTTCGAGGAACTCCTTGGCCAGGATTGAAGCTGAAGGTAATCCCTTTAAAGGAATAAAGTGGGCCATCTTGGAAAAAAGATCCACAATAACTAGAATGGTGCTAAATCCATTGCATGGGAGTAGATCAGTAATAAAGTCTAACAATAAGGTGTGCCATGGTGTAGGCGGAATGTCTAAAGGTTGTAAGAGTCCAGCTGTTTTTTTCTTTTGACTTTTGTTTTGGGCGCAAATGCCACAAGACATCACAAATGATTTAATATCCTTTCGCCAGGTGGGCCACCAGAATTGTCTTTTAATTTTAGCTTCAGTTTTTGCAATACCTGGGTTCCCCTCCATTAGGGTATCATGATAACGGGAAATGACTAGCTCTTGTAGTTCGTTGTGTGGCAGAAATAGCTGCCCTTGGTAATAAGGCAGGTCATTGGTGACAGAGTAGTCCGAGCCTTTCTTTACCCAGTCCTGCAGGGCTGTAGGATCAAAGAGTTGCTGGATCTTTACCTGAATGTCCTCTAGTGTCTATAGAGTAGTCATGCCAAGAATCATTTGTTCGGAAATTATAGGTACTGGTTCTGGGTTCACTTCTGCCTCTCCCATCCCTATTCGGGATAAGGCGTCTGCTTTACCATTCTTACGACCTGGTTGGTTGATAGGTTATCACGAAATCGAACTCGGCAAAGAACAATGCCCATCGGAGTTGGCGTGACGATTGGGCCTTGGATGTCTTTAAATACTGTAAGTTCCGGGGATCTGTGATCACAGTAATGGTATGCATGGCACCAAGAAGATAGTGCCGCAAAGCCTTGAAGGCGGATTTAATGGCGAATAACTCCTTGTCGGTAACCGCATAGTTTAACTTGGGTGCCGAGAACTTTCTGGACCAAAATGCTACTGGGTGAAGCTGGCCAGTTTCAGGGTCCTTTTGAGACAGGACAGCTCCCATGGCTAGACTGGATGCATCAGTTTCCACTATGTATGGAAGTTCAGGGCGCGAGTGCTTTAATATAGGTGCAGACGTGAATTTCGCTTTCAGCTCTTGGAAGGTATTTTCAGTTTCTTCAGTCCACATAAAGCGTTTATTTTTTCGCAAGAGTGCTGTGATGGGATGTACAACATGTGATAAATCCGGGATGAATCTGCGGTAGAAATTGGCAAAGCCGAGCATGCTTTGTACTCCTTTAACTGAACTTGGTGATGGCCACTTAAGGATTGCGTCCACCTTTCGTGAGTCCATTTGGACTCCTCTTGGGGTCAGGATAAACCCAAGGAATTCAACTTCTGTGGCATGAAAAACGCATTTTTCCCAGTTTTGCATATAGTTTGTGCTGGCGCAATTTCTCAAGGACTGCTCGGACGTGCTTCACATGGTCAGATTCTGAAGAGGAGTATACTAGAATATCATCGATATATACGACAACACAAACGCCAATGAGTTCACAAAGGACATCGTTCATGAAGTATTGGAAGGCTGCTGGTGCATTGCACAACCCGAAAGGCATCACCTGGTATTCGAATAACCCATACTTAGTGCGAAAAGCAGTCTTCCGTTCGTCGCCCTCTTTTACACGTACCAGATGGTATGCCCCCCCGGAGATCTAACTTAGTGTATATGCAAGCGTCCTTCACTTGGTCTAGTAGTTCAGGGATCAGAGGCAATGGGTATCGGTTCTTAACAGTTATCTGGTTCAATGCACGGTTGTCTATGCACGTTCTGTGGTCACCTTCCTTTTTGGGCACGAAGAACAAAGCTGAAGATGCAGGGGACTTGGATGGGCGAATGAAGCCATTAGTAAGGTACTGGTCTAAGTATTGTCGTGGGTGAAGGTTCTCAGGTTCCGTAAGGGCGTAGATCCTGCTACAAGGGGGTTGTGCACCGGGTATGAGGTCGATTTGACAATCGTACGACCTGTGAGGTGGTAAGGTGTTTTCCTGTTCTTTTTGGAAGACATCCTGGAATTCTTTGTATTCTGGAGGTAGTTGCATGACTGCTGTGGTTACTGTGGCCAGGCCTGCGTTCAGATTTTTCTTTGGGTAACAGGTTTGTGCACAATCTGGGAAGGTTATTCTCTTCTCTCGCCAATCAATACAAGGATTATGCGTTTCCAACCAAGGTATCCCCAGTATTATTTGGAACTGTGGGGCTTTGATTAGATCAAACACAATAGTCTCTCGATGCCCATCCTGACCCAATAGTGTCATCTCTGCGGTGGAATGAGGTACAGGCCCAGAGGCAATTTCAGTTCGATTGACTGTGGTGATAACATCTGAGGTGGTTTTTCGGCAGAGAGGTAGATTCATCCTGGAAGCCAATTCGTAGTCCACATAGTTTCCTATGGCCCGCTATCAATGTATGCCCTTACTGCGTGCATACGCGATGGCTGCCTTGGATCTACGAGGACCATTGGTATGATGAAATGCGAGGTCTGAGTATCCTTCTTCAAGCTCGGCAAGCAGACCTCTACGCTTGTCGGGCGTGGTTGTTTCCCCGAGTCTGACTCCATATGGCTTTTATCAGCAGCTCCTACCACCTTCTTGGGTGGTTTTACAGGGCAATCCCATAGAAAATGCCCAGACATTCCAAAATATAGACACAATATCATTTGCCGTCTCCTTTCTCTTTCCTTCTGGGTTAAGGGTCCTTTAACCCCTCCGATTTGCATGGGTTCTGAAGCATCTGCTCCTTTGGGGTTAGCGTGGGTTTTGACCAACAGCCGATTCTCAAACTTGGCTCGATCCGCCTTTCTGTTCTGAAGTCTGTGATCTAACTGGACCACTAAGTCTATATATTCAGCGCAGTCTTGAGGTGGGTTCACGACTTGAGCCAAGACATCCTTGAGTTCTCCCCGAAGCCCTCTATGAAATAACGTGATTTGTTTTATCTCAGGCCATCCAGTTTCCACTCTCAACCTATTAAAGGTCACGATGCAGGTTAGAAGGTCCTGGTTACCCTGTCGTAGGGACAAACGTTCGTTATCCAGGGCCTGTCCTTGGGAGTGCCGGGCAAATAGTCTTTCCATGCTCATTTGAAAGCCCTGAAAATCCCGAAGAATTGGGTCATCCTGAGTAGCTAGTGGAATTGACCAATCAGCTGCACTGCCGCTGAGATATGATAATGCAAAGGCTACCTTGGCTTGATCATTTGGGAAGGCTCCAGGTCTGCATAAAAAGTGTAAGCGGCATTGGTTCATAAACACGGCAAACCTTTTGGGATCTCCGGCAAAGTGTTCGGGCGGAGCTAATGCAATATTTCCTGGTAGGTTTATTTGCACAGGGTTACTCGATGACACAGGAGCTGGATTTCCCCCGGGACCTGGTAGGGGTGCTTGTCCAGCCTGGTTTTCCAGTAGTTGCCTAGCAAGGTCATCAGTTCGCTCCTTTGACAAAATCAGTTCTATCCTAAGAGCATTGGTTTCTTGACGGGCGGAATGCACTTCAGCCCTCAGTTCCCCTAGTAATTGGGCTAATTGGTCAGTTTTTGAGGTAGCCATAATGCCCGGGTGGGAATTTGTGGGTAGGCTTCGCGTTCTGTTACGCTCACCTGGCTCCCACAGGGGCGTCGATCTGAACTGGACAGCTGCGGTCTCCACCAATGTGACACGTAGTGCCGAGATGACGGACTGGACTGGCCCACCTAGCTTTGTTTGCTTGTCCCGTAGGAATATTCTTCTGCAAATGGAGAAAGGGAATTAACCACCCGTGTAGTTGAGCGTTAACCCCCCGCCCACTCCCGCTGTTCTCCCCACTGATCACCTTTGATGTCCCCTCTTAGTCTCACCTCATGGTTTGGAAAGATGAGCTCTCCATCCTGCATTGAGCGCAGGGGCGCGTAGATAACCAGTTGCTTCACTGGCTCGAAGGAATTGGTGCGTTCCAGAACAATATTGACTCTGAGATTCCCGGCAAGACGCCGTAAGTATGTAGTTCGTAAGAGTTAAAATGTCTGACTTTCACTCTTGTCCGATTCCTTGCAGGTTGCAGCTTGACCCTAGCGAAGAGTTCCTCGTGGCAACCGGTAATATTCAGGTAAGGATTTGTATTATCCAACACAGTTCGATAAAATAATGTCAATATGTAACCTGTTGCTTTCTCCCTTATTCAGGCGCTGAGAGAAAGTATGAAGTCTCGGGGAATAATGCCTCCTGTGGTAAAATCAGGTAAGTATTGTGGGGAGGAGGTTTCCCCTTGTTTGTCCCTTTGTTTCACCTTGCTGTCCTTTTGTTTCCCCTTAGGGGCCGGGGTTTGGCGAGGATGCAGTGGAAGCTGCGCCGACCAGTGAAGAGGAATAGTACCCCCGGTGGTAAAGTCAGGTAAGTCTATGGGGTTAACTAATATTGCCTCTGTGTATTCCCTTGGCTCACTTTGCTGTTCTTGTCTTCCCCTTAGGTGCCGGAGTGCGGCGGGAACATGCAGAAGGATGTGGTGGAATGTAAAGATGCTGCGAAGGCCGGTGAGTTCAGTGCGGCGCTGCAGCAGGCGAGGCGATGCGCATAAAATAACTTCTTTCTTCCAGCTCGAAGGCGCGATGGATCGGGAATTCAGGTAAGGATCAAAGGTATTGCTCTTGTACTAACTCTTTCTCCTTCTTTCTCCCTTTTTCTAGGAGCTCCAGACTCAAGGCGGGCGTGGCAGAAGACTGGATACAGACTTGCAGGCACAGTGAGCGTTACGCTGCTGGATGCAGAATAACGCGAAGCGTGTGCTGCTCTCGGGCGTGGTTTAAATAGCCTCCAAAGTAGTCCCAGGTAAGTATTCCTCCCCAGCCCCACCCGAGTAAAAAATAGTCCCTAGGTAAAGTAGTCCCTTCCAAGCCTCTTTTGGCTTGGAGCTCTTGCAGCATGGTCTGCATAAGGTAAGTTTTAATCTATGAGCCTGGCGCCTATGACGCCAGGACTGGCTCTCCATATGAGCCTGGCGCCATAGACACCAGGACTGCACCCAAATAGCCCCTAGCAGGGGTTGTTGGCTTGCTTGGAATAACTTGATGCCTGCTTCCGGGGTTGCTGGACTTGGTCTGGGTCCCCGGGGGTAGGCATCATGACAGCTGGCTATTAGCTTTTCCCTGTCTGCTCTAGTAGGTATTTATCTTTGAACAGTATCCCTTTTTTCATAGGAATTGTGACTAATGCTTTATTATTCTCAATGTCATAGATATAATTACTTGGGAAACCTTTCGGCCTGGGTAGAATGGCCAAACAAGCTTAGTTTATTTCCTCATCCATTGAAGTTGCTGAGTGAGCTATGGCTGCTATTGTTTTTCTCAATGTGTGCTCTTTGGCATATTTACCTGCTGAGGCATTGCCAATACTATGAATGTGCCCTTTAGTATGTGCTCATCTGTGCATCACGCATAGCAGGGTAAGTCTGTTTAAGGTCCCACACCTGTTTCCAGAATTGCCTGGAAGCAATAGTTTTATGCCTAATGTCCCTAAAGTCCTTTTGAATCCACAGTGTTCTAAACCCTGACGATGTAATTTGAATCTGAGACTACTGGTGTGGGCTTCTCTGAGTCTGCTTGGTGCTATGCAAGCACCAATCCATGCAATTCAGCAGTCTGGGCATACATGTCTCCCAGATGCTTTGTTGCAATGTATAAATGCTTCTTCATGTGAAGTATGTCCTATCACTGCTGCACATGCAGCTGCATATTTTTGAACATGTTCCACCAGCTGGTATGGCAGAGCCATCACAGTAAGTTATTTGGAAATAAATCAAACAATTGCATGTCAGGCAGTGAGGCGTCTGGTTCTGTATCCATTGTCCAAGTCAATCCACTCATTCTTTGCAATTGTGCTTATAATGATACTTTACATCTGGAGCATGTTGATATGCTGACTATTAAATCCATCTAGTATGTAATGCCTTTGCATTGGGCACGCTAGCATTTGTGGCAGCCTCCAGTTGAGCTAAAGGTGTATTTATGTGTATCTTCTATTTGCCGCCAACAGCCTTTCTTTCTGAATGATCATCTGCACTTTAGAGAGAATATTTTCCTCGGGTGTAAATCATAATTCAGGTGTGGAATATACATGTGACTTGTATGCAAATGGTTTAGTCTCCACGAGTTTGCAAACTGTGTATGTGAAAGCATTATCTCCCACCAACAGGTTTATTGCTAAATCGTTTTGTGTATTTGTCTTGCAAAGGACCAGTTTGAGTCTTTAACGAGTGTGTTCTGGCAACCAATGAGCAGTTTTGAAATTTGATTTTTTCAAAACATACAATGGTTTCACTAGAATTAGACCCATAAGATCTGGCAAAATTCAAAAGCCCTAAAATGGCTTGCAATTGTCTGATTGTGTTAGGTCGTATCCTGGCACACTTCTCAAGAAAATCTGCTGACAAACCTCTGCCCACATCTGAGCTATCCTTGTGAATGACTCAATGAGTGCATGGGCACTGCATTCTATAAAGCTCGCAGCCCTGCAGTGTTTTTTTCTCAACTGTCATGTCCTTCCCCCCTCAGCTTTTGCCTGTGAGGAATGAGATGAACTCTCAATGCCATACTTATGAGGACTCTTCATTTGCCTTCTGTCTCTTAAATCATAGTATGTTGGTCTAAACCCACTAGGTTCACCCCAAGATAGTTTACCCCTGTGAGTGCCTTGCCACTCCGGGGCATCCCGATTTCCTGTAGTTTTTCCAGTCTTTGGTTCATGCTCTGGGAATTTTTCTTCCTCTATTGGTGAAAGCTGTTGTCTGTGTTCTACCACCCCTTTTACCTTGAAACAATCCCCTTCCTTTTGAAGGTCTCCCTTCCTGGTGTGTCTCCTTGTCTGGCTTACTATCCTTGTTAGCCTTCTTCTGTGCCTCTGCAGGTCCTCTGCCTAGGTGATCTCTGCCTAGCGATTGATAAGTGGATGTCACAATGTCCCCAAATTGCTCTCTTTTTTCTTGCTCATTTAACTGGGACAATTTTCTATGAACTTCTAAACTTGCAGGCTCTCCTTTCAATAAGGGTAGAATTATGCTCTCAACCATTTGATAATTATTGGATGCCATGGACAAGCCTAAATTCATGGCAGCAGCAGCGCCCTGTGTTCCCATAATGTCTGCCAATATTGATGCTAAAGATTTGATAGACGGAGTGCCAATCAGCTGTAAATGGAGCCAGCTATAAAATGAAATCCAGCTGTCACAAGCTTGCTAAAGGCAGGCTGCAGCCAGCGGGAAGGAACATGGCTAGTGCCCTATGCCTATGCTGCTGTGTGACCTGGGAATAGGTGGCTTGCAGCTGACCTAGCTTTTCTGAATACCACTTGGGTATATCCTCATTTCTGGAAGGGCACGAGCCTAATATAATTCTCAATGTCTGTAGCTGCACGCCTCCTGCGTTTGTCCTTGTGGCTGCTGGGCAGGCGCTATGCCATGTTGCGCAGCATCTTGCAATGCAAGGTTATGTACAGTGTCAAAATGTGCAGCCAGTAGTTGATAGTCTGTTTGACCGGTTGGGTGTGGCTAACTGTCCATGTCTAGCATTTGTGGATGAACTAGATTAACTCCAAACCAGTTGACATGATTTGTATGTGTTAAAGACAATTTCAGGAAACTGATATGGGCAATTAAGTCTCCTCTTATCAGGAGAGTTGTATAAACGTTATTTACCTTGTTGGCTGGGGTTTTCAAGTAAGTGAAGAGCGATTCAGCGGGCAGCCCTACCAGTTGCCCAGTCACTACTGTACAGTTTATATTAACTCCCTGACAGTGTGATAACCTAAGCCAATCAAAAACCGACATTCTGCAATTGATGGGAATATGTATTTCCTGATGGGCCATCTTCTGTGCCCACCTAACCTCTTTTGATTAAAAAGCTTTTTAGAAATTGTTTTTTTGCCCGGTCCGTTTATCGTGATCGGGGCATGAGGTTATTAGCAATGCTACGATCATCTCTAAGAAGTGCCATCTATCTGGGGTGCCACATGTCTTGATTGCCTTTGATTAGGCATGACCACAAGCCTCTTATCTCCACCTCGGTTGAGTCTGTGAAAATGGACTCATGTCAAGACTCACCATAGGCCATGTCCCAGCGTTAAAAGACGGGTATGCCTAGCTTCATGTACTCATCAACATGATTAAACATATATAGTCAGGAATTGTAAAGTTCTTAGACTCAAACAGATACCACTCTGACGCGTTGCTCCAAATTATGCATTTAATATGACCCCCCTATCTTCTTAGGGTTCATATTCTCATTAAACAAGCTAATGCAAAAGCAGATATAACATAACATCACACCTATTCACAGGATTGCCATATAGGCAAAGAACATGTTTGATTGTGTAAATAATGGAACAAGTGGTGGTTTTAGTTTAAACTCATGGGTAACCTTTATCTCTCAGTAAGCTACACTACACTATACGCCATCAGTCTCCATGCACACAGCAAGCTTCCACCTGTCACTCTCGTTTAGAGCGGCAGTTGCTTCAGATGAAACAGCTCCTTTTGGGGTTTGACGAGTTCTGCTTAGCTGGGTCTGGCTGTCTTGCTTGTATGCTGCTGCTGCTCTGCACTCCTCCCCAGCCCCTCTGGCTTTAAATGGACTGGCAAGTCTGCTGTGCTCCCTTTCTCCCCCTTTCCCTCCTTGTGCTGGGCTATATATCTATCAAGTAACATGGCGGCCCTGCACGTGTGGGTTTGTCTTATCTGCTGTTTGGAACAGTGAGAGAGCTAGAGCTAGCGTGTCACTTTGTTTGCTCGAGGTAGAACTCCTATGTGAAACTACGTTGGATGGTTTTTTTTGTATCTCAAAGTGGGATCTCTGGACCCGTTAGTAAATGCCTTCAGTGTACTGTATGGCATCTGTGAAGTTCTACAACATCACAGCATGGTATGCTTCTGCAGGCTATTATAGCTGACTGTCTGTTATCAAGGGGTATCTTTACCCAGTGTTTTCCATTGTACCTTATGGGCTTTGCCTTTGCGAATGTGAAAGATGCTTCTGTTCACGTCTGTCCATTTTCTGTTCTTGAATCCTTATCATATAACACTTAACCGTGTGAGGTTAAAAGGCTGCTATCAGATAACACCTAATGGCGTGTAGTCAAATGGGCTACTAGCTGACCGCTTTGTGGTCGGCCGACCTGCCAGCACAGGAAGCGCACCATTTCCTGGTCGTTGGCTGTTCTGCAGGACCTAAGAACACTTTTGCACACTTCGTATGCATCATTACATTTTATGTTAAAGTGTTGTGTCTGTGTAAAGAACATCTTTCATGACTACAGGCATGAAATATAAAAAGTATGAAATATAAAAAGCTGTTTTAAATTAGTCCGTGTTCATGTCAGTACAACAGAGGAAGCAAGGCTAGTACAAAAGAAATTAGCAAAATTGTCAGAGGGTATGGTAGTAGCTGTGCACCAGGAAGAACAGACAGAACAGAGGGTGATCTTGGGAGAGGTGCGGGCAGCCCTGCATGGGGAGGTGGAAATGGTTGGAACGTTGGGTACCAGCTACAGTTTCAGGGACGGCCCCCTCCCAGAGGATATCCCAGGAGGAGAGGGGTTTTTGCAGGCCCCCGGGGGTAAAGAGGGGGTTGGGCACAGGATAATGTTGGACATGTTTGGGAATGGGCCATTTGTCACTAAATTGTAGGAGCAGACCAGCAGCATACAACCAGCAAATGCCTGCATATGCACCAGGGACCCCACCCTGTACCCACAGCCCTATGGCCAAGTACCCCCAAGTGGTTCCGTATGGCGCACCACCGCCCATGGCCCCACCTGCCCACCAGTTTCCGCAGGTGCAAGCATAGCAGTGACACACCATCAAGAGGCCAGCATGATCAGAGAAAATCCTTTAGTCTTTCCAGGGATAAACACTTGTCCAGATTAGGACAGCCCACAGAGAACCTTAACGTGCCGGTTCCATCACTCACTGTCAAACCCTTGGTGGGTGTGGAGATAAGAAAGTAACTATGTTTATGGTAGACATAGGTGTCACAAAATTATGTTTCAGGGAGGGGTATTTCCCTTTGTCAGGTGAGGTAATGGACACACAGGGGTTCCCTGGGGCAATGAAATGGCTTCCATTCACAGAAGAACTGCCTATTAAGGTAAGTGTCATGTTAGGGTTTGCCTGTGCCTGTGGTGCTCTCCCATCCTGTGGGCGTACCACGTGCCCTTGCAAAACATGCAGGATCATGACGACCAGATACTCCGATGACGCGATAAGCCGCGTCATCTGTTCTCCAGCATTTGCGCCCATCAATGCAGGACTTGGATGCGGATGATGCAAGGGACCGCGCCATATCAAATGGACCAATGTTTTGGGGGTGCACAGAGCATGGCCACGCAGATGAGTACTTTCCTCTAATCTGCGTAGTCTGGATATGGCTTTCGCCACAGATACATTTCTATTTAAGCTTCAGTAGGAGAGTGACCTAGCGTTCTCTCAAGGGCGTACATCAGGATTCTGGCGGCAAGGCAGTTGGTGAACCTAGTAATTGAGCACCTTAGACTACAAGTTTGCCAGCCATGTTTTGGATCAGGTTTATAGCGGACAGCGGCAGTATATCGGTTAAAGGGTTGAGTGGGAGTTGGGAAGAGTTCTGTTGTATCAATGATTTGCAGACTTTGTATAACAAACTCTGCCTAAAGGTTTATATTTATATTCCCTGCCGCAGTTCCTGTCCCAATCTCTGAGAACTAGGGGTGTGTCTCAAGTAGCACACCCGCCTGCGTGGGCCCTTTTCCCAGTATAGTCATTAGAGTGTCTGGGCAAAGGCTCCTCCTCGGCGGGTGGTATACTGTCTTCAGGACTCCAGAGGATTATCATAAGGAACACTCCAGTCACTGTCTACTCTGGCATGAATGGGTGTTACAAGCCCCATTGCTGTTTTCAATGGCATCCTCTGTCAACCTGTTGGGCAGAGACGTGCCCACCAAGTTAAACATGACAATCTTGTTTACTGATAGAGGAGTGTTGTGTTCCACCCTAGGCATATGCTATGTAAGGGCAATGATCATACATGCACTGGGGAATGAAGCAGCAAATGGGGGAATACAAATGCACTGTGAGAAACCCGAAGGTTTCTTACCCGCTAGTCCCAGCGGATCTCTCACTCTCAGGTGCCCAGGGGCATGGCCATCGCTTTGGATCCAGACCCTTGGGGTGGACCAGTGCGTGAGGATCACCTGGATGAGGGGTTCTCAGCGAGTGGAACACCAAAAGGTGAGATGCAGTATCCCTCTCTTCCCTGCAACACCTTTATCCCATCCTACCTGACGGTACATTTAGAAACTCAACACCCCCCCCTCCTTTTCCTGCACGACTACTTTTACACGGACAGCCCACTCTGGGAGAAAACATTCGCACCCGAGCCATGTACATAACATGTCCCAATACTGTGGCCAGGCGAGGTCACCCAATTATCGACAAACACTCACACCGGACTTCCGTTACACTTCCCCACGCGGATAAAAGACGGCCTGCGAGAGCACACAGTGGACGAGGCAAACCACACAAAGGTACAGCACTTTTGATTGGCAGTTGAAAGAGGGGCCAAAGACGGACAGGCACGAGAGGTTTGTGAGAGGGGCAACACCCTTGAACTCATTGACAGGAAGCCGTTACTTTCAAGAAAACTTCAAGGCAGAAAACAAGGCTAAAGAATCCTGCATTGTGTGTCGGCGATATCGAGGGTCCCCTTGCGTAACTGACCAAGGCGGGAAGGAGAAGCAGATGCTGTGGTATCGTCCTTGGCTCCAAGAACAAAGAAGTAACGGAGAACAACACAGCACGAGTTAGGGAGACCGGTCTGTGTTGAAGTCAAGGTTGTAAACTGCAACATTGGCAAGTGAGCGCTGGAAGGATCATTGTTAAACACGTGTGATGTAAAATTTCGGGTGAATATTTGAATGTTAGAAGAAAAGATACGATACCTTTGACATAGTGGTCCGGCAATTTGAATGTGCTCAATCGAAGGTCTCTGTACAGTGTCTTGATGAAATTGATGTGAAGTGTAAATTGTGCAAAATAAATGAAGTGGTCCTGCGCTGGTTTAAGCAAAACCCATTGCACATTCGAAAGTCTTCAATTCAGGTATCAAAAGGGTATCTGAGCCCAAATGAGGGGAATCCATGTCCGAGCCCGAAGGAGGGAGAACAAGTTGTGAACATTGTAGAAAAGGGGTCTGAGCTCTGACGAGGGGGACCCGTGGTCCGAGCCTGAATGAGGGAAACCAGTCTTGAATTTGTGAAAGTGAAACCCTCTTTTTATTAAACGCAGTTTTATAACATGAAGCAAACTGGCATAGACTGGATCTTGAGCAATTCCATCACATAGCACAGGCAACTATATACTCTTTTTCCGCTCCGTCCCCCCTCCAGCGCCACCAGCCCGCATCTAGTCACCAGGTGAAATTCTGCAAACAGTCATAAACCGATATTAACCATCATCTAGTAGTGCTGTAGGTTCCGGGGCCCACAGGTTAGCAGAGGCACGATTATGTGGGTTCATGTCTCATTAACTTCACCTTCGCCTATATCCCATTGAATTACCCCTGTACCTCCCCTCTTCCTCCCTTCTGGTACTCCCCCCCCCCTCCCCCCTTGCCTCTAGCAACCCTCCCTTTTCCACCTGCATGGGGGATTCAAGTCTACTGAGGAACATAGCTCATTTAACAGCTGGCTCCAATCCACCTCTACCCTTTCCTCCAACCCGGTGTCCCGGGTCTTCTACAGGACTTCCCATTCCGCCATCCCCCATCTGTGGTTATCTTCCATCCACTGCCTCAAGGATGGTCCTCTGGGTTTCTTCCACGCTATGGCTACCCTCCTTTTGCCCAGTACTAGCATAAACTGGGCCAATCGCCTCTGTATTTTGTAGCGTTTCCCACCTGGTAATAATCCCCATAAGCACACTCTTGGAGCTCACTCAAAACTGGAACCCAGTAGCTCATTGATTCTTGCTACTACTGCATGCCAGTAGCCCCTGACCACCAAACATTCCCACATGTGCCAAATCCCTACCTGTCCAGTCCCACATCTTGGGCAGTCTGTGCTTTTGGTGTCATTCATTGCATGTAATTTCACGGGTGTTACATATACCCTATGCAGTACGTTATATTGGATCAACTGAAATCTAGCATTCCTCTGTCTTTTGGATCTGTTCCCACATCTTTGCTCAGTCTGTTTCCGAGATCTGTTCCCCTGCATCTCTTTCCCAAATGGCCTTAACTGTCAGCTCCTCCGGAGGGCATAACTCCCCTATTGACTGATAAATACTAGAAACCCTAGTCCTTGCCTCCCCTTGAGACAGTAATACGTGCATTAATGGGATCATAGTTGGTTCCTCCAGGCTGTCCTCCCACAGTTTTGCTAAGCGCACTACCATTGTCCCATAGGCCAGGAATTGCCCACTGGGAGTCCCATATCGCTGCCTCCTTTCCCCAAATGGCTGCACCTTGCCTCCTTCAAATAAAGGCCCCACTGAGGCACACCCCCCTCTCCATCAATCCTGAGTACCCCATTCTCAGTGCTGCCGCCCAAAGCCCCTGGTCCACACTCCACAGCAGGTTTGCGCTATAAAGCCCAAATACCTGCTTGCTTTTAAGGATTTTCTTCCAGATCTCTCTGACCACCTGAAAAACGTTAGTGGTCCCCTCCAATAATTCCACTGCCCTTTGGTGAGTTGGTAGATTCCCCAATAGCCCCTTTAATAGCCCCCCCCCAGGGTTGGTCCACAGCAACACCGCCTGCAGCTGAGCTTCCATAAAATATTGCACGTAATTAGGCAAATTTAAACCCCCGTCTTGGCGTGGAAGCCGTAACGTTGCTAGAGAGACCATTCTCCGCCTTGAGTTCCACAGTAGCCCCCCCCCACTCGTTCATCAAGCATTTTAAAGAAGACCTTCTTAATTGCGTGTTGTATATCAGTAAAATAGTAGAGGAGCCTCGGGAGGATAACCATTTTGCATAGGGCTACTCTACCCAACAATGATAACGGCAACCCTTTCCAAAATGGGACGGATTCCCTGCTCTGCCCGTATTGTACATAAATGTCTCTTCGATACTGTGAAAAATCTGGATGCGCATATATCGCAACAAGTCCCCCCTCCCATCTAAGTCTCCAGTCCGGCAGGGTTGCCAGGCTCCGACCTCTAAGGCCCTCCAGTGGAAATGACAGATTGTTCAATATTGATGCATTTTCCCGACAATTTCCGGAAGTTACTTAGACAACCTCCCAACCCTTCTAGAGGTACTATCGCGTTACCCACATATAACAGGTCATCGGCGTATAGGGATATCATGTGTCGCTCCCCTCCCACCAAAATACCTGTGTCCCCATCTCCTTCCTGAGATACCTCGCCAAGGGTTCCACCACCATTGCGAACAATATTGGGGAGACTGGACACCCTTGCCTCGTCCCTCTACTCTGCATCCATCACTGTGACACCCAGCTGTTCGTTTTCACTCTGGCCATTGGTTCCACCTGCATATGTTGTCCCTGAACCCATAGGCCCCAGCACTCGGAGTAACCATTCCCATTCCACTGAATTGAAAGCTTTCATGGCATCGAACAAGGCCACCACCATATCTTCCCGGCAGTCCCTGACCTGGTCCATAACATTGTGCAACCGGTGGAGATGCATTGTGGTGACCCGCCCCCCCCCCTACAAACCCGCACAATTCCCCAGAATTTCTACATCAACATTTAACGAAATTGATTGATAGGCATTCAAGGGGTTCCTTACGGTCCTTCAATAGGATCTTTATTATCGCTTCCCTCATAGATTCTGGAAGAATCCCTGTCTCAAAGGCCTCGTCATAGACTTTAAGTCAGGGAACCAATAGCTCCTCAAACCTGCAGTCGAACTCCATTGGGAGCCCATCCCCTTCTGGGGACGTGCCCTTCCCCTATCTTCCACTTTGCCCTCAACGCTGCACATATTTCGGATTCCTCAATTGGTCCCTCTAACTTCTCCCTGACCTCTCCTGTGTGGACAGGTACTTCCTCTATATTAAGAAGCTCCCGTGTGTCCTCATCCGAATATGATTTTTCACTTGTCTACAAGGATCGGTAGAAATCTACAAAGGTTGATTCCTGCCTGGTGGTGGCAAATTCCCCTGAGCTTCGTCTAATCTGGGTTTTGGTGTGCCGTGGTTGCTCCCGTCGGATCAGCCAGGCCAGTAGGCGACCTGCATTGTCTCCCTCACCTTGAATTTGTATATCCCTTTGCCGCCCATCAAATTTCGAAAGTGAGTCCTGTATCTCCCGATGTGTTACAAGGGTGGACGCTAGTTCCTCACCCTTGTCTTGCCCTGCCATCATTACTGGTTCCAGGACTGCTATCTCTTTTTTCAATTTCCCTAATTTCTCCTGCAGAGTTTTCCTAACCCCTACCGACTTGGCTATACAAATCCCCATAACCATGACCTTAAATGCTTTCCATAAGGGTTCCCACCTTTCCACCAAACCCTCATTGAACTCAAAGAAGGCTGTCATCTCTTCCCTCAATGATTCTTGAAATGCTCTGTCCTCCAGGGCCGCGGCCAAAAGTTACCAGGAGTACAGTGATGGCCTACGCCATATCCCCCTGCCCCCATGTTTGTTACCACGGGCGAATTATCCGAAAGGGTCCTCCCCAAGTACTCCATATTGCTCCATGCACTACAGTGCTCTGCCCTGACAAACAAGTAATCCAACCAGGAATACGTTCCATGCACCCCCAAGAAGTAAGAGTACACCTGATCTTGTCCATGAGACCCCCTTCACAGTTCCACTAGGTCCCAATCCCCTATTATCTTCTGCAATGTGGACGCTGCCTGTTTCAGAGAGCCTGATTTCCCCATACCATCCATATTCAGGTCTAGCAAGCCAAAAAATAAGCACCACTGTCCTTCCCACCTCATCCGTGACCACCCTGCCCACCTGCAGAGGCACCCACTGCCAACCAAATCGGAGCCCCTCTCGCAAATTTAGAATAAGTCGTTCCCACCACAGTCCCCCCCCTACCACCTCCTAAGTAGATCTAGGTCTTTGCGCACCATTTGGGTTTCCTGTATCATCGCAAGTTGTAGCCCATGTCGTTTCAGAAATCCCCCTACTCGCTGGCATTTCAACTTCTTGCCTAGAACCCGAACATTCCAGGTCCCAATTCTCAGGCAATCACCCCCTGCTCCAGTTGCAGTCTTCTGCTTCCTCCCATCCCTTTCCCTCCAGTGGATGACTGGTCATCATTCCAGGGGTTCCCCCCTGCTTCCCCCTTTCCACCCGTCCTTAAAGACATATCTCGCTTTCAATCTTAAACTGGTGCTCCATCTCTTTCCAGATCCCCTCTGATCCTTCCCAGTTTTCAGCTCCCCCTCACCCTTCTCGGTCATCCCTTCTCGCTGAGCACTCGGCCCTTGAGTCTGCATCTACAGCCAAGCCCACACCTCCTGTGGTATTCCAAAGAACCATGATTTCCCTCCCGGAATAAACTTCAATTTGGCTGGAAAGAACATCATATATTTAACTTTTAGTTCTCTGAGGCAGCGCCGTACTCGGTAAATTTTTCGCTGGCACTGTACATCCAATGTGTAATCCGGAAAAATCCGTAGCTTCGTGTTCCCCACTTCGAAGTGGCCCACCCTCCGGGATACTTGTAAAATGGCGTCCCTGTCTCTGAAGTTCAGAATCTTTGCGACTTTGACACTTGGCGGACCTCCTGGTGGCGGGGCTCTGCCCGGAACCCTATGTGCATGCTCTACCGTAAAATGTTTTGACAGTCCCTTCACCCTCAGGGTCTCCATCTCCAATATGAGCTGCTCCATGAAAAGTTCAGCACTAGGCCCCTATTCTCTTTCGGGGACACCCCGCATCACTGTGATAGCCCTTCTGCCTCCTCCGCTCTAGACTCCAGTGTCCTGGTCACTAAAACCAAACCTGCCACCTGATTCTTGAGCAGGTCGTCTTCCACATTGCTTACTCTCTGCTCCACCTCCGTAACACTTTCGCACACCTTCCGTATGTCCGCCCTCACCAGGGATACATACACCCCTACTTCTTTGATGCTCCCCTTAAGGGAGGTTCTTGTAGCTTGGATTGCTCTCATCAGGGTGTCCAAAGTCGCCCCTCCTGAGCCCCCTCCACCGGTACCTTCCCCCCTCCCGGCCCGCCTCCTTGTTCTTCTGGTGTTTTTTGGTCTGGTCCATATACCTGTCCATCCTCTGCTGACCCTTTACCATTGTCCCTGTTTCCAGGTAGCTCATCCTTTACTCGTGCCCCTTCCTTACTTTACTTTTTATTTTAATAAATGTATAGTGCGCAGTCCATGGGCCCGGAGGCTTAAGGGTGCATACGAGACGAGACAAAACACTGAACACAAAAACTCCAAAGAAGAAGCACACGGCAAGAGCCAGCAGAGAGGTGCGCTAGGCAAACAAAGGTTTTCAATTTCCTTTTGAAAACATCTTTTGACTCAATGCCTCTTTACTCCAGCGGTAAGTCATTCCAGGCCTTAGGGGCAGTTGCATAGAAGGCTCCCTTTTGAGGCCTTCTCAGTTCTACATCTGGGGATCATCAAATGATCCCGATTGCTGGACCTTAATGTTCTTCCATACATTTTATTTGGGAGAAGAGCTTGGAGATAGGCAGGCATCGTTCTCTGTCTACACTTCTGAGTAATGACAAGTATTTGGAAGAGAATTCTCGTCTCGACCGGTAACCAACGAAGAGCCCGTCTTGAAGTCGAGACGTGGGTGGTCTACGAGAGAGATCCATTGCAACCCTCACAGCCCCATTCTGGGCGACCTGCAAACTATTTCAGATAGATTTATTAATGCCCACTAAGAGGATGGAACAGTAATCCATCTTAGCTCCCACGATCATTCTCGCCAGTGTCTCGGCATTAGCTTGAGAGATGAGGGGTCTAAGATGGGCCAGTAACTGAATGTAGTATGCACAGGATGATACTAAACAACCTACATGTGGCTTCATACTGAGGTGTTAGTCAAAAATGACCCCCAGGGTTTTAACTGTCTTTTTAAAGGGTAATTTTAGCAGCTCCAATATAAAAGCTATCCTAAGCAGTACCCAGTTTCTGAATCATATTGGGCGAGCCAACCACCAACAGCTCGGTTTTTTCTTTATTCAGGGCCAGTTTATTCTGCACCATCCGGGTCTCAATCAGGCTATACGTTTTGTTAATTAGTGCTTCATCCAAAACATGATTACCAGACAAGGGGATAATGTACTGTGTATCGTCAGCGTAGTTTGTAAAAATCCCCCCCTCGTGGGCTAACATGGCAAAAAAAGGGACTGTAAATAGGTTGTACAAGCACTGCGGAACACCAAAATTGATGTCAATAGGCGTTGCCTCCGCTTCTTGATAGAAAACTCTGCTTTCTCGATTACTGAGAAAGGAGGAGATCCATTGGGCTGCTCTGGTAGAAAAGTTTGCGACGACCTCCAACCTGGTGAACAAGATGTGATGGTCCACCAGGTCGAAGGCTGCCGATAGATCCAATAACATCAGCAGGGAGGCTTAATTTTTCTCCATACGGTTCAAAAGCCTAGATTTGAGCTCTAATGGAGCCGTCTCTGTTCCAAATCCCGACCAAAACCCCGACTGAGGGTCATTCAAGATGGGATATTTCTTCAGATGCTCGGCTATTTGTTTATATGTCACTTGATCAAATATTTTCTGGAGAAAAGGGGTATTTGTGATTGGTCTAAAGTTATTAGGTAAGTCAGTAGATATACCTGGCTTTTTAAGTATGGGCGTAACCCAAGCATTTTTCAAGTCTTGAGGAACAGCCTCCTTTTCTAAAGAGGCATTAACAAATGTGCAAATCGCTGCCAGCAGTGTAGGAGGATAGGTCTTAATAATCACCGCTGCAGAGGAGTCATTTTTACATTTGGAAGCCTTTAGCTGTTTGAGAATTAACGCCAATTTGTCTACTGAGATGGACATAAAATTAAAAAGGGGAATAGAGGGGCATCTCTCAAACACCCAACCTGAGACTTCAGTCTCTGCTACCGCAAGATTGAGTTGTTTATTGGCAATATCAGCCCTAATGTTTTGAGCTTATCTTGCATGGCCTGCTGAATCCTTTCACACCAAACACTATCCTTAACACACAGACCAGGGTCCGTGTGATTCGTGGATCCTTGCGCCTTAGAATTTTAAATAATTCCCTCGTGTCTGATTGGGCATTCTTAATCCTATTATTGAAGGAATTCTTTTTGGCCTCAATTATAGCTGCTTTATAGTTCTTAGCAGCTGCCTTATATGCTACTAAAGATGACTGGGTCTGAAGAGATTTCCACTCATAGAAACGTTTGAGGGTTGAAGGTTTTAGAATCTTCAGTTCCGGGGAGAACCATAGGTTACATTTAGTGCTTTGTCTGAGTTTTTTTCTCTTTAAAGGTGCCAGGATATTTGCAACTAACTCCAGGTTAGAGAGGATAGACCCAGACATCACCTCATGGGAAGCCGAATCCGGTAGGTCAACCAATAAAGTAAGCAGAGGTTCAATCCTATCAACTGAGAAGTTTTTATGATTTCTGATCAATACCTCTGTCCTATTTCTATCTTTTACTTTAATAGGGAAGTCCGCTAACACAGTGAATTCAACAAAAATAATGATCGGACCAGGGGCATGGTGAAAGAGACAACTCATCCGTTAAAACCTTATGGCAGGTGACCCAATCTAGCGTGTGTCCTAAACAATGAGTAGGTACATGAATCAAATGCTCAAATCCGAACTCTGTCAGGGCTGATTAAAGGTGTAACGCTGTGCCATCATCCTTGTGTTCCAACCATAGGTTAAAATTGCCCATGATGAGAAAGCTTGCATTAGGTTTCAGTAAAGGAAGAAGAAAGCTAGAGATGCCAGCTAAGAAGTCCTCAGACATGGCAGGGGGCCTATATATCACTGATACAATAATAGTAGCTTCTGCGTTCAATCAAATTTTAAGGCAGAGGGGTTGGAGCTAGGCCACCTGGAGGTCCACGCCTTTCCCACTGATGTTCCATTCCTTCCGGGAAAACGATCGCAACGGTCTCTCTGTGCCTCACATAGGCTTTCGTTTGGGAGGACTCCCAGGTGTTCCTCTCCTTGGGGTGTCTTGCTCTATATTGCCGGGCTGTGTGCCCCTGTGCCACCTCCTATTGCCTTCTCTTATCGCCAGGTGCTAGCAGGCGGCTCTCTGGATCACTTCCCCATGTCTCAGACACCATGTACCACACGCTGCCTGCCCCCTTGGGCTCACGATCCATTGGTCACCGATATGGGTGGGGAGAGGCCCCCTCAACTCTGCTGTGATGTTTGGGGGAAAAATCAGACAGTGGAAGATCTCGCCTTCACATTCAGCCCAGCTCTCCACTGCCCCCCAGGCTGTCCTTCCTAGTATGTGCTTCCCCCAGCTTCTCTCTCTGTACTGCTCCTCCTTTTGATCCGGCCCGTCCCCAATCGTGAGAGTGTTGGGACTCACCTGGTCCCTGCTGATCCTCTCCCTCTTTATCCGGCGCTGTGCAACAGCGTCGCCTCGCATTCCTGGTGTTCCTCCACTCCTCGCCCACCCCCTTGTCAGGGCTGGGCATCGGCAGGTGTTATCCCGCCAGTAACCTGGCAGTGTCTACTCCACCTACCGGTCAGGCGGCGCTTCACGTCTCCATTGTCTGCTCTGGCGCCCGCTGACTCTCCTCATGTATAGAGCGCACCACTCCTCCGGCTCGGTATGTTTCCCCCGGCAGCCATTTTCTTCTCCACCTCCAGGTCGGGTGGCGCTGCATGCCTCGGTTGTCCACTCTACACCATGCTCCCACTGGCTCATCTCCTCCTCTGTCGGGTATACCGTCCCACAAGCTTGGTCGAATTCCCCTGCCGGTGTCCGCCACCTTCAGGCCGGGAGCCCGCGATCAGCTCCGGTGGCCATCTTCTTTCTGGGCCACGTCCCTGCAGTCCTCTCACGTTGGGGCTGCGCCGCGCTGTGCTTCACACTCAAATCTGCGCCAAGTCCTCCTTCACCGTTCCATCAGCCAAGGCTAGGTCAGGGGACCGTCTCTTTGGGTCTCGAGCAGGATTTCGGCCAGGGTTTTCACGGGCGGTCCGGGATTCAAAGAGAGCTATGTGCTAATGCTTTGTTTGCCGGCCACGCCGCCAACGTTTGTTGTTTTGTTTGCTGCATCAGGCCTCTGCAATAAGAGACTGTCATTGTGAGAGAGACTTTGGCGGAAGGCTCCGATGCCTGTGTGTTGAACTGTTACCTCGTGTGTTGAACTGTTACCTTGTGGCCAAGAAGCTAGAGTGTGTGCGAAGCTCGCACGTGCCGCCTTGTCCTGTGCTTAAAGCGTAGGGAAGGGAAACTAACTGCTAAACTATCCTGACATATCCTTTCTTGAACACTTTTCTTTTATGTGGATTGTTATCCCACACTTTTGTATTTAGAAGTAAGGATTGGCAATAGGTTGATTAATATAGGGCCTTTTATTTTGACAGACTCCACTAGGACTGCGTTATTGTTATTTGATGGTCGTAGCTTGCTCCCATCCTTAGATTTAGGTTTCGATAGGCGTTTACCGTCCCATTGAAGTTCAATAAACACCCTTGAACTGTGATCACGTGTCTGCCTTCACTGTTTGATACCATGCCTTCCTTTCAACACCCAGACCTGTTAATGTACAGGGCTACAGTGTTGCTGAATGCAGTAACGAATGTAGCAAACTGGTCTTGGAGTGTACCATCCGAGTTCTTGTTTAGCCCAGCCCCAGGAACATGTTGCGGGTACCATTCTCGTGCTCGAGTTAAAAGGGGTGGTGGTTTCAAAAGAGAAGATTTGTCCGTATGAGGACAGATGCAGAGGGAGGAGAATGGCGCACAGTTTGTGCATTGACCCAACCCAGTCCCTAAGAGGAGTTACAGACAGTGATTTGTTGGAAGATATGAACAATGATGGGGAATTAGTACACGACGAGGGACAATCGGCTTCAAAAAAGCAAGCTCATTGGCCCTCGCCTGGGCCTTACTGGAATGACTAGGCTCCGAATCACAGCCGCAGCTCTGGGTTCCTTCACCACTGGCCGCCATGGAAAGGTAGAATTAACTACGTGTAGTCCCTTTTCCCGGTCCCTGGCAGCCTTTTTCTTTCTTTTTTTTTTCTCGGTCGAGAAACGGCAGCGTGTTGGTATTGCACCATGATCTCACAGGAGACACACATTGCCAATATTATTTAGGCAATATGACCAGAGGAGGGGGGCATTACCCAACTGGTAATGCCCCCCTGCTCGGTTCATATTGCCTAAATAATATTGCCAATGTGTGTCTCCTGTGAGATCATGATGCAATACCGACACATCCCATGCCCTATACTACTAGAAGGTAGTGTCCCACCCTTTGCCCAAAGTGATCTAGCACAAGTATCTGACAATTTGTGAACAAGTAATCCCCACTATGTGGGGATTTTATGTAGTGTTGCCCCAATACACATTACATTTAAACCCGGTGCGGTATTGCCCAGTGTTAAATAGTACCCATTGTCCAAAGAAGCTGAGGAGGGAATATGACCCCATCACGACTCTCCTACAGCAAGGCATCTTTGTGCCGTCAAATTCTATCTGCAATATGGATATATACCCAGTCAAGTATTCAAAGGGATCCAGTTGGAAGATGATTTAGGATTTGCATCCTCTAAATAATATAGTACAAGATGAGTTTCCACAGTAACCCATTTCAAAGTAATGGATTTGAAAAACGTGTTCTTCTCTGTCCCATTACACGCTGACTCTCAATATCTCACTGCTTTTACGTATGGCCAGCGGTGATTCTAGCACACGAGTCTCCCTCAGGGGTACTGTGTTTCGCCCAGTATTTTCAACAGGGAATTGCATGAAGGTTTAGGCAACCTATATATGCTGAGTACCATCATTCAATATGTTTCCATTTGCTGGTGTGTAGCGCTAATGAACAGCAATGTAGGGAGAACTCTACAATTCCTTGCTAACAAAAGGTACAAAGTAGAGGGAGCAAAGCTGCAGTATTGTCAAAAAGGCACTATGCTTAGGCCATCTTATTTACATCAATGGCAAGAAGGTAACTCGGCAGCAGTGCTTTGCACACCCCAAGCAGTGATGGTTAAAGACTTGCAGAAGTTTCTGGGGTTATGTAATTACTGTAGGGCACTCAAGGAGACCCAAAAGACTAAGGGCACCCTCACATGGACTGAAGAAATTATCACTAGTTTCCAAGAGCTCAAGGATGTAATTGCTACTGCCCTACTTTTAGCAACACCCAACTATACACAAGAGTTTTATCTGTTTTCGCACTCAGGCAGGCAAATTATTTCAGCTGTTTTGACACAGAAAATCACCATAGGCCACAAACTCTTAGTATATCACAGTGGCATGCTGGACTCAGTAATGCAAGGACAGTTCCCCTGTGAACAGGCTCTACTTCAGCGACCTTTGCCATTGAGACGTCTGCTACTATCACGATGGGTGGCTCATTGACATTGTATGTAGAGCAGGCTGTATTTGCTATGCTAGAAAGGTCCAAATCCACACTGATGACAAAGAGGGCATCTGCGTATTAAATAATACTGTCAAGTCTTTCCATCCATTCATATTGTCTAGTGCAAGACTGTGAACTCAGCCACATTCATAACTGAACCAATCACTGACTCGGACGACGTGCATGACTGTCACATATGAAGTCCCTGATGATGACATACCAAAAGCAAGGGACTCTGCTCTTGAGAATGGAGAAATATTTTTCGTTGATGGTTTAGCAACTATTGACCAAGAGACGGAAAGGAGGCACGCAGGTACGTCAGTGGTCTGTTTAGTGGACAGAGAGTATGAAGTACTGGTGCAAAATGATTACCCATCTACTACTCTGCCGAGGCTGCAGAGCCTATTGCTCTAATTGAAGTGCTAAAAGCATCAGAAGGGTGTCGAGTTACCATTTACTGGTTCAGCATATGTTACCACCACTGTTCATTCAGGGCTGTCACAGTGGCAGAGTAGGGGTTTCCGAAGGGCAGATAAATCCCCAGTGCAACATGCCACACTTTTAGAAAGGTTAATACATGCTCTCCTGTGGCCTACACTTGTCGCTGTCGTCAAGTGCGCCACTCATACTAACAACACAGAACCCATTTCTCTCAGTAATGAGACAGCAGACCAAGCAGCCAAGATAGCTGCTTTTCTCCCAGAACCAGATATCGCAGAGAACCCACAAACAGCTAACATGCAACAACAATTGGAGGGTCCATATACTCTGGTACCAGTTGCACACATTATCGAGTTGCAGGGGTAGTTACCTCAGGATGAAAAGTTGCTATGGCAGACAAGGGTGTGTGAGTATTCTCCCACTGATCTTATATGGAGGCACACAGGTAAGACAGTAATGCATCAGGACTTGGTAATGGTTGTCTTTGAGCAGTGCACTACCACTTGCATGTATTGCAGCAGCTTATCACTTTGTACATGCAGGAGGATTGATGTGTGCCTTATATCCAGAAACTATTGAATGTGTTTATTTCTAATTATATCATTTGTCAGACATACAATGCTGGGCAAACATTAAGGACTCTGTGAGGCACATTACAATGACCCAGCGGACAGCTCTGAGAATTGCATATTGATTACACCGACATGGGACAACGGTGCAACATGTATCATTATTTAATAATCATTGTTTGCCCCTTCTCCTGTTGGGTTGAGGCTGGACCTTGTGCACATCCAGATGCTGACAGCAGGCACATTTGTAGTGCAAGACTTGTTTCCCTCACTGTGCCGTGTGCAAAGCACTTAAATCTGATAATGGTACCCACTTCCTTAACAAGCTATTTAAAGAAATAACAGCTCTTTGGAATAAAGCTTAAGATGTGCTCAATCTATCATCGTCAAGCCAATGGTATTGTTGAGCAGGTAAATGGCCTCCTATAGCAAAGTTATCCAAATTGTGTGTTCCCCTCAAAAATAATTGGGTCAACGGTTTGCCCTTGGCCCTATTCGATATGTGAACACAGCCCTGCAAGGACCATTGCCTCATCCCTTACAAAATAGTCACGGGGCGCTGCATGCATACGCCACTTTGACCTACGCATGGTGCTTCTGATGCTCACAGGGCTGCGTCCATTTTAGGTGATGAATTTAAAGCATATTTGTGTCAGTTAACAAAATCAATTAACGTCTCGAAGGATTGCGCCAAAAGGAACAGAAGAAGAAAATGGCTCTGCAACAGAATCTGCAACCTCGCCACCTCTTCAGTTGAGCCAGGCAATACTGTTTTTGTACAGAACTTTGTCCGCAGATGGAGTGAGCTGGGGTATCGGGCCATACACGGTCATATATGCCAATTTGTTTGCGGTCAAAGTAAAGGAATTGCGGTATTGGGTATACCTCTTGGATGTCCGAAGGGCTTCCCATACAGCACCTCCTTCGCCCGGTTCTCTGTTGGCATAAAGTAATCCCCTTTTGTTATTCGCACTGACTCTACTATTTCAGTACATTGCTTTTCTACCTTGGCTCTTTGGAGCACCTAACAATATATTAAAGAATGTGCATTCCTTTAATTGTAATATTTATTCCCTTTTACTGTAATATCTATCCATTGTCATTAAGCTATCGTTGCTGCATTGAGTAATATGAAGAATTATATGAATACTGTATCTGTAACCTGTCCTCTCCCCCTGCAGATTTTTAATCACACACATTGTGCAATTATAGTATTTTTGTGTATCTTTGTTGGTTTTCTTGAAGGTCTGCGTATATACTCACTTGACAAGGTTATATGGTTGGGTATATAAAGGGGGTGTAGTAAAAGTGGGGACGCATAAAATATGATGTTTTTGATTTTTCTAAAGTATGGTATTGATCGTAATTCTATTCTATGGAATTTCTATTAAGCACCAACTCGCCCGCAGGCCTCAGAGGGCTGACAGATGAACTGACATAAAACACTAAGAACTATGAATAACCATAGAATATATGTCCATAACTAAGAAGAGGAGGCAATGCTTAAATGCCTTCACCATCAAATACATGAGTTTTTAATGCTTTTTTTAAATTGAGCAAGCAAAGGAAGCTGCCTGATTGATAAGGGTAGATTGTTCCAGACCCCAGGAGCCCAAGCATTGAGGCTCATATCTCCAAATCTCTTAAACTCTTAAGATTGTAATGAGGTTTTTTAGGGTAATCTGATGAATGTGAAACAAACACGGGTAGTGGACAGGGTCACATGGCAGTGGACGCCCCGAGTGAAATAAGTGAAATAAGGGTTGGAGGAGTAGAACGGAGTATGACCAGTATAGGTGGTTGTACTAGACGCAATGACTGATGTGCACCATCCAGAATTCGGTAATCTATGGTATCGTCACATGCGTTCAGTTGCTATGTCTGCTCTCTCCCCAATGCATTCAGGGCCACCTAAAATGTTAGTACCTCAAGAGATGCCACCTCTAGTTTTTGGTTCATTTGGCACTGTGTTTGGTTCCAAAGAAGTTTCAGGGGCACATAGTACAGGATGTACTGATGGATAAAGATGGAAAAAAATGTGCAAAGGATGGGAAAGACCTGCGGTGCAAAGCGCGTCCTCTGATAAAAAAAAATGGAAGGACTGTTTGTGTCAAACGGAAGAGGCAGTAGTGAGCTGCATGGCAGGGGGTTGGCGAGGTTCAAAAAAGTAATATGGGCCATGAACAAAAACTGTCTTCCTATATGGTCCACATATGTCTTATAACTAACATGGATTGAAGCAAAAAGAAGTTCCAGTGAGTGTCAGATGAATACGAGGTTTGTTTTTCGAGGACATGGAACTGTTCCGGTGGGATCCAACTCCAAGTGCAATACGACATAATTCATCCCGGATCTCAGCAAGGGCAAAGCAGCCCTTATGGACGTTTTCTGGGTGTGTGGTCAGCGTGCATACATTTCCCACCAGCATGAAGAGGCACATGTTCGCTAATTACCTTACATTCAGCCATCTTCGTGGTCCTGTGGCCCATCTGACAATATCACCCAGGTCCGTCACAGCACAGTCAAAGCCATCCCCATCCCAACCACCACAAGTGAGGTGGAAGAGGCACTCCCTAAGAAGAAGGCAGAAGAGATCAAATGATTTATCTGACTATTAATTGCTGAAAGAAATTCTGACAAATACCACTTGTACACATAATGGAGGTGTTCTTCGCCTCCCTTCTGCTAGCAGGGGCCCAGGCCGCAGCTAACACCAAGTGGCTCCAGATTATAAAGTGGGAAATGATCCTGCTGGTGAACGATACAGAGCAAGGGCTGAACTCTATCAAGAGCGAGATGCGTGCAATCCTGTTGATGACTCTCCAGAATCGGCACATCCTGGATCTGTTGAGGGCCATGGAAGGGGGCATGTAAAAGTAAATTGGACCATCATTTTGCACATGCGTCCCTCCATACAATGCAGAATGGGTCCCTGTCACGCATCATAGGGGTCCTCCACAAGCTGAAGACGGACATGGAAACTGAAGCATGAATGAAAGCTCAAGACTGGTTCGATACAATGTTTTTATGGGTGCCAACATGACTTGGAGCAGTGGTAAATATATTGGTCCCTATCGTGGTGCTCTTGCTGATGATGTTCTGCAGGTGCCAAATGATACTCTGGTGCTGCTTGAAGACACTCCCGAACACTGCTATGATGGTCTCAACAGGGGCAGGTATAGCTCCTCCTAGTAAAAAAGATGGGCATGCTCTAACAGATGATTAAAAAAAGCAATGCATGGTGAGAATAGAACGGCCTATAGATCCCCTTAGTACCTTGACTTCACCCCTACTGGATCCCAAAATGTATGTAGAACACTGGGTCGATCTAGCTGGTGATGGGGATTGCATCTATCTTATGTTTACCGCAGAGAAGTATGCTGTGGATGGGGGCTGATTATACAGCACGGGATGCTGCGGGGCTAGTTAATGGAGGATTAAAGGGGGGATGTTGGAAAGCATGTTCAGGTCCCATGTCCACCCAAGCGATTCAGATTGAGGAAAATAGATTAGTACGTGAGGAAATGCTTGTGCGTGACTGCAGGGGGGGTGGAGCATGCAATGTGGAAATAACAAATGTAGTGTTCTCTAATAGTCATGGAAACCTTGTTAAGCCCTGGTATAGGGCATGAGTGATATTACAGTATAATAGGCAAAATATACTGTATAACAATGTATCGATGGGCCCTGACATGAGAAATACTGAAGCCCCGCCATATTTAAAGTGAGGCCTAGTCTGCCGCGAGTTATGATGAAAGAAGCGGCATAGCATGGCAATACGTTCCAAATCCCTTTCCCATCCCAAACCCCCAGCAGGGAAACTGAATGTAGAGGCCTTCAGGCCTGATAGATAAAATATGATTGTCTCGTGCTGCAAGCCTGTGAAACCAGAAACTAATGTGAGTGGCTGAGCACGGGTAGGGCTGCACCCGTCCCAAGGACAAACTCATGGGAGCCAGGACAGAGGTTTCGAGCTGCCAAAGGCCTGTTCTATGTTTAGGGCACTAGCGCCGCCCAGAATGACCGTCCCTTTTGAACTGCTAGAAGCCCACAAACAAGACATCTAAATCCTTCACAATGTGGCTGATTAGTGTGGTCTCCAAGAGGCCCAGGAGAAGCACCCAGGAGGGGCAGCTGATAAGGAGGTAGCAAGGGTTTATGGTCTTTCCATCGAAAACTTTACAACTAAATGAAAATGCATCAAAAGTTTTGTAACTAATTTATTTCCATCTAATGCATTTTTAGTAATTGTTTTTGGTGGGGGTTACCCTCCCAAACCCCCCATTTGTTACTATTTAAAAACCCACCCCAAAACAAAATTAACCCTTTCTCCCACACACATACATTAGATGTAAAAAAAAATATTGCACAACTTTAGATGGAAAAAGTTTAATTGGACACTTTTTCGATTGAAAGATTGGATACTGGTAGCAAGGAGTGAACATCCTGTGTTTTGTACTACGGGAAACAAGAAGTGATGTGAACAAATTTAGCCCTGCAATGGGGAGGCATGATGGGGGCGCGCACGTATGTCTGGGATTAGGAGAAACATTTATTCTGAAGGGCCTATTTGACCTCAAGGGTATCCATTGAGCTCATGTTAACGACTAGGTTCACGCCATGTGGCTAGGCCCATGGGAGGGTAACCTATCATGTAAGACGCCATTCGGGTAGCAGCAAACCAAGGTGACTGAGTAGGAGACCACATTTTAGAGGGCAGGGGTAGTTCCAGATGTTGCAAATCGGTCCAGGGACTATAGGAGACTGGTAGTATGTATATAGGTGGTAGTTAGTTAGTGTGGTGGGATAACACTGTATTCTGTTTACATCACGAGTGACAATGATTTACTATTTAACTACTTGCATTCATTGTACCAACCCAGACAGCTCCGTGGCAGTTGGGTTCTGCGGCACCTTCTGTCACCTTTTTCCTTTTTTTATTCAAAATAAACTTGTTTTCCTTGCACAAAAGTGCACCAATCTTTTTTCCTTAGAGGATTGTTTTTTCTATGGTCGGTTGTCTGGAGGTTTGCCTTACACTGTATCAAAATGAACCTGATTCTGCTGCCTGGTTTCCCTTACTGGATTTCTTGTCAGATTTCTACAATTGTTGCAGTCATGCTTAGGATTTGTCATGACCAAATGTATTTATTTCTTTTTGTATTTATAGAGCGCACTACTGCCCACGGGCATCGAGGCGCTGTGAGGAGTCGTAAGCAAGCTTGATTCAGGGTTACAAGAATGCGGCCCAACACAGAAATACTTGGTACAGAGTGCTTGGTTACAGTTATTTAGAACAGTTTCAGGCAAAAATAATGAAGCAACATATAGAACAAGTGGATTGTCAGACAAAGAGCCTAGTTTTGATGACTTTCCTGAAGGTTGCATGGGAGTCAATCATCTTTATGTGAGGGGGGGTTTCAGTAACTGGCAGCCATGTTTGGGAAGCTGGTACCCCCCGGGTAGGGGGTACAGTGATTCTGTTAGTATAGGCAGCTCTGGAGGGTCTGGATGAGGTGTAGAGGGCAATTCTATCAGCTAGGTAGGGAGGAGCAAGACCATGAAGACATTTGTGCGTCAAGCCTAGTGTCTTGAAAGTAATTGTTTCCTTGACGGGGAGCCAGTGGACCTTCCTCCTGATCTCAGAAATGTGGTCCCTTCTTAAGATGCCAGTTGCAGCCCTTGTCAGTCTAGAAAAGTAGACCACCCTCCAACAGAAGGCTTATGCAGGATAATTGGTTGGCCAAAGACCAACCGCCTCATTTAAAGTATAAGAATATATGCTCATTCCTTATTACGTAGCTATTGGTTTAACTAGAGTGCGACCATTTTAAGGTAACCAGTATCGCCATTATGTTTTATGTATGTTTCTCTTTAACATCGCCACTTTTGCCTCATGTAAAACTGCTTTGCTGTAGATATTATTTCGCTTCAATGGTCCAAGGTAATTAAAGACATGTTGAAACACTGCGCGAGGAGCCAGACAGAAAAGCCTGTTTCCCTCCTTCACATATCCTTGGAAGCGCGAGCAAGGCATTCTTATCAGCACACGGATGCCAGTGAGTCTCCTTCTTAAAAGAATAGCAATGCACGAAACTAATATTAAAGGGTTTGAATTATGTTCTTCTTTACGGCCCCCCTTCTGAGCGCTGTGAGCCCCGGAGAGCAAGCTGACCTCTAGAGCGTGAATCAAAACCAGGAGATAGTAAGGCCTGGAATGTGCCAGTCCCCCTACGAGCAGCTTGTCCATGAAACGGAAGCGCTGTGTTCTCGCAAATAAAGAATAGTGTCTGTAAATTCGAGATTGCAAACTGTTACTAAATAAGGTGATCTAAAATGTCTTATTCGTCACCATTGTCAATCATCTCCTCCACTTCAAAGGGAATGAATTAGGGGCGGCATCGAATGTGTAAAATGTGTCATTACTGATTGTGAGATGCTCATTTTGTATATATGTAACTGATGTACAATTTTCGCTCTCTTGCGTCCCCCAAGGTCTGTTAGACACATGTCACAGGGCGTGGGACCATTTGGCCAACTGGGACTATTAGTTTTTTGCAATAAACCCTAGATTTTGGGAATACAACCTTGTTTCTGACGTATCCGTTCGTGTGTGGTGATTGTGCCTTGTTTCCACATCCGAGGGTCCCTCAGGGGCCCCTTCAAGATGGCGCCCGAATAGGGACCCTCCCCACATTTCCATCGTGTACGTTGCAAACTTATGAAGGCGACAAGAACGGCGAGGACGGGAGCGATCGAGCCGGGATCAAGAGGTGTCCGGGGCGCCCTGGGAAAGTGATGAGACTCCTTTGCAGATCTGCACACAGCTGATCCCTGATCGACGTGCCGGGCCAGCGAACAAGGGGGCGAGGGTCCCGAAACAAGGCAGTGCCAAGATACGCAGACACAACGTCATTGGTTGCGTCAGTATACGGACGAATTGTGTCTTGAAAAGACAAATTGACTAATCAGGTGAGTCGTGCCCGATTCGTAAGTGATCCTGATATTGGTTGAGAGTTGATTTTGCAAAATCAAACGCCCAGAGTAAGTTTGATTAGCCAAGGATAAGGTTAAAACATGCCTGGGATATTGTCCAACTTAACAGGTTTTTTCCGCTGCGGCAAACAATCTTTGAAAACTGGCCAGCTTGCACCTCCAGGGGGAACGCCGGCTTATGATATGTATGTGAAGTATGGTGTGGGAGCGATAATGTTTTGTGAAATTTGGCATAAGCAAACCAGAATGCAGGAAGACCTTCAATGGCAGAGAAATGGTAGTTTTGAGATGGATCGGATAGATAACCTAGAAAAGGTTTTGATAAGTAAGAAAGCGCGTCCTGCCGCACTTGATACCCTTAGGGATTGGAGGAGGGAAGCAATGCTCCGATTTAGAAGTAGAGAGAAAAATGCATGCAGGCATAAGCCAAAAGCAGAGAGAGCGGAGGAAAAAGTGGAGGAGTGGAGCAATAGTTTGAGAAAGGCAAATAGATGCGACCAGTTGAATATTGAAAAAATATATCCACAGAGAGAGTTACATGCATCTGACGAATTAATAAACAAAATACTAACAGAGACAAAACAAGGCCCGAGAAGTGAAACTAAGAAGATTACGTCAGTAGCCGTCATCCAACCCCCTCCTATTGCTCAACCTGTCCCAACTCCAATACAGACACAGGCAGCATTAATAGTGGTACCGCCCTCTAGTCAGCCAGCCCCGAGTGTTTCACAACCATCACAGCCCCAGCAGATTTCTCCCGTGCCCACTGCCCCTTCCATGCCTTCCACTCAAGGGGGTATTTCTGTTCCGACTGCGCCCCACATAAGCGAATTAGAACAAAGCGAGTGTATGAGAGTGACCCGCAGCGCAATTAGCAAGGAGAGAAAGCATGAGCTGCAGGAACAGGCGGACATGTATATAGACGAGAACGATGGGACGGCCACGTTAGCGTCAATACATGACTTCAGGAAGAGCAACGAAAAACAGGTATTGTTGGAATGCATGGGGGAATATTTGTCGGCGCAATTGAAAAAGTTAGTTGGTAAGTTACCACCTCAGCGATTGTTAGATTTGAATGCATTGGCCCGTTGTAGAGGGAGAGATGAGGAAATAGAAGAGCATGTGAAGCGACTGTTTGAATTAAAGAATGAACTTGATGAAGAATATTCTGAAATACTTGCCACAGCTGGGTACAGGAGGAAAGACATTGAGAGGGCTAGACAACAGCGATTCTTGTCACCAGCAGCGCAAATTAGTGCAGAGCTAAAAGTATGTATACGAGAGGCACTAAAATGGATTTCAGATCCTAGTATTCCCACAATGGAAATACATGGAATATTTGATGAATACACTCTATCAATGAAAAGGAGAGCGTTACAGACAATGGTTGAATATTTGATAAACAAAGATATAAGCGAGAGAAAGGTCAGCCCTCCTGAGCTGTTGGCGGTATATAAGAGGACAATGGAACGGGGAACAGGAGAGACAGCTTTATCCCTCCATTTGGGAATATTGTTGCACATGAGAGAGGGGGAAGGAACAGTGAGTATGGCATTCCCCATGAGAGAAGTGCCCCCTACCTTTGTACCGAAGGTAGAGACTCCAGGGGTAGGCAATGCGCCACCTCAGGTAATTCCAGCACATTACACAGCCTAATATGTGCACGTTCCCTTCTCTAGACAGGAAGTGAATAATATAAAACAAACGATCCTTGACATAGGGAAAAATCCATCGGGTTTTTATAAAGAAGTAGAGTATTTATTGCAATCCTCGGTGTTCACTATGAGTGATATAGATTTAATATTCCCCGTGATTCTGCCAGCGGATATATGGAAACGAATAAGGAAGGTAGATGATGAGACGGCCTATGGCGCCACTTGGGCAAATTTAATACTGGAGGATAGAAATAAGGAGGTGGGTGCACAGCCAGGGGCAAATATGTTAGCATTACCGGCACGAATAGTACAAAAGTTAAAAGAATATATCCTGGAGAAAAGAATTCAGTGGGATAAAATGACTGCGTGCGTGCAAGGTAAAGATGAGCTGGCCACAGATTATTTTAACCGATTTGAAGAAGTATTTACAGATTTCAGTGGGCAGGATGTGAGCACGGAAGCAGGAAAAAGGTTGTTTGTTGATAAATATGTGAGGGGATTAATACTCCCGATTCAAAATTTGATAATGACATCAGAAAGTGCATGACAAGAAAAAACGTTAGGAGAAGTATTACAAATGGCCCAATATTATGAGAACTGGGTAAATACTGAGAAAGAAAGGGAAGCGAAGGGTAGAACGAACCTGAAAACAAGAGTGTTACATCAGCAGGTAGCAGGACATAACAGGGGAAGGGGAAATGTGCAGAGCAGGAGCAATTTAAATTTGCATGGAGGGCCTCTGGGGTTAAACCAATGTGCATATTGTAGAGAGGAAGGACACTCGCAGGCACAATGCCCACACTTGCAAAATAGAGGCGGATATGGTCAGAGGAGACAGCACAGAGGGCATCCAGGAACAAATGGCCATAATAGAAACCATATGCAGCAGCACCAGAATAGTCAAAGGAATGGTGCACAAAATCAGGGCCAGGCGCCGAATCAAAATGCTTTTACTCAGCGTCAAAATCATCAAGCCAATCAAAGTGGAAACAGAGGAAGAGGCTGAAATATTTTTGATACTCAGACAGGTGCATACTATAGTAATAGTAGTGATTACACCTCTGATGATGTGTGGTTACCCCAATAGGACAGCCCAGGACAGGGGTCGGAACCAGTATCCATTCCCGTGAATCAGAAAGGACCCTACGTAGAAATGGAAGTTGGGAATGAAGAGCATAGATTCCTCATAGACACGGGGGCACAGAGATGCTTGATAGATCATCACTTGGTTCCAGATTTACCTCTGTCAGGGCGACAAAATATCTCAGTAGGGTTCGCAGGCACCCCAGTAATAAATCCTGAGTCCAAACCAGTAGCAGTGACAATAGGGCCTTTTACTGAACATTGTCCATTTCTTTTGACAGAGAATTGTGGGGAAAACCTTCTAGGATTGAATCTATTGAAAAAGATAAGCGCGGTTATCCACTGCACACCAGATGGGGTATTTATGACTATTTCTCCTCAGAGTGGGCCGACTTCTGAATTTGTGACAAAAATCTTTAACAGGGGAATTGAGTGAGGTGCCAACTTGTATTTGGGCCGAAAATGACAATGATGTGGGATGCTTGAAAAAAGCGCTAGTGAAAATTGTTTTGAAAGAAGGAATGACATTACCATGTATTCCACAGTATAAAATTTCAGCAGGAGAGAAAGGATTGAACAGTATTGTTTCTGATTTGGTGAAATTGGGAGTGATTGAAGAAATTACAGACAGTATATGCAACAGCCCCATTCTTCCAATGTATAAGAAAGGGGGTAATGAGGTACCGTACCATTTCATAATTGATCTCCGTGCACTAAACAAAGTAGTAGATCCCCAATTTCCGTTAGTGCCAGATGTCACTACGATATTGACAATGATCCCTGCATCAGCAGAATATTTTAGTGTTATCGATTTTGAAGAACGCTTTCTTTAGCATTCCAGTACACAGAGAAAGCAGGTATTTATTTGCTTTCACTTTAGGAGGACGATCATTCACATTTACACGCATTCCACAAGGCTATACTGAAAGTCCGAGCATATACAGTAGAGCATTGAAAGAACAGCTAGACATGTTAGAATTACCGGCAGACTGTGTGTTGTTGCAATACATTGACAATTTGTTAATCGCTGCTGACACAGAAGAAATTTGTAAAAAAGGTACTGTCTTATTATTGACCCATCTAGCTATGCATAGCCATAAAGCGAGCTTAAAGAAATTCCAGTGCTGTCAGAAAGAAGTGGCTTATTTAGGTTACTTACTTTCAAAGGAAGGGAGAAGATTAACTCCAGAAAGGATAGAGAGCATTTCTGGTATGCCTATTCCAAAGACGCAGAAGGAAGTAAGAGCTATAATTGGCATGACTTCATATTGCCGTCAGTGGATTGCGAACTTCGCCTTAATTGTAAAACCAATGGTGGAATTGACAAAAAAGGATGCTGCGATGCCTTTGCAGTGGAGTGAAGAATGTCAGAAAGCATTTGACTCACTAAAAAACATTTTGAGTTCTGCTCCAGTTTTGGGCACACCGAATTATGAAAAGGTTTTTAGGCTGTTTGTGCATGAGAGCAAAGGATGTGCGTTGTCTGTCCTAACACAGGAACAAGGTGGAAGAAATAGGCTGTGCGGTTATTTGTCTTCTGTGCTGGACCCTGTAGAGCGAGCGCTACCACGATGTTTGCGAGCTGTTGCAGCAGCTGCTGCGTCAGTGAAACAAACAGAAGGGATGGTATTGGGGCACACTTCAATTCTAATGGTGCCACATGCCATAGATGTCTACTTAATAGAACGCAGACGCAAAACCTCACCTCTGCTAGATTGACTAGATATGAAATTGTATTGTTCACCCTCCACCTCCAAATCATGAGGTGTAGCGCTTTGAATCCAGCAGAATTAATGCCAATGCCCGGGGAAAACATTGATGAGACTGAATTACCTCCCCATGATTGCGTAATGGTTACTGAGGAAGAAACAAAAGGGAGAATTGATCTACACGATACGCCACTAAAAGAACCAGATGGAGAACTGTTTTGTGATGGTTCTTACTTTAAATTACCTGACGGCACTTCAACCGCCGCGTACGCTATCACCACATTAAAAAGCATTGTGGAGAGTAAAAGAATCCCATACAACTCTGCCCAAGCAGCAGAGATAATTACCTTAACAAGGGCTTGTGAAATTTCAGAGAACTTGAGCGTAAATATCTACACTGATAGCCAGTACGCCTTGGGCGTGGTTCATAACTTCAGCTGACTGTGGGCCGAGAGAGGGTTCCTAACATCACATGGGGCTAGAATTCAACATGGCCCTTTGATTGTGCGATTACTGTCTGCACGTACGTGTCAAAAGCACCTGGCGATAGTGAAATGCGAGGCGCATAAAAAGGTGACATGCAAAGTGGGAGAAGGAAACGCATTTGCAGACAGAATTGCGAAACAAACTGCCACTGATTTGAATACAAAAATGTTAATAGTACAATGGAAGGAAGTACCCTGTATGATAGAAGATGGAATTGTAACTGTTAGAGAGATGCAGGCGGAAGCTACCGCCGAGGAAATACAGGGATAGGCCAAGGGCTCTGCAGAACTAGACTTGGAGGGTTGTTGGGTTGACAAGAAGAGCAGGAATTGGATGTTGCCGAATGCTTATGTAAATGCGATGGTAACAATGGCTCACAGTCCCACCCACATCTGTGCGAAGAAAATAGTCCAACATTTGGCCACTGTCTGGGAAAATCCTCTCATAAAAAAGAATGCTGAAAGGCTAGTACAGAACTGCATAACGTGCCTACAGCACAATGTGGGGAAGGGAACGGTGACTCCAACAGGAAGTTTCGGACCTCCCTCTATGCCATTCGAAGTGATTCACTTTGACTTCATAGAAATGGAGAGATGCCAAAACCTGAAGTATGTTCTGGTGATCATATGTGCATTCAGCAAATAGGTGGAAGCGTATCCATTGAAAGACTGCACAGCCATGAGCACGGCAAAAGTAATGCTAAAAGAGTATTTCTCTCGTTTCGGTCAGCCCCGTGTCATATGGTCGGACAATGGTCCGCATTTTGTAGGTGCAGTAATATTACAGATTTGTGCAGGTCTCCAGATCGATAAGCGATTCCATTGCTCCAGGCATCCCATGAGTGCCGGACTTATTGAATGTCATAACGGCATCCTGAAATCCAAAATAAGTAAGATTTGTGCAGGAGGCAAGCTAAGTTGGGCAGATGCATTGCCAACAGCGTTACTGTTATGCGAACATCAGTGCAAGCCAGAACTGGTCTCTCCCCATACGAAATCATATTGGGAAGACCGGCGAATGTGTGGTGTGCACCCCAGCCGAAAAGAATGAGCGAGGTAGAATACCCTGTACTCAGCATTTTTTGTAATTTGTTAGTAAAAAAACTGCATTTGATTCATCAGCTGGTGCAAGAGGCATTACCGGTGAGGTACATTGGCCCAGGACATGCATTGGAGCCAGGAACCTGGGTGCTGATTAGAAATTATGAGCGGAAAACATCGCTGGCACCCAGGTGGCGTGGGCCCTACCAAATCCTTTTGACCACGCAGACAGCGATACGCGTGGATGGGCGATAGGGATGTTATCAACTGTGAAGGAGCAGTATTGTTGATCCAATTTACCCAAGGTGGACGGGGAACCAATTAACAGAAGTTCGGTCTTCTCACTGTTGAGGCATAACCAGTTTTCTGCCATCCACGATTGGATCGTTGAGTAGATGTAGTTGAGGGTGTTAAGGTCAGACAAATAATCGCCTGAGAGGGGGATGAGCACCTGGGTCTCATCAGCATAGTTGGTGTATGAGAGGCCCAGTGCGTCCAGGATTTTGACGAGGGACCTTTCTAAAGATATTATAGAGGGTGGGAGCTATGCAAGAACCCTGTGGGACCCCACCCTTGATGAGACTAGGGTTGGCACAAGAAGATTCCGAGAAAAACCTTCATCACTTTTTACTGTAGGAAGGAATTATCCATATAAAGGCCCTTGGGAGAAATTAGCTGCAATGGAGACGTGATGGCATAGGGTCTTGTGATCCATCAGGTCAAAGGCAGCGGAAAGGTCCAGGAGAAGGAGTGCAGGTTTGCCTGCATCTCTGAGGTCGTCCATTTAATTTTTTAGGTCAAGCAGAGTTGTTTCAGTGCCATGCCTGGGCCGGAAGCCAGACTGTCGGAGACCAGGAAGGTGGTTGTCTTCGATGAATTTTTGGAAAATTAAATGGTATCTGGAGTAGTGGACTATTTTAATCTCTGTGCACACAAACTCCTGAGGTGGTTTGTAAAGACTGGAGGCGGGTTTCTGTACTCCTGCCCCAGTAGAAGCACAGAGCACCCAAGCCAAGATTCTCTATGCGGTAGCAAGGGACGAGCAATCAAGGCTTAAGCTCTCAGGAGGGGATGCATGCGGGTTCTTCAGTACAGTGTAGTCCCCAAGCCCCCACAAAAGAATGTCCACACACTGTTAGTGATAACACAGTTCTTTCTATAAATAAGGTTCAATATATATACACAATCAATAACACACTTTGTACTCGGACATTGTACATATTTACCATATTAAAATTGGCAATGTGGTACCACAGTTAACTCTTGACTCATTTAAAATGCACCAACTGCTGACAGTTTCAATGGCATACAAATCAAATAGTTAAGTGAATCAACAATAGACATAGGAAGGAAGACAAGTTAGGTTAAACGATGGCAGAATACTTTGTCCTGCTACCAAGACACAGTTCTGTGTGAGGATCCCCCCTCCCTCCAACTGGGCAACCTGTAAATAAAACCCAGTCCATATATTGTTAAGCAGAGTCTTGTTTCCTTCTAAAAAGGTTCTACTAACCCAAGGTACCTGGTTTAGCAGAGTTCTTCGATGGGTCATCAACGAATCCTTCTTGAGTGAACTCCCTTTAACTCCCACAGATCGTTGAGATTCCTCGAGGAAACGGTATACAATGTCGTTGAGGCAGCAGCTTCGACCTTTGCAGTGCTCAATAGTTGGTCTTGGACGTCCTTTGAAGAGGAGGCGTGCAGTGCTCCTTGATGATGAGCGTTAGTTGCAGCAAAGAGTCAATGAAGAACGTAGGCCCAGCAAGGGCGTCGGGTCGTCAGTGTTTGGTATCGGCGATCAGGACTCTACCACGGCTGGCTTTCGGATCTTCGTTGGCATCTTTGTGGACTTCGGGTTGCGGGAAACCCACCAGCAGATTCTCCTCGGTTCGTCGGTGACCTCAACTTTCTCCAGCAGGACAAAGCGGTCGACTGTGATGAGCAAGGGAGTCCTTAATTTCTAAGTGTCTTAGTCAATGCAGCATTGCAGCTCTGGTCGACGAGGTGACAGTGGTCCTCTGAACCTCCGTCGATGGTGATGGTCATCGACGGCCTCGACCTCCTGGCTCTTCACTTCAGATTCCTTGTCGGTCCCCGTCTCCGGTCGGCAGCCTTTCGAGGAGCGTTGGTGAGGGTTAGCTGGTGCAAGATGTTCCCTCGTAGCTTAGGAGGAGGTCTCCTAGCGAGGTCCTCTCTTGGATCAGTTCTTGGAGACCCGACCGCTTTTGGATTGCATCGAAGGAAAGCAGCAGCAAAGCCTTCTTCTTCCAGCTGGGTAAAGCATCAAGTTTCAACTTCAGCTTCTGAACAAATTCCTGTAAGTGAGAGGTCCCCAGATATACTGTTCTGGCTCTCATTCACACTGCTGGGCCAAGCTCAGAAGCCAATCATTCAGCGGGGCATTCATGCAGGCAGGCAGCCTATCAGGCTCACGGTGCATTCAGGCCATTCTTCTCCATCCAGACACTCACAACAAGAAATGTGGATTGGGACAAGCACTAAGCCATTCAGCACGCCACACTGCATTCATACCAGTTTCGGGAAGGGCTGTCTCATTCATTGTGTCACACACCAGAAACCAGACACCCATAACATGAAATGTATATTGGTCACACACTCCATTCCCCCAGGTCCCACCCACAACATAGTCATTGGGAAGGCTCCAGTAAGTCTGTCCTGGACTTCCCCACAATACCATATATGGAACTTCCACCCAACACCTAGTCAGGGCAAGGGACAGAGTCGGGGCTTCCCAGGACTTTAGGAAAACAAGGTAACAGGCAATGGAAAGCAAGAGGCCACAGGGGCCATCTTGTCTCACATCAGGAATCCACTGATTTCAATGGCAGGCCTGGGAATCCCAAAATGGAGGATACTCGTAGCACCTGTCAAATTCAGCATGGAGCTGCCACCAGCCCATACCCTGCTCTGTGTGCCACACACAGGTGCCCAAAAACATACACTAGGGGTACAGTGTTGTACCCCCCACCCATGGGTGCCATAAGGGTATCCCAAGGGTCTGTTCACCACAACCAAAAAGAGGAAGAGCTGCACTGCCAGGAGACCTACATGGATTCCTGTGCAGAAACAACACAGAACACGCATGAAAACGGAGTACAGGACAAGGACAGGGAGGCCCTGTCCCTCCACTGCATTTCCAGCATCACAGTGGTTTCGAGGTCGAGCCATATATGAATGTTCTATCCTTGGATTTTATGAAAGCCCTTTTATTTAATCTAAATGGCAGCAGGTAGGCTCAGTGGGAGAAATATCGGGAAGATATGATTTAGTAAGGGGGCAAAATTACACATTGGAATGTATGATGAAGAAATAAGGAAGAAGGTAACAGAGTGCAGCCAAAAAGTGGGAGGGAGAGGGCAGATGCACCCAAAAATATCAGGGTTGCTCAGAAAACCCCCAATAATTAGAGAATATAACTGAAAAGAGAGGAGCTATATGGTTAAGATTACCTATTGAGCATGTGGCTTGAGTATTTCGTGCAATCATCTCGTTAGAGCGGGACCACCGGATAAAATGTCCGTGGACAATTTAAAAAAAAAAATGCTGAAAAAAGCAGGGCAAAAAAATTGAAAGGTGCCGTCAGAAGAAAGCAGTTTTCCATGAAGGGCTCCTTTTGGCACACTATATATACACATACTACATCTGAATGCATGTAAATATCTTTCAAATCTTAAAGTAATACAAAGGGAGATCAGTGTAATCCATTTCCTGTGAAGTTATCTTGAATTTGGCCAAACATCTAGTAACGAAGAGCACATGTACACAAAAAAAACATTGGCTCCTGAGCAATGTGAAATATTTTTAGATGGGTTTGCGGAGAATACAATATTGCTCAGGAAATGAGGACTTTGAAATATACAAATGATTAAGTGAAGAAGGAACTACAGACAATTAAAAATAGAAAAAAGAAATAGGATGAGAACAAAAGAATGGAGTGTGGCCCAGTTTATATGTATCCTCCATGGACTTCAAAGGGTAGAACGGGGAGGAGGCCAAGTAGGAAGAAGGAGAGAGCATTATTGAAATGCTACGTGCTTCAAACAGAAATTGCAGTTCCATGTGTTTTCCTGCAGCATCAGTGATGCACCTCCTAACTGCAGACGCAGCAAACTCAACCCCAAGATCCGGGAGCCTTAAATGCACAAACACGGCCACAATCCAAAGCAGGGCATGCTAGGCTGGGTAAGTGAGCAGTGCTTCCTCATCTATTGTAAGTCCATCTCGCGCTCATTGAGCTGCTGTGTACAGTGCAACAAGTGCACAACTACAGGCTTCATTGTGGCAATTGCCAGGGGGTTGGCATTTGTGTTTTGATACTGGTACATGCCCCATGGCCTCCCAAGGATTTGAGAAATGTGTCTAAAGATTTTCGAAATATTAGAGAAGAACCTCAGAAGTTTGACGAACCTAGGACCGTCATTCAGTGTTACAACCCCTCCTGGGCTGATATGAATTCTCTTATATGAATAATGATACCTACTGATGAATGCCAAAGCGTAATACGAGAATGGTTGGCCCAAAGAAGATTTGGGAACAGGTACTGAATTGGTACAAGTGAGAGATGAATTGGTGCAACAAATGTCAGTAGTGTGCCACAAACAAACTGATTGGGCTGTAAGCTAAACAATTTAAAGAAAAAAGATGAACCACCTGCTGATTACCTAGCTCATTTTGAAGATTTTATTCACACAAAATTCAGGGAGAAACTAATAGGCCAAAACAAGCCTCTTGAACCAAATCTTAATGCCGAAACTTCAGCAGTAGCTGAAGACAATTTGCTTGATGTGGCAATCCTCCCACCCCCTGAAAATTGTGGAAGTGGCAAATACATGTTTCATGTCAAGAACAAAAGAACGAAATGACTGAATATAAACGAATGGCTCGTTAATTGCCTACTTGTGAATATGAATGCAAATGTGGGAGGTGATTGCAGTGAGCTTCCAAGAAAAAAGGCGTGGCAGAGGAACGGCAACAGGAAGCAGCGGTGGTAACCATGATCCTCAAGGTGCACAGGGATTGCAAAATAAGATTGGGGCAAGTATTAATGCAGGTCATTGGAAGTGAACAAACAGGCTGCAGCTTCAAGATGCTGTGACTCCTACTGCTGCTTCTTTTTCAAATGTGAACACAAACAAATTCCACATCTTTGACATGTAATGTCCACAGCTGTGCACTTCCGAAACTTTTTCAGCAGAGGGCGTACTGCTTCGATGACGTTGCGTCTATGTCCCTCGAAGGCCTCCGTCGAGGGCGACGTCACCGGATGTTACAAATAGGATGCACTGCGCCCGTAGCCTCAGTTCAGTTTTTCCCGCAAACGTGTTGATTCGTGAAACTCGGCGTGCCTCGTGTGTTCTTATCATTGCGATTGTCTTTTTCTTCGACCCCCTCCGATTCCGCGGTCGGGCTTCAAGACCTGCTAGGACTGCAAGTCGAAAATGTCGATCACCGACCCGCATTGCATTTTTTTGTGGTGCCTGGGCGAGTTGCACGACACCGATGACTGCTCGAAATGCCAGTTACTGACTGCCAAAGCCTTGCGGGAGCGGAAGGGGAAGTTCCAGGGAGGTAGGGGTTCTAAGCCTGTTCAGTCCCGAAAATTCAAATCTAAAGTCCAAGGGGGTTTCCACTGACGACTTGAGGGGCGACTCTCCGCGTCGGAAGGAGTCCCGGGGATCTCGGTCCCGGAGTGGTTCCCACCATTCTTCTTTCTCGTCCCGGCACTCTAGGAAGCGCTGTCACCAGTCGCCTTCCCCATCCTCCTCGGAGGATGGTGCCTTGAGGAAGGTAGCTTGCCCAACGAAGTCCTCGACCTCAGAGGAAAGGGCTGCGTTTAAAGATCAAATGTTAGCGATTTTTCAATCGCAGGGCACGGGTTCCGGTCACGCCTTCTAACGAAGCTGGCCAGGATCGGTCTCGTACCGTGGCTTGCACGCCTTCGGGCTCAGGTCCTCGTCGCGACTCGCATCGGGAGCCTTCGAGGTCCCGTACAGACAAGGATTCGAAAAGTCGCAAGAGACGTGCTTCTAGGTCTCGGTCCTTGTCCCCAGTGAGACCGCAGCAACCTACTGAGGGCTCGATGCTGGCGCCGACTCGGTTGGCGCCGTGTCCGTCTGACTCGGTTATCGACAATTTGCCATCATATCAGCCCACACCGCTGTCGGCACCTGTGTGGACGCAAAAGCTTGCGGCGTTCAGAACGTCGAGGTTTTCAACGCTTTCGACGTCGAAGCCTTCGGCACTCTCGATGCCTTCATGTATTTTTGCCCGCAATCTACATTTTGGAGTACCCTGATGTGATGGATCCTCCTAGGAAGGCTACGGTGAAGTCTGTGAGGCCTGTTTTGGACTCCAGGCCCTCTTCTGTCACCAGACCTGGGTACCAACTCCCTCTGCCTGACATTTATAAAGAGGGGGAAAGGTCTGAGTTTGAGGACCTTGGTGAACTTGATGAAGCTCCACTTTTTTCTGGAGACAGTCAGTTGGAGGAGTTGCGGCAGACCCTCCACGATGCCAGTGGGTTGGACACTTCCCCGGAAGTGGAATTTGGTAGGCCTGAGCCTGGGGCTCATGCAGAGTCTTTATACAGGAGGCTCATGGCGAGGGTCTCGGAGTATCTGGGCTGGTCCAGCCCTCCTGAAGACTCTGTGCAGGATGATGTATGGACATCTTAGATCAAGGTCTGTCCTCTGACCCGGTTTTACCATTTCATCTCACCTTACAGAAAAGGGTGGCAGCTGCTTGGTAGTCCCCGGAATCTCTTCCGGCTGTTAATAAATCTTTGACAAAGAAATACTGCCCTTCCGTTAGTGACCCCAGCTATTTATCTACTCACCCCACTCCTGAGAGTTTGGTGGTTCAGGTGGCTACGGCCACCTCAAGACAGGCGGCGTACCCTTCCATCCCTCTGGATAGGGATGACAAGCGCTTCGACGGTTGGGCCACGAAGGTATTTTCTGCTCGGAGCATGGCATCGAAATCGGCCAACTCCACTTGTGCCTTGGCGAGGTTTTCACACACTCTGTGGAACTGTTTCTTTAGTGGCTGAGCATATTCCCGAGAGGGAAGAAAGGGATGGGTTCCTTGCTCTCGTGCAGGACAGCAAGGATGCCATGTGTGAATCCCTTCAATTGGGTTTGGATACGGGCGACAGTGTTAGCCGATCCATGGCTGCGAGCACCGTTATATGCAGATTTGCGTGGTTGCAGAAGTCGGGTTTTGCTCCGGATGTGCAGGCCCGTCTTCTCAACATGCCTTTTGATGGCACACATTTGTTTGGCAGCAAGGCTGACAAGAGCCTTGAGAGGTTGCAGATCTCAAAAGCTGCGGTTAAATCTTTACCTCTGCCTTTTCGTCCTAGGGGACAGCAATAGAGGGGAGGTTCTTTTCGTTACTACTCCTCCTTTGGTAGAACGAGAGGGGCCGCCAGTGAAAGGGCCCAGCGAAAAAGTACCCAGGGTGGTCGGGGAAATCATGGTGCCAGAGCCGCTCAGGCAGCTGCCTCTTTGCCTTCAGGCACTGCCGCAGCTGCTTCCAAATAGTCATAAGGCCATGTCCCATGGCTCGCCGGTTGGGTGCAGACTGTCTCGTCATCTCGAAGAATGGCGTGCCATTACTTCAGTTGCGTGGGTGCTGGATACCATTGCCCACGGCTACTGCCTTCCCTTCCTTCAGCGGCTTCACGACAATCCACCGGGGAAACTCTCTTTGAAGCTTCCAGATCTGCTCCTTGCGCAGGAAATCCTAACCCTGGAGAAAGGCACTATAGAACTGGTGCCTGTAGCGGAGAGGAACAAGGGATGGTATTCCCCTTATTTTTTTATCCCGAAAAAAGACAGGGGAGTGAGACCCATCATGGACTTGAGTTGGTTGAACAAACTTCTCAGGAAGGACAAGTTCAAGATGGTTCTTCTTTCTCATGTCCTCCAGGCCCTTCAACTTCAGGATTGGTTGGTGTCTCTGGACCTACAGGATGGTTACTTTCATGTGTCGATTCATCCCAAGCACAGAAAGTACCTGAGGTTTGCGGCTGGCGACTCACACTTTCAGTTTCGGGTCCTTCCATTCGGATTGGCCTCTGCCCAAGGTCTTCACCAAGCTAATGGTGGTGGTGGCAGCGTATCTCAAGCGAGGCGGGGATTCACGTCTACCCCTACCTGGACGACTGGTTGATCTGGGCGCGCTCCCACGAGCAATCATTGGATCACCTCGGTCTCACCTGCCGCACCCTCCACAGGCTGGGCTTCTCCCTGAATTTCAAGAAGTTGCATCTGACACCTTCCCAACAGCTCTAGTACTTCGGGGCTGTGTTAGACAAGTCCTTGGGGAAGTGCTCGCCTCCCAAGGTGAGGGCTCATCACATTGTGCAGATGGTGGACAAGTTTCAACATGCCCAGAGTCTCCCGGCTTTCGAATTCTTAAGGTTGCTCTGCCTCATGGCGTCCTGATTTTTTCTGGTGCCAGAGGCCATGCTGCGCATGAGATCCCTGCAATGGGTCCTCAAGATGCAGTGGTCACAGTTCTCCGGCAAGATGACGAATCCCGTTCAGATTCCACTCTGTCTCCCAGGATCTTCTGTGGTGGGCCAACGAGAGGAACCTGATGAGGGGGGAACCGTTTGGCAACCGTGGCCAGAGGTGACAGTAGTGATGGACGCTTCCCTCACAGGATGGGGCACTCATAACAACGGCTTGACCGCCAGCGGTCGTTAGTCTCCTTTGGAGTCCAGACTCCACATCAATCTGTTAGAGCTGAGGGCCATCAGGCTAGCCCTGAAGGCTTTTCTGCCCTCTGTACGGGGGAAGAGTGTCCTGATCATGACGGACAACACAGTGGCAATGCAGCTCTGGTTCTCGGCCATCCAGCAGGAAATTTCGATCTCGGCAGTTCATCTGGCCGGAGACGAAAATGCGGCGGCGGACGCTCTGAGCAGGCAGAGCACAATCTCTCACGAGTGGGAGTTGGCTGAGGAAGTCCTTCAGGAGATCTTTGCCCTTTGGGGAACCCCGCAAGTGGATCTCTTTGCCACCATTGTCAACCGGAAGTGCGAGAGATTCTGCTCAAGGGAATTTCCTCCAAGAGGAGCCTTAGGGGACGTGTTCATAGTGGATTGGTCATTCCCACTGCTGTACGCGTTTCCTCCAAAACCCGTCATTCCTCAAGGGTTGCGGAGGTTACGGAGGTTCGGTTCTCACATGATCCTCATTGCTCTGGATTGGGCCAGGAGAGCGTAGTACCCGGACCTTCTAGAAATGTCCATCTGCCCTCCACGCCGTCTTCGCTACCGAGAGGATCTGCTCTCGCGTGAGTGAGGAGGAGGGTCAGGTTCTCCATCCAGAGGTCAAGACTCTCAACCTTCATGCTTGATATCTGAAAGGTTGAGGTATAAGGATTGGGACCTCCCGGATGACGTGATGGAGGCGTTGCTTTCGGCCAGGCAGCCGGCAACAAAATCCCTGTACCGTTGGCGTAAGTTCTGTGACTGGTGCAGAGGTCACAATGTTGATCCTTTTCTGTGCTCCATTCCTATGGTTTTGTCTTTCTTACTTACTTTGGCCCACAGGGGCCATCAAGTGGGTACCATTTAAGGGTTACCTGGCGGCGCTGTCTATCTTTAAGCGCTCATCTGAAGAATGTTCTTACTTTAAGATTCCTTTGATTTCTCAGTTTCTTAAAGGACTGACTTATGTCTTCCCGCCGTCTCCTTTCCAAGTGCCGGTTTGGGATTTGAATTTGGTTTTGAAATTTCTCATGGGTGCTCCGTTTAAACCTTTGCACTCTTGTCCTTTGAGATTACTGTCCTTCAAGACTGTTTTTGGTTGCGGTTACTTTCGTTCGCAGAGTGAGTGAATTGCAGGCACTTTTATCTAAGCCACCCTTTACTGTGTTTAATAAGGACAGGGTTGTACTGCGGGTACATCCCTCTTTTCTACCTAAGGTAGTATCTGAATATCATTTGAGTCAAAATGTGGTTCTTTCATCTTTCTACCCTCCTCCTCATCCTGGTAAGGAAGAGGAGCGACTCCATCGGTTGGATTCTAGGAGAGCTCTGAGCTTTTTAATTTCTAGGATGTCCAGGGTCAGAGTGGACGATCAACTCTTTGAAGGATATGCTGGACACCGATTGGGCCAGGCTGTTACTAAACAGACCTTGTCCAGGTGGATTATCCTCACCATTACAGAGTGTTACCGATTGGTGGGCAAGGACCCTCCTGAAGGGTTGCAAGCTCATTCCACTAGGGGCGTGGCTACTTCCAGAGCCCTCCAGCGGGGGGTTCCTATTAGGAATATTTGTGATGCAGCCACATGGGCTTCAATCCCCACCTTTGTGAAACATTACTCCCTGGATACAATCTATGGTCAGGATATGGCCTTTGGGAAGGTGGTTCTTTATTCCGCAATCTAATTGGGTACTCTAAATTCTTTTCCCTCCATTTACTGGTACTGCTTTGGGAGTCTGTCAAAGATGTGGAATACGTTGGAGGACACAATCCATTCAAGGAACAAGTTACTTGCCAACTGGTAACGTTCTTGCGACGGGATGTTCCTCCAACGTATTCCACATCGCCCTCCCAGCCTGCCCCTCTGGAGAATTTCCTATGCGATTGCAGCTTCCGTTTCTGCAAGTCTAAAGTGCATTCGAGTAGGCATGAGACTGGTGCCACACGTTCTGGGGGAAAAACTTAAACTGAGGCTATGGGCGCTGTGCGTCCTATTTGTAACATCTGGTGACGTCACCCTCGACGGAGGCCTTCAAGGGACATCGACGCAGGATGCCCTCTGCTGAAAAAGTTTCTGAAGTGCACAGCTGTGGACATTACATGTCAAAGATGTGGAATACGTTGGAGGAACATCCAGTCGAAAGAACGTTGCCAGTTGGTAAGTAACTTGTTCTTCTAAAAAATCCTGTGATTCAATCAATCCTGCCCCCTTTTCAGAGACTTTGGCTCCCATCTCAGACTTCTTTCTCCCGGGAATGTTCTGAGGCAAGACTTATTGTGCAAATTAGGGTACACTATTTTTTTTTGTTCTACAGAAGGGGTGTTTCTACATGTTCCAAGTGGAAATGAAGTGCTAATTATGTTGCAAAGAGAATTGAAACCACTACAAGCTGATGAAGACTGAAATAAAGATTAGAGTGGTGTTTTATCTAAAGTATTGACTAAATTGTGCTTTTATTTATGTGTTCAGCAGACCAAACCCAAAGGTATCTGTGTGCGTTGCTTGAAGATTACTGTATTATTAAGAAACATAGAAGACACATCAATCGAAAGGTATTACAGAAAAGAAGGACATCATCATTCGAGACAATATGATGTAATTGTGCGTCAGAGGCACCATTATCACGCCTGTGCGAAGAGCAAAGTTTTCACTTTTTTCCTAAAGATCCAAAAGGAAGGTTTAGCTCTTAAAGCTAGTGGCAAGGTGTAAACAAAGTGGGTCTTATCCGGAATACTGAGCCAGTAACAATTCTGGTTAACTCAATGAAGGCCTTACCAGGAAAACCCACTTTGAAATCAGAAGCTGGAAAAATGCTTCTTAATAGCTCTAGAATCTGTATTACAACATGGAATTTTTACTACTATGGCTAGCCCATGTAATGCCACAAGAAAGGAACACATATTGTTTTGTACATGTTCTCAGTGCTGCAAATTCAGTGGTCCTAACTTCTTTCCCGGTGGCCCCAAGTCTTTGGACCATATTGTCTTACATTCCTCCAATGGCTGCACTCTTTTTCTGTTGTTGATTTCTGCTCTACATTGTTTTCTATCCCAATACATCCAGATAGTCTGTACGTATTTGCCTTTACTGAATATGTGGGTACTAGGTTTCCAAAGGGGAATGCAGATCCCCCCACTTTCTTTTCACATGTTCTCAAGAAAGATCTTGATGACAGGCAATTTACCAGGAATGGGTTGGGTTGGAGGGTGGAGGGGGCGATGAAGAGTTGTCAGTGTTGTTCCAATATGTGAACAACATACTGGTCACATCACATTTATATGAGGCGTGTAAGGAAGACACGTTGGTGCTTTTAACAGCATTCCCAGAGAAGGGGCACAAGGGATCCAAGAGCAGAAATTCCTGTTCAACATAAGGTGCTCTATTTGGGGCATGGTATTTCAGCTGGTCTTTGGAGTCAAACACTTATTTTAAAACTGTTAATGCCCAAACCAATAACAATCCATCAAATTATCTTTCTTGGGATTGTGGGGAAGGGGAGGACAATTGGGTACATACTTGCACACATCAGAGCCTTTTTTTTATAGACACCAGCAGTGGATGATGCATTTGTAGCGGCTGAAAAAAGCACTTGACAGTGATCCAGTTCTTGGATTGCCCGATTACAAAAAGCATTTAATTTAGCACTGCCATGAAAATGAGGGTAGGCACAAGCAAGGTTGACATAAAAACATAGTAATAAGCATTGACCTATTAATGTTATCACCATGCTTTGGATCCAGTTGCAGCTGGACTGCTGCCTTATTTGCAGTCGATCGCAGCAGCATTAGTCATGCGTTCCTCAGAGAATTTGGTGTTTGGTTTGCCCTTCATTATAGAAATGCCCCACACACACACTGCTGTTAAAATACAAAATGTATCTGCTGTATGCCTTATAAAATATGAATTTGTTCTGTGTCTTGAATCCTTCCTCTTTGCTGTAGAGTCTGGCAGATGCTGAGCTCCATGATTGCATTTTATTAACAGCAGCTCTCACCAAGCCCTGAAAATATTTGTATGAAACCCCATTACAGAATCCAGAGGGAGACTATTATCTATGTGATCTTGTCGGAGTAATGAAAAATGGGAGTTTCAATCTGGATATGCAATGTGTACAGCATATGAGGTAATAGAAACCGCCCAACTCCCTGATGTATTCCCTACCAAGGTTGCTGAACTATTTTCACTGACACGATTATGTACCTTAGATGAAGGGGGAAAATGATCACACTATTTACTCACTCGCACTAATCCTTTCGCATTGTGCATGGTTATGAGTTGCTCTGGAAAGAAATGGGCTTCCAGACACATCAATCCAGAACGCCTTGTGGGTAGATTCTCTCTCTGTTCATTACCTTTGTCTAAAAATCTAGCAGTGGTCTAATACGCCATACATCGGAGCCATAGAGATGATGTCACATGGGAAAACGTCCTTGCTGCTCCACTGATAAGAGTAGCAAGTGAGGTTGCTCCATCACCTGTTCCCTTGGCTGAAAAATGCCTTTGCATTGTATAAGTGCAAGTGAAAATAATTCAAGAGCTGTATAAAGTTTTAAATATTGAGCAAAAGCTCCACTGTCCTTATCGCCCACACTTGGTAGGGACAAGTGGGTGTAAAGGCAAAATGGGGTCATGAAAAACAAAATCTAAACACTTTGTTTTCAAACTGTCTGAAGTGCCATACACATTGCTGCTCACTTTGAGTATGTGAAGCAATGCAAGCAGGAAAACTGGCTTTAGCCCATACATGGTTCTCACTGGCAGATAAATGTGCGTACCAGACTCACCCCTGCTAGGGCTGAGTCAGATAAATGTGCACTTGCTTCATAATGCAGTTCTGTAACATTGTCAGTATCTGGTAAATGTTGTGGTGTTTGTTCACATGTTCAGCATGCATTATCAAAGGAAACTCAGATGTCCTGTCATCCTTTCAAGTGTGCGGGGTGGACCTTCGATCTCCGTACACTGGTCAGATAGCACAGTGAGCTAAGCGCTCAACCCTGTTATCTGTGTGCAGCCTGGTGTGGCAGGTTTGAATCCCAGCAGGGTCAACTCAGCCTTTCATCCATCCGAGGTTGATAAATTGAGCACCACTCTGTGGGGTAATAATGTCTTCTGTTATTTCAGCGCTCTGATACCTCAGGGTGTGTAATGCTATATAAGAAATACATTATTATTATTACTAAAAAATAGGCACCCCTCTTAAGAAGCAAGTGCACATTTGTCAGTAAAATAAGTTTATTGTGCAAACGGCCGGGAGATGCTAGATGACGCAGTAGAGTCAAACTAACCCAAGTCTCTCCGAACCAGGCAAGGATTTGACATTATATACATTTTGTAACAGTTGGCACTCCCACATATTTTGTTACAAAGTCATCCCCCGAAACATGCTTGGTAAACCCTATACAAAGAAATCTAATCCCTTCTGTTCCCACTCTGTCATTGGATACGTTTATTTAACCACCATCCCCTTTCAACATACGTTTGCATTATCTCATATTTACAGCACACCCCTTCTCGGGATCTTTTTGTAGTAGGTTGTGGCATCATGGCATCATCGCATGGTTATATCTTCAAACAACAATCCTAGTTTACTACAAGTTCCAACTGTTCGGGGACCGCTGACCCCAGTCACAGTGGCACCTCTATCCACAACTCTAGTTTCTCGTGTGTGCATATGAAACTCCTCGCTTCCCATCCTTATGCACTATATGGCACGCCACACAACTACATTGTGTTTTAAATTGGACTGGCAGATTTGACATTATGTTGCTACGTGCAGCAACGTGACCCCCTCTTTCCCATTGAGACCTTTATCGGCCACCCCAACATTCCCCTTTTTAGTTAATATATTAACTAATAACCCATCTTCTTGGGGAAATAAGGCCTTACAGCCATATCTCATTCTTGTCCCTCTATGGGCATACTCCTTCGCTAAACAAACCCAACTCGTCCCCCCACCATTTCCGCAATCTACCCGCTGGTCCACTCAATCATCCCAATTTTGTGGAGTACATAATATTGCACATGGAGTCCCAACCAATTCTGGATCGATTTCTAACGCGGTCTGAGTACCCATGTGATATGAAATGACAGTGGTCCTAGCCTTGGACAGTGTTACGCTCACCTGGTTCTGCAGAGGCATTGGGGTACAGTCGCATGCCTCCCAGGGATGAAACTCCTCTCATCTGTTCCTCCACCTGCGTCTGTGTGAGGAACTGCGGTGATGAGCTGTGCGGTTCCTGCGTGAATATAAGGGGGATCATATGAGTATGCAGCCTGTGGTCCCTGACCCCTTCTTCAGACCTCTTCTCCCTGGATGTCGCTTCCCTGGAGTTGCACTACTCTTGAGGCTCACCTGCTGAATGATGATGAGCTCTCCGTCCTGCTGCTTCTGGTAGGGGCGCTTGTTGAAGGGAACCGAGTTCCTTCACTGGTCCCTTGTTGTGGAAGTCCAGGCCAGCTGCGACTAGTCCACTTCTCTTGTAGGTAAGTGTTTCCCTTGTTTCCACTTGCCCGCTTGTCTTCCAACTGTTGTAATTGTATTTGTAAAGTTTGTTCTCTGTCCTTTGTATGTAATGTCTCTTTTCTCTGCTCTCTCCCCTTGCAGGTGGTGTAGCGGAGCCGGCGGTATGGAGGAGTGGGGCTCAGATGGGCCGACAGCTGGTAAGTAGCCTTTAATGGTGCCTAAGGGTGCGCGTTGGGTTTTAAATGCGGCGCGACGCTGGGTTGGGTGTTTTTGGGAGTTCTAATCTTGTCTTGCCTTCTTTTCTCATTTCAGGACATCGGCTTCGTGGGACAGAGAGCACAGGTGCTGCGGTGTTGATTCGGGATCTACCAAGAAGATGGAGCATTGCCGTGAGATGCGAGCCAGGGTCCAGGTAAGGATGCTGCTGCAGGATCACAAGGTAAGTAGCTGGTCCAGGCGGGGGTGAGCGTCGCATTGCACAGAGGTGCAAAGCGTTTGCTTGAGGGATCGGTGGGTTTTTATAGTCTTGTTCCCGGCCATGCCCAGTAGCTCTAGCCTGCCTGCTGCCACGCCCTGCCATACCCGATGAGCCAGCACCCGAAGACCAGGTCTAGGGAGCCAGGCCCAATGAGTCAGCACATGGGGATGTTCTCTGGAATAAAGGCTTTCAGCACCTGGAAAGCTCTTGTAAAATAAAAGCACTCCAGCACTGAAGTAAAGTGTTCCTGCTCACATCTCTATATGAGCCTGGCACCGAAGGCGCCAGGACTAAATACAGCCAGGGCCCCTGTGTTTATGAATCCCAAAAGGACATAAGTGAGTCAAGTGACCCATTGCCCCCATCACTAGATGGTGTGGTTTTTGTGTTCTGGGGCCTGTGGCCATGACAGATAGGGTCACAGTCATCATGGCAGCTGTTTTAGGTTTTTGGGCAGAACAGCATTGTAAGAGCATCTGGCAGGTACAAAAGATGATGAGCAAAAAGACAAGAATTAGCATGAGGATCTTCACAGCTATGCTCATCCAAAAAGGCACCCAAGAGAAAAGAGTTCAACCAAGGGTCACTTGTAATTCCTGCTTCTTTCTCCATGACACCCCCTTAGGTTATGTAATGCAGCAATTGTCTGTTTCAGAGTCCCATTTTCCAAATCGTTCAGAGGTCCGAAAGTACACATGTACTCCCAATATTTATACACACACCCCCTTCTGTGGCAGTTACGTCGAGAATGTACCTGTTTTGCTGGGCTGTGAGCTTCGGGGGCCACAGTTCCTCTTTTATCACACTAAAAGCTGACTCTGAAGAATTAACAAACAGTCTTAGTTCAGAGCGGGTGACCTGAAACCAATTCGCATTCGTGATAGCGTAAACCCCAGGGGCCAAGAGCGAAGAAAAGAGCATCTTGGTTCAGCTGACCAGTCGATACTGCTCGGGAATGCTCATCAGAGCTTCTGTGGACGCTGACAAGATGTAGTTGGATCTTCTGGTCAGTCTCAATGGTTCCGCCTCTCCATACTCGGGCAAAGTCATTAAATTGATGGCACAAGGGACGAAAAAGGCACAGATGTGACTTTAGGTGTTGGGCTGTTAAGTGTCAAATGGCTCTGGGGAACAATAAGAGCAGGCACGTGCAGTGTAGTGAAACTGCACATTCCTTGTCAGGCTGGGGGTAGTTGTTGATGCGCAAATTGTCCACAATAATAAAACGCCTCAAAAAGTGCTTTACCTCCAGCCAGTTCAGCAATGTGAAGTGGGCGGCTGCAGTTTCCTTTTGTGCCAACAGGCACTGTGTCATCGTCCTTAAAACACAGAGGGAAAAACGTGCGAGTAACTGGATCTGAACAGGTTTCTTTGGCTCCTCGAGCCACGTCGGATATTTCAAGAACTTTTTCCAGACATTTCCACACTATTAACTTGTGCCACCCTGTCTTCTGAGAATCCCCTCATTTCCTCCAGCTCTGCAACTTTTCACCCATTGCTCCTATGGATTATTCACTATGATGGACACTTCTAAGTTCAAGTGGAGTCTTTGCGTACAGCATATATCCTTCTGCTCTTTACAATGTATTTCCGAACACCCCTCGTCAATAATTAGGACAGAAGCTGTGACTGCTTGAAACTGCCAGCGGACCCTGCACAAGGCTAGGTGCACCATGCACTAACACTATAACATCTGGAATAAATAGTCTAGGGACACCTGAAGCATGGTGGATAAGGGGGCAAATGCAGCAAGATCCTACAGATCTCTGCCCCCTCCTCATATGGTTGTACCAGACATTATCTGCTGCAAAGCCATGTGCATCCACTATTTGATCTGAATATACATGTTCATATTCACCCATGAGGTCGGAAATCAATGCTTCTTTGTGGCCTCAATAACACTTAATTGAATCCTATATTACTGGACAAGTTAAAAATGGTCATATTGTCTGTCACGCCTGAACCAAATAACAAGAAAAGTGATAAAAACATAAAATCAAACATCCTAGTATACTTTTTAAGTCCAAAACTGTGAATCATTGGGGCATACTAACTTTTAGCCTGTTCTTGCTCCTGTGCTGGTGGAGGAACTCTGGTATCCCTTTGCATGTCACTCATGTGAATCCAGCTCCTGTTGCCCTCCTCCTTCACAGCCGGTGGATTCGCAAAAATCAGTCAGTGTGGCACTTGGAAATACCACTTGTTCCAGTGATGTATGAAGCAATGGATGTAAATCAGGTCTCCGGGGAGCAACTGTGGCTGGTGCAGCTCTTCAGATTCTTTGACGTTTTCTCCCATTGGCTGATGAAAGAACACAACCTGTGAAGATACAAGTCTGACACTCTTGGGTAAAGCCCTAAGGTATTCCCTAAACTCCTCAGCAAGAATGTCTGCTAACTTGTGTGCATCTGATGCTGTGTGTGCAGGTGATAGTGGTGTGTGTAATCTGTGCCCTGTCACTATTTTGTGAGGACTAAGGTGGTGTTCCTTCCCTGGCCGATTTCTCAAATAAAACCAGACTAAAGGCAAGCAGTGACACCAGTTCTTACTTAAATCACTACACATTTTTGACAAACTAATTTTAAGAACTCCATTCAAACACTACATGTTCCCGTTGGCCTGAGGATGGTACACGGAACACAACCTGTGCTTTATTCCCTAAGAGCGAAGTGATTTCTGAGAACAAGGCTCTAAAGAAATGGGTCCCATTGTCCGGCTTGACGACCTCATAAATTACCCACAATGAAAATACCCCCCTCACTTACCCTTCTGCTGCAGACTTAGCATCAGGGTGTATGCAGGGACCAACCTCAAGTCATCAGTAAAATGGAAAAACCGCAACAACGAGGTATCGAAAATTATTACATCTTTACTTTCTAAAAAAATCTATATGCAGCTCCCGAAAAGGCCATGAAGGCCGGGCAAAACTCCTTACCGTCTTCATGGTGTTTCCAGGAATGGATTCCCTACAAACTATACAGTTCCCTACAAGTTTGCTCACCTGTTCTTGGCGGTTTGGAATACACCATTCCTCCTAGAGCTCTGCTGTGATTTGTTGCAGAGAAGTGTGCGACGGGTAGTATAGTTGCTCTAGAGCCACAAGGAACAGTTCTACAGGCAATACTACCTTTCCCATAAGGTCCTGTCTCCACATCAAATCTGTGGGCAAAGAGCACATTCCCTCTTTGCCCAGAGCTCCTTTGATTCAGATTGTGGAAATTCAGAAAAGAGCACTTAAAGATGAAAAGGGACCACACTGTTACAGGGCTGGCAACTATACCTGCTGGGACACGGTTTCCATCTTCTGGGAATCTGTGAATGGCAAACATGCAGTTTCTTTCGCCGCTGTGTCAGCGCCATCATTTCCAAGCGCTATTGTGCCAGTACGGTTAGTATGCGCAGCGCACTGAACTATTCCTACCTCTGTGGACGCTTTGATTAGTCTGGATAACAGCGCAGCATGCTGGACAGGGGTCCCATCAGATCTCCTAAACCCTCTTGTCTGCCATCTTGACAAGCCTGAATTTACAGTGGAGGTTGCATAGCAGAGTCAGAATAAATAGTGACTGCCTTCCCTTTGCTCATCTCTAGCGCCTCTGAGTGCCACTAGTTCCGCTGCCTGCATGGAGTAATGTAAAGGCAAACGTTTCTTCTTCCTGACCTGGTATTCCCCATCCACAAAGCCCACAACAGCTGCACCCATATGCCCCTCACCAGTGTCCTTATTAATTGTCGAGGACCCATTAACAAAGAGTACCTCACCTCCCTCCAAAGCATCCTCTTTAACATTGGTCTTCTCTTCCTCTTCTCCCTCATAAATCGCACAGTTGTGGACAATGTCATCAGGCTTCACTGCTTGGGCTACAAATGCTGTGGAGTTGACTAGGTTACACCTTACTGGAAGTATGGAAGCATTTGATGGAATAACCTATTCCAACATCAACGAAAACGCATGCTCCACATACAATGTCACTAGGAAACACATGGTAATGGTCAAAGACTTTTGTATTGCAAAATCTGCTGCCGCTAGAGCTTGTTCACACAGGAACTGACCTTGCATGACTTGTTCTAGGAGTCCTCTGTAGTAAGCCAAGGATTTATGGTCCAGTAATGTTTTTGGGCCAGGACCGCTGTCATAACCTGCCCATCTGAATGTGAGAATCGTAAAATGGTTTTTGATAATCTGGGGCTGCCAAAACTGGGGCATTGCCAATCAGAACCCTGAGCTCCCGAAAGCAGTTCCCCATCTCCTTGGACCTTTCACCTTCTGTGTTCCCTTAATTACTTGCAGTAAAGGCCTTGTGTAACTGGCGTAGTCGAAGAACCATGATCTACAATAGTTCAGAGTCCCAAAAATTGCTGCATCTGTTTCATTGTAACCGGCTGGGGAGTATTATGAACTGCAGTGGCTCTCTCAGGCATTACTTTTCTTCCTGCGGGTAATATAACTTGCCCCAAATATACTACCTCTGTCTGGCAGTATCGCAATTTTTCTTTGTCCTCTTTGTACCCCTTCTCTGCAAGCAGGGTGAGGAGTGTTATTGAATCTGTTCGACACTGCTCTTCTGAAGTACTACAGACTAATAAGTTGTCCATATACTGGATTACTGTACTGGACACATGTAAATTCCCCAAATCCATCTCTTGCCACCCTGTTGAAAACCCTCAGATTCACATTACACCTGGGGCAACCTTGTGTACTGGTGGCGTGGCTAAAGAGCCATGTAGGTGGACGTGTTTTCCCTGGAGCTCCTGTGATCCGTACATCATCCTGCAAGAAAACTGCGCAAATACTTATGGAAACGTCTTATTATTGGAGGATCGTGTGTATGAAGCTCTGATACACGTGAAGATGTAATATTGAGCGGATCTGTGTAGCGCCCACGGAGCTAGAAGCTGAGGAAGAGCCCGGGGTTTGACCGATGCGGTGAGGAAGATGGCCGCTGCTAGACAAACAAAGAAACAACGAGAAGGGACGAAATGAAGAATGCCCCATGAAATCATCAGCAAGCGTGAGGCGGGGGTGCCTGAGGTGGAGGACGGCGTCGGCCGTGTGCATTGAGGGCACAGATCACACTGTGCGCCCGGATCGGAGGCCAGAGAGCACATAGTCAGTGCGAGAGGACTTCGGGGCTGCAGATCGAGCACCCGCACTGAAACGGAGCAGCCGGCGCTGGACGAGCTTTGCGCGCACGGGAGTGACTGGATCGGGAATAGATACAGTGTGGCCGCGGCCCTGTGGTTGATGCGGGCGGGCTGTCACATTGTATATCAGACCCGGAATGAAGCCGGAGCCTAGACGTGTTCAGCTGTTAAAGGTATCAGGCGCGATTCACTCCACGCTCACAACGATAATGGATTGGCCTGGGGGCTTGATGCGGAGCTTTGCTTGAATAATTTATAAGCCCTGCAAGTTGATGAGGAACGGCTGGCTGCAGCATTTGATGGTATACTCAACAAGTCACGTGGCTAGGGATACGGCCACATATCAACACATTATTGAGTGGAAAGCAGCCGTGCACAGTGCACAGGAGATCTAGATGCACGTGAAAGCACACTGAATGACAGCATATTACAACACTACAACCAAGGACAGTGCTGCTGTTTGCCCCCAGCCCAACAGCTGAGAACCCCCGGTGATCAGAGGTAACCCGCAGAGGGGTTTGGGGGGCCAGGAATCCCTCGAGTTCCTTGGCTCTGAGGCCAAACCATATTGTGATGTTCCTGGACTCGCTCAAGCCCACTGGGAAAGGTGGAGACTGCTGGGGGCTGCTAGGAGACCTGAAGGTTCCTAATCCCATTGACTAAGCAACTTGTACTGTGCAGGCGGGCCACGAAAGGGGTTGTCATACAACGGAACCTGCGGCCAGATAACACAGTGGAATAGAGTGGCGGACCTGCTGTGCTACGAACGGAGTGAAAAAGGACACTTGCCCTGGGTCGCAAGATGACTGGGAGAACGATTAAAAGCAAGACCAAGCAATCCACAATAGAGGCGTTTGCCAAGACGCAGCAGTCTCCGGCTGCATCCGCGCTGGTAGGCGCAAGTGGGCCCATGGGTAGCACAACTGGAACCGAAATCACCAGATCTTGGCAGACATAACAGAATTGAAGGACTCCTGGGGGATAGCTATGGCGGACTTAAGGACCCCCTTGGAGGCTAAGATCGACGCGGTGGGGATAGATGTCAACTTGCTGCGACAAGATGTCAGGGCGCTGGCAGACAGAACAAGCAGCCTGGAAAGTGCAGTCAAAACTAACACGACCACCTGCACTGACAATGCAAAGGAAGTCCACATACTAAAACAGCAGGTGGCCAACCTGGAGAACCGTGCAGAGGAGGCGGAAGGGAGAGCGAGAAGGAACAACATTCGTGTGGTCGGGCTGCCGGAAGGAGAAGAAGGCCAAGACCCCACAGACTATGTGGAGAACATGATCCTGCAGGAAATTGGAGCTGACAAACTCTCACAAGGATTCACAGTTGAGCGCGCACATAGAGCCCTCACGAGAAAACCAAAGCCCGGAGCACCTCCTCGTGCAATAATTGCCAAGATTCTGAATTATAGAGATTGTGAAAAGATCTTGGAGTATTTCAGGAAAGGAGGAACGATAGACAGAGCCTCGCCACCATCACAGTTTACCCGGATTACACAATGCTGGTCCAGAGGCAGAGATATTGTTATGTGGCGGTGAAGAGACGGCTGCGCGCGGCCGGCATCAAATATATGCTCCTGTACCCTGCGAGACTGAAAGTACTATATAAGAGTCGAATGTTCTTCTTTGACACCCCAGAGGAGGCTGCCGCATGGCTGGACCTGCAGGGCTGCCCGGAACAGGATGCTACACGAGCCCAAGGAGAACAAGATAAGTGACTGCAGCAACTCATGTGAACTAGCATAGCACGCGGTGAGGTATCTTGGCAGAAGCTTGACAGGAACTTTAAAAGATTAGAAGGGATGGGTGGCGTGGAAGCTAGGTTTCGATATCCTAGATTTTATTAAGTGGCATTGGACTGGAATATAGAGCTCTGATTGCATAGATAAATTGGATAATAGCATGTGGTTGAAATGTGGCAGATAGGAGCGGCAGAACACAGGTACCTTACCCCCGAGATAGTGGTAGAAGTAAGAGGATAGCCATTAGGGCTAACCCACCCACCCCCACTTCGAGTACAGGCTATTGCCAGAAAGTGCTAGATGCAAGGTTGCCTGAGATCCAGGGATGGAGCTGGGCAACTGTTGGGGGGGGGTGAAGTTGGGGCAGGGAAGGGTGGCGGGAGGGAGAGAGGGAGAGATGTTGGGGGTGTTTGTAGTTAGGGGAAGTTTGAATTGGGGTACGAGCCTATATATACGGGAATGTGAAAGGGGATTGGTCTGCACTGACGGAGAGGGAATGGGAACTCTAACAAGCCATGGGGGACCTTAAAATAATTACATGGAATGTCAGGGGCCTCAACAGTTATCTAAAGAGGAACAAGGTTATGTTGTACCTGCGCAGACAAAGGATAGATATTGCGCTGCTGTAGGAGACTCACCTGACACGGAAAAAGCTGAGAATGGTGGGGAAGAAATGGAAAGGGGTTGTGGCGGGCTCGACATACTCTGCCTATGCTAGAGGAGTGCTCATCTGGGTGGCGCCGCATGTCCCATTTCACTTGTTGCAAGAAACTGCGGAAGCAGATGGGATAATGGTTATGCCGAGAAGCCTCTTGGAAAACAGGGAGATATGCATTATGAACACCTATGCCCCCAATCAGAATACGGCAACATACTTCAGAACCCTGAGTACTAATCTTAGCTTGTGTATGGGGAGTGCAGTGATCTGGGGTGGGGATTTCAACTGCGTACTGAACCCTAGGGTGGATAGATCAGATCGGAAATTTGAGAGACCTGCGCCAGCGGCGAAAGCGTTACAGACATTATTAGACGACTGGTTTGGCGGATGTGTGGAGAATGAAACACCCCCAAGAAAGGCAGTACTAGCATTATTCTGCTCTGCAACAGTTGCATACGAGGCTGGACTATGTCTTTGCCACGTCCGAAATAATGGTGTAAACGGTGCAGGCAGAATACAAGGCGAGGGTCCTGTCGGACTACTCGCCCTTGGTTATTGGCTGGCAATACTGCCCTCCAAGAGCGAGGATCCCGACATGGCGTCTCCGGGCAGAGGCGCTTAAAGACCCCATTTTAGGGCAGATATAAGAGAAGAGATCATAAATTACTTTGAGGAGAATACGGGTAGCGTGGACTCAGCGAGCACGCTATGGGAAGCCTTTAAGGTGGTGATGCGGGGCGTAGCCATAGCAAAATCTAAGAGCCTGCAGGGGGGAATCCTGGCCGATCTACAGGAAGCATAAAGGGAATTGGAAGAGGCGCAGAAGGGGAATGACGATACTGAAAGAGATATGGAGTTGATATGTAAACTACAACAAACATGCGCAGAGCGATGGGATAGACTGAGTAACCTTAATTATAAGAAATATATAGAGAGACAGCATGCGGGTGGAGATAAAACAGGAAGGCTTTTGGCATGGTTATACAAAAGTGAGACCCCCAGACCCACTATTAGGACGAATACAAGAGAAGATGGCAGGGTAGTTGACACCCAAGAGGGAGTGAATCAGGAGTTTGTAAATTATTACAGTGAATTATACAGAGGTGGGGAGGAAAGCAGTCATGAAGAAATAGCAGATACCCTAGAAGACATAGGTTTGCCTAAGATAAGTGCTGAAGAACGAGAGGAGCTTGATGCGCCGATTACCTTGGAGGAGTTAGAAGAAGTGGTGAGACAACTACCTACTAATAAGACCCCGGGGCGGATGGGTTTCCAAGTGAGTTTTATAAGGTGTATAAAGCAGAAGTGCTCCCCCCGATGTTGGATATGCTAAATGAGGCATATGAGATGGGACGGCTGCCAGAGTCATTAAGAGAAGCGATCATAATACCGCTCCCCAAACCTAACAAACCCGGATATGGCTGCGGCTCCTATAGACCACTGTCAATGCTGAACCCGGACAGCAAGATATTGACGGCTGTCTTGACAAGCGGGCTGCGCAGAGTCATTGGCAAACTAATACACCCCGACCAGACGGGCTATGTCCGGAATAGGAACATAACGCATAATCACAGACGACTCCATCAAGTTGTTGAATGGGGGAGTACGAATGAGGGCGAAATGGCGATAGTGTCCCTGGACGCTGTGAAGGCCTTTGATTCTGTCAAGTGGCCATGGCTGCTGCCAGCCTTGGCGGGCTATGGTATGGGGCCTGGATACATAAAATGGGCAAAGATGCTATACAGTGAACCGTTGGCCAGAGTTAAAACAGGAGCAGTGATTTCTGAGAGATGGCAGCTAGGCAGAGGTACCAGACAAGGGTGCCCATGGTCCCCTATGCTGTATATATTACCCTTAGAGCCTCTGGCGATATACCTCAGACAACAGTACGATACTATAGGCATTGAGGTGGGAGGGGAGCGACACTTGATCTCCTTGTATGCGGATGATTTGCTGTTGTACCTGAGGTACCCAGAGCAGAATCTCCAGTACATCCTGGAGGTTATGGAAAGGTATGCAGGGCTGTCTGGCATAGCGGTGAATCCTCAGAAATCTGTTATTTTCCCGCTAGGTAGTTATAAGGTGATCCCTGTCGCGCGATTGCCGGTGCTGCAGGCTCCTTGGGCTGTTGGAACTTTTCGGTACCTTGGGATAGATGTGTACCATACGGTAGAAGAAGAACATAGGCACAATACCGAGGTAGCCATAGTGAAAATACAAAAGAGCATGAAATTTGGGGTGAAGTTGCCACTAGCAATGATGGGGCGAGGCGCAATGCTCAAGATGGTGGTCTTACCCAGGCTCCTGCATTATTTTGGGAACATTCCGTTCCTAATACCTAAGAGGTTCTTCACCAGACTGAACAACAGTATGTGCAGGGATTTCCTGTGGCAGGGCACCAGGAATAGGGTAGCACTATGGAAGTTGCAGAACTTTTATGAAAAAGGGGGAATAAAATTGCCTAACTATGAGGTCTATTACGTAGCGAGTCAACTGCAATATATTGCTAAATGGCTCTCGGATGAAGCGACTCCTGAATCCAGGTTGTTTGGAGCAGACAGTGCCCCATTTTATTTAAAAGAGGTGATCTGGCTGTCCAAGACAGAAATGAAAGCGCGTCCTAAGATGATGATGCTTGGGTGGAGGATCTGGCACCGAGCATGCCAGATGATGGAAAACCCAATCCCATGCTCTCCGCAGATACCGCTGGTTACGCTGGCTGGGGAAGATAAGCAGCTACGAATGACAATTAGGAACCACTGGGAATCGGTGGGGTTGGTAACCATGGGAGATGTTTGGCGGGAGGAGACTATCATAAACTTTGAAGAGCTAGGAGAGGAAGTGGGGTTACATGTGGGTCAATATATTACATATCATAGAATGGTGCAGAAAATTAAGACAACTTGGCCCGAGACAGTACTGGAAGAAGAGCCAGATGTTACCGTAGATATGATATATGATATGATGGAAGGAGGGCATGAGATCTCTAGATTGTATGAAATGGTGATGTCCAAAGTTGGTAAAGAACCAACACAACTGAGACTAGACTGGGAGGCGGAGGTGGGAACCCCGATAGAGGACGGGATGTGGGAACGAGCCCTGGGGTACCATAAAAAGGTGTCAAGAAATGCTCGACTAAAACAGATACAATTATATATCACGCACAGGGCGTACATGACACCCCTGAGGATATCGAGGTTTGAAAATGCTAGCAGACAAGCATGTCCCAAATGCGACGAAGAACGGGCTGATATGGTACATATGTTTTGGTCCTGCCCGGTGATTGAGCGCTTCTGGAGCGAAGTAGCTGGGAAACTGGCGGAAAAGGGAGTCACTATGCTCATAGATTCAGCCTGGGCCTGCTTACTGGGGGGGGTTCCCTAGATCGCAGAAACTTAAGCATGTCAATAAACTAAAAGATTTGGCATATGTGCTCGCAAAAAGGAGGATCGCCATGGGATGGAAAAATTGTCATAGGCCACGAGTGGAGATGTGGTGGAAGGATCTGCCGAAGTGGGCGGAGGCGGAGACCATGGTATGGCAGGAAGCAACTAACATAGGAGGAGAGGAAGAGGTGGGAACCCTGATGGCATCGAAATCGCTGGTAGCGGAACTGTGGAATGATCCATGATTTGTCAGAATCCACTCTAAGTGGGACCCCACCATGCGGTGCGGATACAAAGTGAATAAAATAAATAGGCTTGTAAGGGGGGGGGATAAGGGGAGCAGTGACTAAAAGTCTGTAATGTACAATGTGAAAGCAGTACTGTCGATACTTGCACTGCAGTTTGGTTTGTCTTGGTTTTGTTTGTTTGAATATATAATAAAAATTGTTTTAAAAAAAAAAATACCTTGTGTACAAAAATTTCTGACCACGATACGTGAACACCGTAAGGTACTGAGTGTAAAGGGACAGAGAAAAATGATAAAAATCAATCTCAATAAAGTGAGTCGACCCAGTAGGGATATTGCAGAGAATGGTAGCAGGATTTGGTTGTGTTCGTTCATCAACAGCAACAGACATGACTGGACATATCGGAGAACCCTGTGGGCTGTCCTAATCCGAATACATGTTCGCACCAGGGAGTGGGAAAGGATTCCCTCCAAAAACACTTGCTCCAGTATAGTGAGTGACCGTTCTTTGGGGTAAAGGATTGTTCTTTCATGCTTGTACCAGTGGCTGTACTGGGATGGTCGGCTGAAACTAACACTTACCTGGACTCCTCGGGAGCGTAATGCCTTCTCGGCCTGTGGGCCTGTTACTTGGGCACTTTTAGGATTCCTTTTCTGTATAAACAACAATAACAACAATAGAACTGCTATAATACCTGATTTCTGAGAAGGTACTGTATAACTGTGCTTTTGGTAATCCCTCCCTTCTCACCTGTGTATGTTTTGTGGAGCTCTCCATCCTGTTATTCTACAGTGGGGCATTGGAATGAAGAAACTTTAACTTGGAAGGCTAAGGTGTTCAATAGACTCTGGTCTTTATAATGTCTTTGCTTTTCCAGAATTTGTCTTGAGTAAGTATCTGGAGAAAATACTATAGTCTTTTAGATTTGGAATAGTCCCTACGTTGGAGAGATCACTCTTTCTAATATTTTCCCTTTTTCTTGCAGGTTCTCAGAATTCGGAGAGGCTAATGGCTGCAGAATGACTGCAACGTTACACGGGATGGAGAAACGTTCAACTAGTCAAGTTTGTCTTTGCGGAGTAACTGCAGCCTGTAAAGAGCGCGGTAATAACTGAGCGGTGAAAACTTGAAGAAACTTCAGGTACGTAAACTTATTTAAACTTCTTCTTTCTTATTTTCCATTAAGTTTGTTCGTTAATTAAATACCTCATTTGTCTGCAGGTTTTCAGAAAGCTGAGGAAAAATACCTTCTGAAGATGCGGTGGCTGCTGAGGAAACTTCTGAATGAAGGTACTGCGACTGCGAACGATGAATGCGGCTTGAAGCTGCTGCGGCTTTGAGAGAACTTCTGACAGAACATGCTGCGGCTACGAACAAACACAGCTGACTGAAAAACTACTTCGGAGATAACTTTGGTTCGGTAAGTCTTTTCTATTACTTTGGAATTCTGTTGTTTTTTCTGTGAAAACGGATGTCTCTGATTTTTCCTTTGACAGGTTCTGAGGAGAGACGCCGGTAGCGTTACCCGCTGTCAGCGGAAAAGACACGAAGCGAGCACTCCGGCGGAAGCAGGGCTTAAGTAGCTCCCTCTGCAATAAGTATAGAGCGTGCTGTAAGTTGTCAATGGATCTGGAGGTGGCCATGTTTAGTGTATGAGACCACTGTAAGAACTATGAGAGACTATGGGAGCATATGCTATGAATGGTACAAATGCCATGTTTGCCAGGCTTGTACCTTCTTTTGACATGCTGACTGATGTCATGTACCTTGCTTCTCCTGCATGCCTGAATGGGAACTGTGCTCACTTACTGGGATCATGACAGTTTTCCCCCCCAAGACCCCACCCAAGGATGAACCCTCAGGTCCTGGCTTAGTAGGGTGATTTTGATGAAACCTCTGAAGTAATTTGGGGGCATGAATGTTTGAGCTAGGTTCCCAAGTCCTGTCCTGTGGACCAAACTCTTTCCAATCTACAAGGTAAAATATTTTCCTTTTGACAATCTTGAAAGCTAAGATTTATTTTACTAAGAATTCTGGTTCACCTTCTATGATTAGGGGTTTAGGTGGTGGTTGTAATCTGGTCCCTGGATTCATTGGCTTTAACAAAGAAACATGGAATACCAGATGAATTTGCATGTGGGATGGCAGGTTCAATCTTACTGCTTCTGGGTTGACTATGGTTTCCGCAGGGAATGGACCCAGAAACCTAGGTTGGAATGTACGTGGGCCTTTAAGTGCAATGTGTTTAGAAGACAACCATACCTTGTCTCCCACCTTATACTCTGGAGATTTTCTTCGAAGTCTATCTGCACATTTCTTTTGGCTTTCCTTTGCTATAGTCAAATGTCGTAGAACCTCTTCCTGTACTCTGGTAATATTATCATGAAGACTCTGTACCGCTGGCATCTCTAAGGATTCTGTTGGATCGAAGGTGGAGGTCCGAGGATGTCTGTAACGCTCACCTGATTCCCGCAGAGGCGCCGGTCTTGACTGGGTGAATGCCGTATCTTCAAAGGTGATGTGTAACACACGGTTGGCTCTTTGGGCTGGACCTCTGTGCAATGTATGTCTGACTCGAAGAGTAAGATGTCTGCAGATAGAAAATATGGGATTAATGAACTGGGGTTATTGGGTGCCTCTCTCCTCTTCCCTTTCTCTTCTCCTGTAGAACCCCAAAGGTTAACACCCTCACCTTAGGTAAGTGAACGCCGAGCTCTCCATCTGCCTCGGGGCAGGGTGCCGTAACCAGTTTCTTCACTGGATAAGGGTGCAGGCCTCTTGACCTCAGAGGACTGCTGTCCGTCGTTAACTGCACGAACGGTAAGTTCTGGGCACTTCAAATGTCTTAAAAGTCTTTTGGAATGATATCTCTTGTTTTGCAGGGTTCCGGCGATGGCGGATGGCGGGCTGATGAGAGTTGAGGATCGAACCCGCGTGAGGAATAGAAGCGCCTGGAAGCACGTAAGTAAGCGCTTGTAGCCTGCTTCACGATGCGCACTAACTGTCCCTTTTATCTTGCAGGTACAAGTTCGGAGCTTTAGAGAAGCTGAAGGGTGCTGGAATACCCACTGGATTCGGCGTGGGAAGGAGTAATGGCACGTGAGTAATAAAGTTGCCCAATGTCTTTAAACGCACCTTCTTTTGTCTTTCAGATGCGGGATGCAGCGCCGAAGGCCTCCGGAGCGTGCGAAGAGCTGGTAAGCTTTTGTCTTTCAGATGCCGGAATGCAGTGCGAAGACCTCCGGAGCATGCGAAGAGTAGGTAAGCCTTTGTCTTTCAGATGCCGGAATGCAGCGCGAGGCGTTGGTGACAGCCGATGGACCAGGTAAGAGATGCGCTGCCACTGAAGACAGTAGTGCTAACCTGTTCTTTCTTTGTCTTTACAGGTGTTGCTGAAGACTGGATTCCAGGATGGTAAGCCTTTGTTCCCTTAGGCCCAGGATCAGAAGCAGAAGACACGATGAGCGTTCTGCTGCAGAGAATGCAGAATAACGCAAAGCAAGATTCATCCATCGGGTGTGGTTTAAATAGCCTCCTGTAGTGCTTAGGTGTCTCCTTCCACAGCCACGCCTAGGTAAGAAAAGAGTTCCTGCTTTCCAGAAGAGTTCCAGTGTTCTGAACCTAGGGAGTGGCTCCTGCCCCACCCAACAGGAAAAGTAGTCCCAAACAGAAGAGGATCAGGGGTTCAACTGTCAGGTAAGTAAGCAGCATGGTCTGCTGCAGGTAAGTCCACCCAAGCATTATGAGCCCGGCGCTTCCAGTGCTGGGACTGGGCATCTTTATGAGCCTGGTGCCACTGGCGCCAGGACAGGGTCCAAAAGGTCCCAATTGGGACTGGCTGGCACTCGGAACCGGGGTTATGGGTCTGCTTCCAAGGGAGTCGGGCAAGTCCTGATCTTTTGGAAGCAGAGATCATGACAGCACCCCCCCTCAAGGCACCTCCCAAACCGGGCTTCTCCGGGGGTTTGGGCTTGTTAGGAAATGTTCGATGAAATCTTTTGATTAGACGAGGCGCGTGGACATATTCTGCAGGTTCCCAGGATCTTTCTTGGGGACCGTAGCCTTTCCAGTCAATCAGGTAAAATAGTTTAGATTTGGAGATCTTGGAATCCAGGATGCTTTTGACTTCAAACTCGAGTTCTCCATCAACTAGAATAGGTTTTGGAGATGTAGTTATTCGGGTTTGAGGTTGCACGGGTTTTAATAGAGAGACGTGGAAGACCGGATGTATCTTCATGTGAGGGGGCAAGTCCAACTTGACCGCTACTGGATTTACTATGGTAGTGATGGAATAGGGACCAAGGTATCTTGGGTTGAATGTGCGTGGTCATTTTAGAGGAAGATATTTGGTGGATAACCAGACTTGATCTCCTACTTGATATTGGGGGGCTTCCTTCCGATGTTGGTCTGCTCCTTTCTTGTATTGTTCTTTAGCCCTTTGAAGGTGAGAAACGGCTTCCTTAAAGGCTTGGGTGATTGTAGAATGCAGGTGGTCTACTGCTGGTGTTCCAAGATCTTGGAGTGGATCCAACTCCGAGGTTCGAGGGTGACTACCGTATAAAAGAAAAAACGGGGTCTTCCCAGTTCCCGAGTGGACAGAGTTATTGTAGGCATATTCGGCTATCCAAAGGATATCTTTCCAAGTTTTTTCAGTTTGTTGTAGCATGCAGCGCAAATAGTGTTCCAGAGTTTGATTGGTCCTCTCGGTTTGTCCGTCGGTTTGAGGGTGGTGGCTGGTCGAAAGTCTCACATCAATTTGAGCCGACCGACAGCAACTTCGCCAAAAATAAGAAATAAATTGACTACCTCGATCCGAAATTAGAACTGAAGGAAAACCGTGCAGTCGGACGATGTTTTTGAGAAATTCTCGGGCCAGAGTTGCTGCTGTTGGTAAGCCTTTGAGTGGAATGAAATGCGCCATCTTGGAGAATAGGTCCACGATTACTAGGATCGTATTGTATCCGGAGCATGGAGGTAGATCGGTGATGAAGTCCATAGAAAGCGTATGCCAAGGGCGAGGCGGGATGTCAATAGGGCGTAAGAGGCCGGCTGGTTTTTCCTTTTGACTCTTGTTTTGGGCGCATACTCCACAGGACATTATAAAGTCTCTGATATCTTTTTTCCAAGACGGCCACCAGAAGTAGCGCTTGATCTTTTTCGAGGTCTTGGTCATACCGGGATGTCCTTCCATTAAAGAATCGTGATAACAAGAGATTACCTTTTTCTGTAAATCTGTGCTGGGCAGGTATAACCGTTCTTGGAAATATAATAGGTTGTCCTTCACCGTAAAGTCCTTTCCCTGCAGATGCCAATTCTGTATGTCTGCTGGAGTTACCAGTAGCCTGGCTTTATCCTTAACTTCCTCTATGGATTGTGTAGCGATTACACCTAGAATTCTTTGTTCGGGAATGATAGGTACAGGTTTAGGATTGATCAAATGTTCTTCCACTCCCATCCGAGAAAGGGCATCAGCTTTACCGTTTTTTGTACCAGGTCGATAGGTAATTATGAAGTCAAACTCGGCAAAGAATAGTGCCCAACGGAGTTGCCTAGAGGATTGAGCTTTTGCGGTTTTCAAATATTGCAGGTTTCGGTGATCTGTAATCACAGTAACGGTGTGTCGGGCCCCCAGAAGATAATGCCGCCAAGCCTTAAAGGCGGACTTGATAGCTAGAAGTTCCTTATCAGTAATAGTGTAATTGATTTCAGGAGGCGAGAATTTGCGGGACCAAAATGCCACGGGATGCAACTGATTGGTTACTGGGTCCTTTTGTGATAGAACTGCCTCCATGGCAAGGCTCGAAGCATCAGTTTCAACGATGTAGGGGAGTTCTGGGCGAGGATGTTTTAAGATCGGTGCAGAGATAAATCTAGTCTTCAAATTCTGGAAAGCTTGTTCCGCCTCGGTAGACCATTCAAAACGTTTGTTTTTCTTTAACAAGGCGGTGATGGGCTGGACTATTCGAGAGAATTCGGGGATAAACCTGCGGTAAAAGTTAGCGAAGCCTAACATGCTTTGAACACCTTTTACGGAGGATGGCGATGGCCATTTGAGAATTGCATCGACCTTCTTTGGATCCATACGCACTCCGCTAGGTGATAATATGAATCCCAAGAATTCAACTTCAGTCACGTTGAAAACACATTTTTCCAACTTAGTGAAAAGTTTGTGTTGACGCAATCTCTCGAGGACCATTTTCACGTGTTTCCGATGTTCAGTTTCCGATGAAGAATAAACGAGGATGTCGTCAATGTAAACAACAACACACATATCTATGAGCTCCCTGAGGACATTGTTCATAAAATATTGAAAGGCGGCCGGGGCATTGCAAAGTCCGAAGGGCATGACCTGATATTCAAATAGCCCATACTTGGTGCGGAAGGCCGTCTTCCATTCATCGCCCTCTTTTACTCGTACCAAGTGGTAGGCTCCTCTAAGATCCAGCTTTGTATATATGCATGCTTTTCTGACTTGGTCCAGGAGTTCAGGGATCAAAGGTAACGGATATCTATTCTTAACGGTGATCTGGTTCAGGGTGCGATAATCTATACAAGTTCTAAGGTCCCCTTCTTTTTTTGGAACGAAGAACAAAGCTGAGGAAGCAGGGGACTTGGAAGGACGAATAAACTCATTCGCTAGGTATTGATCCAGGTATTGTCGGAGGTGAAGATTCTCAGGCTCGGTGAGGGCATAAATTCTACTACAAGGAGGAGTAGATCCAGGTATCAGGTCTATCTGGCAGTCATAAGACCTATGAGGAGGTAGAGAGTTAGCCTGATCCTTCCGGAAAACATCTTGGAATTCTAGGTATTCAGGAGGTAACTGGGGAGCCTCCGAGGAAATTGCTGCCAGTGCAACACCAGGTCGAGGGTGACAAGTAGAGACACATTCTGGAAACTGAACCGTTCTTGCTCGCCAATCGATCTGAGGATTGTGCTTCTCTAACCAAGGAATTCCTAGAATAATCTGGAACTGAGGGGCCTTGATCACATCGAACACGATCTTCTCATGGTGTCCATCTTGACTTACTAGCGTCACTTCTTGGGTGGTATGCGTTACTGGTCCGGAGGCTATCTCCGTACCATCCACCATAGTAATGACGTCCTTTACAGCCTTTGGACAAAGAGTCAGATTCATCCTCAAAACCATTTCATGATCCACATAATTGCCGATGGCACCGCTGTCGACGTAAGCTTCAATCGCATGTAATCGATCCGGATGTTCAGGGCTAATGAGGACCATAGGTATCACGAAATGCGAGGTCACGGAACTGGTTTTAACTCTCGGCAAGAGGACCTCTATTCTTGTCGGGCGAGGTCGTTTCCCTGCTCAGAGTTTGTGACCCTGGTAACTGCAGCTCCTACTGCCTTCTTGGCTGGTTTCACCGGACAGTCTCGAAGAAAGTGCCCCGAGTTTCCGCAATAGAGGCATAATTGCAGCTGTTTTCTCCTTTCCCGCTCCTTTTGCGTTAGTGGTCCTTTCAGGCCCCCTATTTGCATGGGTTCCCCGGAGTCTACTCCTTTGGTAGGAGTTGGTGGTTTGGAAAATACTCGAGCATCAAACTTGGAACGATCGGCCTTCCTGTTCTGCAGTCTGTGGTCAATTTGAACGACTAAGTCAATATAGTCCGAACAGTCTTGCGGGGGACTCACTACTTGGGCTAACACATCTTTGAGCTCTCCACGTAGACCTCTATAAAACAGCGTAATCCTTTTGTCCTCAGGCCATCGAGTTTCCACTATCAGTCTGTTGAAAGACGCAATATAAGCCAAAAGGTCTTGATTACCCTGTCGCAATGAAAGGAGCTCATTGTCCAAGGCCTGCCCCTGTGAATGTCTTGCAAACAGTTTTTCCATACTGAGCTGAAAAGCTTGAAAATCATGGAGAACCGGATCATCTTGATTAACTAGAGGGATCGACCAGTCTGCCGCATTGCCACTAAGGTACGAAAGCACGAAAGCTACCTTAGATTGATCAGTTGGAAAGGCTGCTGGCCGGCATAAGAAGTGCAACCGGCACTGATTAATAAATACTGCAAACCTCTTTGGGTCACCAGAAAATCGTTCGGGCGGAGCCAGAGGTACATTCCCAGGTAGGTTGATCTGCACTGGGTTCGTAGAGGATGTTGAAGGAAGATTTGCCCCTGATGCGGGTAACGGAGTTTGTCCGGCTTGTGACTGTAGCAATTGTCTAGCGAGATCGTCTGTTCGCTCCTTGGAAATAATCAGTTCCCTTCTTAGAGCATTCGTTTCCTGACGGGCTGCATGCACTTCTGCTCTTAGTTCCCCAAGTAACTGGGCTAGCTGGTCGGTATCCGAGGTTTCCATAGCGCCTGGGTGGGAGTTTTGCGATTGGCTTTGCGTTCTGTAACGCTCACCTGATTCCCGCAGAGGCGCCGGTCTTGACTGGGTGAATGCCGTATCTTCAAAGGTGATGTGTAACACACGGTTGGCTCTTTGGGCTGGACCTCTGTGCACTGTATGTCTGACTCGAAGAGTAAGATGTCTGCAGATAGAAAATATGGGATTAATGAACTGGGGTTTTTGGGTGCCTCTCTCCTCTTCCCTTTCTCTTCTCCTGTAGAACCCCAAAGGTTAACACCCTCACCTTAGGTAAGTGAACGCCGAGCTCTCCATCTGCCTCGGGGCAGGGTGCCGTAACCAGTTTCTTCACTGGATAAGGGTGCAGGCCTCTTGACCTCAGAGGACTGCTGTCCGTCGTTAACTGCACGAATGGTAAGTTCTGGGCACTTCAAATGTCTTAAAAGTCTTTTGTAATGATATCTCTTGTTTTGCAGGGTTCCGGCGATGGCGGATGGCGGGCTGATGAGAGTTGAGGATCGAACCCGCGTGAGGAATAGAAGCGCCTGGAAGCACGTAAGTAAGCGCTTGTAGCGTGCTTCACGATGCGCACTAACTGTCCCTTTTATCTTGCAGGTACAAGTTCGGAGCTTTAGAGAAGCTGAAGGGTGCTGGAATACCCACTGGATTCGGCGTGGGAAGGAGTAATGGCACGTGAGTAATAAAGTTGCCCAATGTCTTTAAACGCACCTTCTTTTGTCTTTCAGATGCGGGATGCAGCGCCGAAGGCCTCCGGAGCGTGCGAAGAGCTGGTAAGCTTTTGTCTTTCAGATGCCGGAATGCAGTGCGAAGACCTCCGGAGCATGCGAAGAGTAGGTAAGCCTTTGTCTTTCAGATGCCGGAATGCAGCGCGAGGCGTTGGTGACAGCCGATGGACCAGGTAAGAGATGCGCTGCCACTGAAGACCGTAGTGCTAACCTGTTCTTTCTTTGTCTTTACAGGTGCTGCTGAAGACTGGATTCCAGGATGGTAAGCCTTTGTTCCCTTAGGCCCAGGATCAGAAGCAGAAGACACGATGAGCGTTCTGCTGCAGAGAATGCAGAATAACGCAAAGCAAGATTCATCCATCGGGTGTGGTTTAAATAGCCTCCTGTAGTGCTTAGGTGTCTCCTTCCACAGCCACGCCTAGGTAAGAAAAGAGTTCCTGCTTTCCAGAAGAGTTCCAGTGTTCTGAACCTAGGCAGTGGCTCCTGCCCAACCCAACAGGAAAAGTAGTCCCAAACAGAAGAGGATCAGGGGTTCAACTGGCAGGTAAGTAAGCAGCATGGTCTGCTGCAGGTAAGTCCACCCAAGCATTATGAGCCCGGCGCTTCCAGCGCTGGGACTGGGCATCTTTATGAGCCTGGTGCCACTGGCGCCAGGACAGGGTCCAAAAGGTCCCAATTGGGACTGGCTGGCACTCGGAACCGGGGTTATGGGTCTGCTTCGAAGGGAGTCGGGCAAGTCCTGATCTTTTGGAAGCAGAGATCATGACAATGTCAACTGTTAAGTATGTAGAAAGGAGTATAACCTGTGGAAGTGTGTTTGGAGTTATTATAGGCATACTCTGCTACCCAAAGGACATCCACCCAGGAACAATCTATCTGGTGGAGAAGACATTGAAGGTATTGTTTGAGAGTCTGATTGGTTCTCTCCGTTTGACCGTCAGTTTGTGGGTGGCGATTGGTAGATAAACACACTTCAACTTTAGCCAACTCAAAACATTTTCTCCAAAATTGGGATACAAATTGACTCCCTCTATCAGAGATTACTGTGGATGGAAATCCATGAAGACGTACAATTTGTATTAGGAACACCTTTGCAAAGGTAGGAAGTCCCTTGAGGGCAATGAAATGCGTCATTTTGGAAAACAAGTCCACCACTACAAGGATTGTGTTCTAACCTGTACAAGGGGGCAGCTCTGTAATAAAGTCCATAGAAATGGTATGCCATGGTGCTGGTGGGAAGGGCAACGGTGGAAGCAGTCCTGCTGGTCTCTGCTTTGAGCTTTTGTTTTGAGCACAAGTTTGAATAATATATATGATATTGTTGCGCCATGTTGGCCACCAGAAATGCCTTTTGATTTTGGCCGTGGTCTTGGCGATTCCAGGCTGGCCTTCCAATGTGGCTCCATGGTAATCTGCCATAACTTTCTTTTGTAACTCCTGATTTGGTAGATAAAGCCGACTCTGGAAATGAGGTAAACCTTCTTGAATGCTAAACTTGGGTCCTCTTGACTTCCAAGCCTCTAACTCTGAAGTGGTCATGTTAAGGAGAATTTGTGCCTTCAAGTCTTCTTCTGAAAATCCAGTGACTCCCAGCACCTTCTCTTCTGGAATTATATTTACAGGATCTTTTGTACTTTGGTTCTCTTCTCTCTCTCTCTCCAATCCTTGACAAGGCATCCGTTTTGCCATTACGTATCCCTGGGCGATAAGTGATAACGAAATCGTATTCTACGAAAAATAACACCCAACGGATCTGTGAAAACTGTGACCATATGCCGGGACCCTAATAAATGGTGTCTCCATTCTTTGAAAGTGTGTTTTATTGCTAGCAATTCCTTATCTGTGATGCTGTAATTTAATTCTGCTGTTGAAAACTTCTTGGACCAGAAGGCCACTGGATGCAGTTGTCCGGTTTCAGTATCTTTCTGGGATAAAACAGCTCCCATTGCAACACTGGACGCATCAGTTTCCACTACAAATGGTAGTTCGGGTTGTGGGTGTCTTAAAATGGGAGCGGTGGTACATTTTTCTTTTAATGTCTGGAAGGCCTCTTGTGCTTCCTTGGTCCAGGAGAATGTCTTGTGCTTTCGCAGTAGCGAAGTTATTGGATGGACTAGTTGTCAAAATCCTAAAATAAAGCGTCTGTAAAAATGTGCAAATCCTAAAACTACTTTTGACTCCTTTCACTGATGTAGGGGAAGGCCAATTCTGAACTGCATTAACTTTTCGGTTATCCATTTGGATTCCCATAGGTGACAGGACGAATCCCAGAAATTCCACTGAAGTCGCACGAAAGGAGCATTTCTCTAGTTTGGCAAATGGCTTGTGGTGTTGCTGAAGTACTGCTCTTATATGGGCTATGTGTTCTTGGACTGAGTTTGAATAGATGAAAATGTCGTCAAGGTACACTACAGTGTAGACATCTAGCAATTCGCATAAAACATCATTCATAAAATTCTGGAAAGCTGCTGGGGTGTTGCATCGGCCAAAGGGCATGACTTGGTACTTATATAAGCTGTATTTTGTGCGGAAAGCCTTCTTCCATTCATTTCCTTTGTTGATTCTCACTAAGTGGTAAGCTCCTCAAAGATCTAGTTTAGTAAAAATGTTGGCATCCTTTAAGGAATACTGCGCTCAAAAATATTATTGTCCCGATCGTTCGGGCATGTGGTTTTAAGCATACGTTGATCGATTGTAAAAACATTTCCTATGCACCGTACCTTAGTTTTCCTCACTTTTACACATGCAAAATCAGGCAGCAGGACGTGGCCATCTTGTGCTAATCTTAAGCGTTTATCCATCGCCCTAAGTTCAAGTGCCCCTGCGGCACTAAATCATATCCCCTACCGTGAAGCTGACATCACCATTCCTAGCGATATTCTCTGCCTATCTCCATGACATTACTGTGCAGCGTAGCCAAACGCGCCCAGTCATCACCTACGTCTTGACGTCAATTGACACAGAAGCCGGAATATCAACACACATCCTCTCACAGGACAGCGCATCCCAATTCTGAATACAAAACACTATTTTTAAAGGAAAGCACAATCTGCAATTTTTAATGTGCTTTTATTTCACAATAAACGCTCCGAGGACATCCGCTGAATTCCATATTCAACCAAACTTGAAATTTCTTTCTTTGTTTTCGATCCACAAATCTTTATCGTGAGCCACACGGTGTTCCTTTGGGTATAAGAAGCGCATTGGACGCACCGTGAATCGCAAGGCTTCGGCATCAGCTTGTTGCTAGACCACCGTAAACAATGTCAGATTGCTCCTTGTCGCTTGTACGGCAAAAGGGCATATCGGCCCGGGACGATCGTCCCACAAAAGCGTGATAGAAATGCAGACATTTAGGTCTATCTGCAACTGCCTGCTGAAGAAGCCATCAATTGGTATCTGGAAACGATGACATTCACAGAATGGCAGGATGTAGCTGTGTAGAAAACATAACAGAAATGTGTCTCAGTAGCCGTTCTTTATTCTAATTGATCAATTTACCCATTAATTCTGCACCGTGTGAAAACTAATGATGAACACAAACGTGAAACAATGGAAACAGAGAAAATATATTGGAAAGTTGGAGTCTACGATGTGCTTGAGAGGTTAGTGCTATGGAGTATGTTTAGCTCGCAATGGGATGCGGAAGCAGGCGGAAGAATTCGAAGAACACACAGATGGCATTTTAACGGAATATTAGTGTAGAATTTGGCATTGGTGGAACCTGGGGGAACCCAGATGTGGACTACATGCATTTCGGTGCTGGACTGCTCATGTGCCTGGGACAAAGACAAGTACACACAGGTTGTTTTTGCGTGTCATTGCAATATGCCACAAACAACCCATTACACTGTAAGCCAGCAATACCTGTCAGAAAATGAAACCTTGACTCGTTCGTCTATAAACTCGTCTACAGTAAAACGTACATAATATTCAGCATTTTGATTCTCTCGCGGTAATGCAGTGTCTGTTCAGATCAACGAATTTTCATAAAATGAAATTACATGTTCCTTTTTGTCCAGTTTTGGAATGGTGAACCTTATCATATTTTTTTTTTAAAACTTTTAATTTTGTCGGCAGAGGTTCACAAGGCACATACTTCAAGGCAACAAACAATTAAATCAAGCATAGCATAAAACATTGTAGTGGTTACAGAATATAGTTCCAACAGTGGTTATAGAGCATCGCCAGATACAGAAGTACACAGCAGAGATCACGGTGCATGGATGGAGACTGGAGACAAGCAAGATCCGGGCATGTTCTCACTTTGGTTGTTGAGATACGTATTAAATTCGCTCCAGATGTTCCTGGGGCGAGATTGGGCGGGCAGCATAGTCAGGTATTCCTCCTCACAGTTCCGCGACCATGTGAGCATACCCAGCCATTTCTGAGAAGCCGGTGGGGAGGAGCGCTTCCAGTTCTGAAGTATACATTTTTTGGCAATCATGCAACTTATATTCAAAAACTTTTTCAGGCGCTTAGTTTCGTCAGTCCTCCAGACCCCAAACAGAACTGCCAAAGGATCGGGATCAATTACAGTTTCAGTTACTGCGCTTAGTGTATGAAGGACACTGTCCCAGAAATCGGACAATTTGTCACAGGTCCAGAACATATGTAAGTGATCAGCATCCACTGCCCTGCAGCGCGGGCAGAGGTGCACCTCAGAGCGAGCAAACCCCGATGTCCTGCGTGGTGTATAGTAAAGCCTATTGAGAAGCTTATATTGCATGGCACGAAAACGGAAATTGAGGGAAACTTTTTGTGTGTGGCAGCACATGTCCTCCCACAATTCATCAGGTATTTGTAGACCCAGTTCAGCTGACCATCCGTCGCGTGCCCCAAGAGCCGGAGTGGGGATGATGTCTTGTTGGATTTGATGCAGTGAAGAGACGATGCCCCGTGCACCGCCCGAGTTGGCGATGTAGGCTATCGCCGGGTTATCTGGGGGCTCATCCGGAAAGGAGGGCCACATGGTGCGGAACGCGGCGCGAAGCCTGTAGTATTGAAGAGTCTCTAGGGGGGATCTGGTGTGCCCCGGTCTCCAAGTTTGGGGACCTATGAATTTGCCTTCGGGATAGAAGTCGGACCGCGCCCGATACCCCAGTGTGCCCCAGTGTCGGGCCAAAGCGGTATCAAGCGTGGGCTCCAGGCCAGAAAAGGCCCATACGGGAAGCCATTTGTAATATGGGGAGGGCCCACTTGTCGGGTGTAGCAGACGTGACCAGGCATACAGAGTCGCAGCAATGGGGTCGATGGGGGAATCGGGTGTGTAGCGTCGATGTAGTATCAAGGACATCAAGTTAATACCAGCAGAGGCAAGCCGATCCAGTTTGACATGTGGGCGCACTGGGGAGCCCGGGTACCAATGAGTAGCATGCTGGGCCTGGGCCGCGATCCAGTATAATTCTAGGTCCGGAGCAGCAATACCACCCCGTTTGTATGAAAGTGCCATGTCAGTCCACTTCTTGCGCACAGCACCGGAGTGCCAGAGAAATTGTGCACAAAGCGTATGCAATTTAGTGAAGTAAGCCCTCCCAGGCCATATGGGAATGTTGCAAAATGTGTATAAGAGCTTGGGGAGCAAGATCATTTTAATAAGGGATAGACGGCCAGCGACGGACAACGGAAGAGTGCGCCATCGTGAAATTTTGGCATCAACTGTTCGTGCTACAGCTGAGTAATTATCGGCAAGCAAGGTGGGCTTAGTGAGGGACATCTGCACCCCAAGGTATCTAACACCCTCAGGGGCCCAGCGCAGGGGATACTCGGTGGTGGGCTGTAGGGTAGCTTTAGTGAGCGGGAAGATCTCCGATTTGGAATAGTTAATCGTAAATCCGGAGTGGGTGCCGACCCGGGTGATGTCTCTCAGTATGGGATCTAGGTGGGTTGTGGGATCTCTGACGTATAGTAGGACATCGTCAGCATATAGAGATATTATTTCAGGATCATCAACCAGTCGTACTCCTTTACGCGAGTGACGTGCACGGATAAAGTCCGCCATCGGTTCTATCACCAAAGCAAAAAGGATCGGGGAGAAGGGACAATCCTGTCTGGTGCCTCTGAATAGTGTGAACATCTCGGATGTTAGTGAGTTGACTCGTACCCGCGCAACGGGGGAAGTGTATAATAGTTTAATGAACCCTATCATGTTAGGGCCAATGCCCATTGTTTCAAGGACCAGCCACATGTATTTCCAAGAGACCATATCGAAGGGCTTCTGAGCATCCAGCGTAACCGCTTCGGCCTGGACGTTTTGATCTATACAGGACATGACATTGAATAATCTCCTGATGTTATGGGAGGTGGACCTGCCGGGGACAAAGCCTGCTTGGTCCTCTTGTACCAAGTGCGTCATAATGGGCAGAAAGCGGGTAGCAATGATCTTAGCAAACATCTTTGTGTCTAGGTTCATGAGGGAGAGAGGTCTATAGGACCCGCACTCGTCCTCAGGTTTACCTGGTTTGAGCAGTACCGTGATGGCCGCTTCCCTCATGGAAGGGGGAAGGATAGCGGCTCGGAGTGCCTCATTCCAGACCTCCAACAGCCGGGGGGCCAGAATAGCTACGTGCTCTCGGTAGAAGTCCGCAGTGAGGCCGTCAGGTCCCGGCGCCTTGCCTTTAGGTAAGTCTGAGATAGCCGATACTATCTTGTCTAGCGTAAACGGGGCATCCAACTGGTCCCGGGTCTGTGGGGAAATTTCCGTGGTGGGGATCTGGTCGAGGAGTTCTCGCATATGTTGTTCAGTATGCTCTACGGGCTGGGAGTAAAGGGATCTATAGAACTCAGTAAATATATCCAGTATTCGTTGGTCCGCCCATTGAGCATCACCATTCCGATCTTTGATGGAAGTGATCTGCGTACGGCCCAATTCCCCCCTCACAAGTGTCGCAAGCGTCTTACCGGGCCTGTCCCCCTCCCCATATTTCCTGGCGGCCTGCGGGCGGCTGAAGTAATGAACTTAGCTCGTAGCTAGAATGTTAAATACCTGGAGCTCGTCAAAGATTTGGGCCAGAGTGGTGGGGTCAGTCCCGGAGGAGCAACATTGCTCCAACCTTTTCAGTTTGGCCTCAGATCGCCCAAGAGAGGCTCTAATAGCTTTCAACACCCCAGCCTCCCGGGAGATAGACATACCCCTAATGTAAGCCTTAAAGGCCTCCCATCTGACCGCGGCGGACGTGTCCTGAACAGAGTTAAGCTCAAAGAAGGACTCAATGTCAGCTAGTATCTCAGATTTAAACACAATGGGCCTCATTATAACTCAGGCGGTCCGGAAATAACGCTGGCGGTAAACCCGCCGCCACCGTTGTTTCCGGACCGCCTGATCCCGACTCCTGCAGGCGGGAGGTGATGTTCCCGTCAGGTCTGACCTGGCGGATTTAACACCGCCCGCCTGCAGGCGGCCGAGGAAACACCGGCAGCATTACGAGATGCTGCTGGTGTTTCCCTGATCCCCATTCCCATTGAGTCCCATAGGACTCAATGAGAATGGGGATTAACACCATTCCGCCTCTGTGATTCCCGGAAAACCGGGGTTGTAATGCCCAGGTAATTCCGGGAATCACGGAGGCGGAATGGTAAGACGAGTCCGGCGGTAACCAGGCGGTTTTACCGCTGCGGTTACAGCCAGACTCGTAATGAGGCCCAATGTCTTTTAGAGCTTCGGACTTAAAGCGCCAGGTGCAGAGTGTTGGGATGGGAATTCCCAGTCCTAAGGACAATGTGATTGGAGCGTGATCCGAGAATGTGCGGGGCGAAATGCGTGTATCTTCCACCCTACCCATGACCTCTCTAGAGACCAAGAACAGATCTATCCTGGACGAACTATCGTGTACAGAAGAGTAATAGGTGTAATCCCGCTGCTGGGGGTGAAGTGTTCTCCAGGTGTCACAGATGTTGAGCGACTGCATGTGGCCATGCAGCCTGCGCGCCGCACCTGACAGAACTCTGGGTGCCGTGGCAGTTCTGTCCAGGGCAGTGTCCAGTATAAGGTTCAGATCCCCCCCCCCCATATGATCTGCACCCCGACGAAGCCCAGCAGTATGGTAGTTATAGTGTCAAAGAATTCCGGAGAATCTACGTTGGGACAGTAAGTGTTAACCAGCAAGTACTCTTTATTGACCAGTGTGCAGTGTAATATAATATAACGACCCTCAGGATCGACATAGCTTTTATGCAGTACAAACTTATTGATTTGTGGATCATTGTGAGAACGCCCCTGGATTGTGTGGAGTAAGAGGTGAAGAACCTGGCAGAACCCCATGACGGGGCAACAGCCCTCGGAATGAGTCCATCGGAATGTGTCTCTTGTAGAAGCAATATCTTGCAATTGTGTCTGTTGGCATATGCCACGATCTTACGGGCCTTAGTGTGGTTGCTCAACCCCTGAATATTCCAGGACATTTTGACAGTAGCCATTTCAGAGGTAGGTATCTACAGATACAGTACCCACAAATCAGTGAACATCCCAGCTCCTGTGATGGTATGAGCTCCCAGAGTTGGAACAGCAAGTGGGCATGTGGCCCTTCAGTATGCGCGCCGCGAAACCTTGTGTGCCTTTTTGTAAAACAACCCCTTTCCCACCCCCCACCCTCACCACTAACCATAGATCAGCAGTGTAAACATCACCCACCCTTAACAGCGCGCAGTTGGGCCATCCCCAACCTGGCCCAATCTGCCCCGATGCCCAACTGGGGCCAACACATACTAAAGGTTTGAAAAAAAACAGTGCAATCGCAATGGGGTGCACCGTTGCCGTGCACTAGCACGCTTGGAGCCAAATGGCTCAGTTGCAAAACGGACAGTAGTGGCGGACACATGACACAGGCCCCACCCGCGGAGCGGGTAATCAGGGACTGCGCATGAGCCCCTGCGGTTCCGAAATAAACCAAAACAGTTTCGACAGTCAAATATCGTACATCCCTACATCCCATATATGGGGAGCGGGGCATATCACTGAGAACTGCATTTGAACAACAGGAAGGACAACAAAGCAATGCGAGACTAGCTCTGTGGAGTGCGTCGCAGACACGCCAATAAGGATGTGCACATTAACGCTGCAGCTCGTAAGGACTGCAGGGGGGTGGGTCATCGCAGGCGCAGAACGTTACAATGAACAGAGCAGCCTTACCAGTACCGCAGTGCAGATTAAGTAAACAAGTTCAATAAATGTCCACAGTCCGTGCCATTCACAATTAATTAGCGTCCACACAGCCGTCTCCAGAACCCTGAAGTGGCATTTGCACCTCGATGAATTTCACCGCCTCATCAGGGACGATGAAAAAGTACAGTTTGCCCTTATGAGTGTGTTTACGACAAGCCGGGAATAAGATGGCATATAGTACATTGCGTTCCGTGAGCAATTGACGTCTCTCCTGCTGCACCGCCACCGAAAAGTCTGGGAAGATTCTGATGGTGTGAGACTCCAGTCGCAGCTCCCTTTTCTCCCGTGACAGGCGAAGGATGAGGTCCCTGTCACGTTAATTAAGAATCTTGGCTATAATGTGTCTGGGGATGTCGCCAGGTCTGGGTCGCGGGGCAAGGGCCCAGTGAGCCCGCTCCACCGTGAAATAAGGGGAGAGGTCCGGATCCCCCAGCAAGTCCTTGATTAGTTGTTCGACTGCATCTTCCATGCGCCCCTTCAGGGCAGTTTCAGGGACCCCAATGATGCAAAGGTTATTTCTGCGGGAGCGGGACTCCAAGTCATCGCATTTTGATTTCACACTCTTCATGTCACGCGATAAAGTGGCCACAGTGTCCTGAAGTACGTGTATCGCATCTTCATTAGTGGAGATCTGGTTTTCAGCTTCAGTAATTCTAGATCCAGCCTGGTCTACACGGGTCTTGAGCGAGGCGACATTCGCATTAATATCGTCAAGCTTCTCATGAAAGGAGGCAAAGTTTTTAGCCATTGATTCCATCATGGCAGTGAGGTCCGGCGCCGCCACCCCCAGATTAGGGTCGTTGTCAAGTTCTTCCTGCGGAGGCGACGTGTGGCCCACCTCCGGCCGAGGGACCGTCTTAGTAAATTTGTCCATGGCACCCCCTTTAGCAGATCCTTTGGAGCGACTCGACATGGCCGGAACCAGAGGGGGAGGTAGTAGGATGAAGGGAGCGGGCTCCGGTGGTGTAACGGGCTGCCGCAGGCACGATAAAAGCTTGGTCAGTCCAGCCAGTGAATCAGGTATTGAAGAGACCCCGTGAGGGCACGACAGGCAGCTCAGCCCAGGCCCCCCGCGTCCGTGGACGGGCCGCCGACGCGCCTCGGTCGTCAGCGGCCTAGGCCCCCAGCGGAAAGGATTGTCTGGTGGGGCCGGGGCAGAGGCGGACTGGCCCACGCGTGTAGTGTGTGCCCCAGGGTGCCAGGGGCAGAGCAGCCAGCAGCGACTCCGACGGGAGGCACCCGGTCAGGCCACGATGAGAACAGGGCCCAGCGAAGGCCCAATGGCGGCGAGACACGGCGGGACGGAGATCTCCAGTTCCGAGGGTCCGTTTTCTCCCAAAACTCGACGTGCGGATAAAGCTCGTTGGCCGCAGTGCAGGGATCATAGCAGAGACACAGGATCCAAAGCAGAACCGCAGATGTCAACGGATAAAAGGCGGCTAGGCACGGAGCTCTTGCATTAGGCAGCCATCTTGCAGGCTGCTCAACAGCGCCCCCTACCCTTATCATATTTGACGGTATTACACACCTCCCTTCATTCATTCCATTCCATGGCGTTGACCGAGGCACCCGTATCCACCAGAACTGGCAAACCATCCAATTGCACCAAGCACTTGGCCTGTCTCCTGGCCTTATCCTTCAGAACGCTCACACTGGAGATGAAAAAAAGGTTCTCTTCATCCGCTTCGTCTTCCATCTCCTGGCCTATTCCTTCCTCCTCCTGATCAACAAGGGCCACATTTTGTGGGCACTGCTGGATGAAAAATTCGGCACAGATGGGACCTCTCTGGACCACCACCGTCAGTGGAGCCCTGCACATGAGTCCATAGTGGTCTACATTCCTGCACCTCCCACAGACTTTTCCCTTTGCCTGGCACTCTTTGGAGTGCAGAAGGTTATACCCACACTTTAAACATGACTCTGGCGACCTGTTGCTTCTCTCACTCTGCTGCGCCTCTCGCCCCTTGTCCACAACCTATGGCACAAACCTCATCCATTTTGAGCAAGCGTATAGCAGCATCCATCTTGGAAGAGCGTCTGGCCGGCCACCTCGTGCGATCATCCGAGTTCAAGGATACGGGGGCAACGTGGGGCCTGGTTCATGCCGTACCTGGCGGGGTAGCTTGCCAGACGCACAACCCTGGATTAGTTGGTTGCAAATCATGCCCTGATCATTGTCCCATGCACTGGTCGCCGCTATGTGCTGAGACGGCCATGAAAAACATCCAAGGACTAGGCAGAGCAGGCCCAGTGATTGACAGAGCAGTCCAGACCCATCATCCGACCTCAGCCTATGAGAGGCAGGCAGTGGGCGGGGTGAAGTCCACAGGCGCATAAACCAATCACCCCACCCACACCCATTCCCAGCAATATCAAACGTCTCCAGATCCACCCACACATCCGTACTGTGCATATGTGGTGGAGGCTGTTCACACAAATGCCCCTCTTCCCACACATGCACAATTCAGAAATGCACCAACACAAGTCTAATGAATCAGAGGGCCCTCCCTAAGCCACTCCCTCCCTCTGACTATGGTGCAGCCAATAGTCCGATTGAGTTGCTTAGGGTGTCGCCGCCCTTTACTCCCTAATAAACGAGCTGCTCCTGCTGAAAATGTATTCCTTTTTCAGCAAAAACATTTCTCGCACGTGTTTTGTGCTAAAAGGGCGCTTTTTCAAGGCCTTTTGATTTAGTGAATCCTAGGATGAAAATGGAAGTGCCAGTGCACTGATCTTCTTTGAGCAGATTGTAATCAGTTTGCAGCAACAACTAGAAATGTGCAGTTGCTAGGTCATCAGGGACTCTGATGCCGGCGGCCAACGCGCACAGCGTTTTCGACCGCCTTTGATGTCAGAATAGTCATTAAGGTTGCGGCTCCCCTGGGGTGTGCTTAGGCGCCTCCCTGGCTCAATTTCTGGACTCCTTACACACGTGGGAGACTGTGCTCAGTCATGAGGTTTGTCCCTCACCTGGATGACTCGAGGTGAGAGGCACGTGTTATCGCTGTGCTCCTGGAGGACAGTGTTTGCTGCATTACAATTTTTTTTACTGTGTTGCATAATAAAAGGAGGACACCCTCTGTGGTGCTCCCCACATCTGCTTCTGGATGCCCTATATTTTTTCTTTTTTCACTGATCCGCTGGACTCTGTGGTGGAGGAGCTGGCTGGTTGGTGTTTATTTTCTTCAGGCTCCTGTGTGGGTTGCAGTCCCTAGTTAAAAAGGGGTGCTCGTGTGCTCACCAACATGGCGGAGGACCAGAATGCAGGAGCTGCTCTGGGCGAGGTGGCGCAGGCTATGCAAGGGGAAGCGCGAATCCCACGACAACAGGGTGCTCTAGTCCCAATTTGATGTTTCAGGGGAGCCATCCAACCTACGCCCCAGGTGGACATCATGGATTGACCATATGGCCATGCATTTCAAGGCCACAGGTGAGACTGATGATGAAAGCAAAGTGGCGACCCTCCTATATTCGGCTGGTCCGGCGGTGCACCATATCTTTCAGTCATTGCAGCCTGTGGACGAATCATACGCTGAAGCAAAAAATGCACTGCGTGAACACTTCATGCCCCTCGCCAACATGGACTATGAGAGGTTTGTGATGTGCTATAGAGATGGGGAGAGTGGAAAAAACACTGCAACATTTTCCAACCGGCACAAACTGAAAGGTCTGGTATATAGGATCTGGTGGAGGTTTTTCCATCAGCCCAAAGCAGTTATATAATGCATATTTACTCAGTCATTTTCTGTTCTAAGGTCCACCTGTACCTGGGACAGACCCTATCTGTCTACAGGTCACACATTACAGATGGATGACAGCCCAAGAGTCCACCTCCATGGGGTCTGGGTGTCTACAGATCACTGTCCTGGGTACCAGGCACTATTCCTAGCACCCGCCTCTATTCGGGAAGCATTATACTGTTTTCTGGAAAAACAATTTTTTTTGTTCCTCTTAATGTCATCCATTGTCTCCGCCTGCACAATTGTAAGATCCTGTTTAGTGGAACACCAATCCAGCTTTATTTCGAGTTGGCACTGGTGTCACTATCTTAAAATGTACTTTCTGTCCTGGCTATGTACACTTTGTCATAAGCTTTCCTGCCTCTGAACTCTAATTGAAACCTGAAATATTATATTAATTAGATTTTGGTATTGGTTTAAACCCCTTGATTATCATCAACAGCTCTTCTACACTGCAAACTCATCTGTGGGTTTGTACCAATACCTTCATGCCTTTTGCTGGCTATCTGGACATGGCTGTACAGTGTTGTACTCTCCCTTGTATTCGGTCTATGCATAGTTGTGAAAATTCTTCATGCAGTACCCCCCAGTTACTGGAACCCCATCCCCGCTCTCTGTCAGTGGCCTAATTTGTAGCTTGTTTTTTATTTTCTTGACTGTAAAGTGACCACTTGCAAAGTGGCTACGAATATGCAAAGCCAGTGTTGAGCACTCACAACTCTTCTGTTCCTGCCCCACAGAAATGCCATCAAGTTGGGCAGGGGGTCTGCGCAAGGCTATGAGCTATATGAAATACTTCCAATAATTAAAGGGAGTGGCAACGTTTGCTCCCATTATACATGCGTTTGTTTTTTTTTATAAACATATTTTATTGGTGATTTAAACACATTAATACAACATATCAACAGTTTCCCCCCGCCCCCCTTCGATCCCCCATCCCGGGTTGATTCCTTAATCTGTTCATGTTTGTCACGCCATGCATCACCTCCAGTGGTATGTCGCCTGTAATGTTCAAGACAGGGCCTCAGCGCTCCCGCCATCGCCCACCAATAGTTCTCAGATTTCACGTTCTTCCCACTTTCCCAAGATCTTCGTAGCTTTTGCAGGGCACCGCGGTGCCGTGTATATTCTATGTCTTTTGTCGCGCAGATGTCCATTTCGTTGACCCATTGGTCGACTTTTGGGCATTCCGGTGCACCCCATTTCTGTGCTATGTCCCGCTTTATCAAGCCCATTGCTGTGGAGAGAAAAATACCCTCCCATTTGTTCGAGGCGCTTTCATCCGGAGCACCCAGTAGCATTATTGCGGGTTCTAGTGTTATTGTGCGGCCCAGCGTTCTTGTAAGTATTTGTGAGCATTGTGTCCAGAAGTTTCTGATCTTGGGGCAGTCCCAGAGGAGATGAAAAAAAGTGCCCTCCTCCCCCCGGCATCTCAGGCAATTGGGGTCTGCTGCCCTCCCCCAACCGAAAAGGGCCACGCGGGGGTAGCATACCCTGTGAAGTATTTTGAGCTGTACCAATCTTATTCTGGAGTCTATTGCCATTTCGCGAGGGTGCATGAGGACCTGAATCCAGTCCTCAGGGTCAATATCCCCAATATCCCGCTCCCATCTGGTTTTGAGGCTGGCCAGTTCCGGAGTAGCGAATGCATTGATGGCCCTATACAGTATAGTCGTTACCTTGGTGGGGATATGCTGTGGCAGTAGGTTACGTTCCAGGGGTGTATAATCTGGTGCGTCGGCAAGTTCTTGCTTGTAACCCCGGAGAGCGTGTGTTAGTTGTCTGTAGTGATATTGTTCTGCCGCCGGGATTCCAAATTTCTGTTGAAGTGTTTCAAACGGAAGGATGGCGCCATCCGTGATAACATCTCCCACTGTTGTTATCCCGGCCCTCACCCATCGGGTCCCTGTGGTCAGTTTTTTAACCTCCGTCAGCACATGATTGCCCCATAGTGGTTGTGCCGTGGTGATCCTGTTCTCCCAGCCTATGTGTCTATGGGCCTGCCTCCAGACAGTCGTGATATGGGATGAAGTGGTTTGTGCGGGGGGTCTGGGTAGGCTTTGGTATAGTGTTTGGATTGGCGGTGTATCCTGGGTTATAGGTAATTCCGCTCTGATATGTGGGAGTTCTGGGTCCCCATGGAGGAGGTCATTCACTATATTTAACTGACTGGCCCAGAAGTAGGATCTGAGATGTGGGACTCCTATGCCCCCCTCCCAAACAGAGTGCTGCAGCGTGGCTAGTGCTATTCAGGGCTGACCCTCTTCCATATTAGTTTCCTTAAGAGGCCCTCTACCCGGGTGAACTCCGAATTTGGTATGGCTAGCGGGGCGTTCTGCAGGACATAGAGGAAACGTGGAAGCGCCATCATCTTAAATAGGGCCACTCTCCCCATGAGTGTTAGTGGCAGGAGCCTCCAGTGCTGTACGTCACCATCGAAGCGGTCGATCAGCGGGTGTAAATTATGCACCACATAGTTTGATAGTGTCCCAGTGACCCATATGCCCCGGTAACGAAAACCCTCCCTCTCCACTCAACATGGGGTGTCCCGGGGAATTGCCAGATCATCACCTTTAATCGGAAAGAGGACTGATTTCCCCCAGTTTACCCTGAGGCCACTGAAATCCCCGTAGGTCATCAGCATTCGGGCTATGATGGGGCATGCGTGGTCCGGGTTGCTCAAATACAACAGTAGGCCGTCTGCATAAAGGGAGAGTTTATGCTCCCGTCCGTTTGGCCATTGGAATCCGGACCATGTAGTTACTTGTCGGAGCCATCGGGCTAGTGGCTCGATTGCCAGGGCGAAGAGAAGGGGGGACAGTGGGCAGCCCTGTCGAGTGCCTCGGCCCAGTGGAAAGGTTCTAGAGGTACAACCATTTACTCTAACTGCGGCCAAGGGGGCCTCGCATAGAAGTTGAACCCAACTGAGAAAGGTTTCGCCTATGCCCATACGTCTCATTATTGACCAGAGACTTGCCCATGCCACCGAATCGAACGCTTTCTCAAAATCAATTGCAAGCAATGCGAGTGGTGTATTAAGGGTTGGGGCCCTTTCCAGGAGCAGGTGTAAACGTTGCAGGTTCATTCTGGTCGATCTTTGCGGTATGAAGCCGCATTGATCGTGATGGACCAGTGCCGTTATGACCGTTTGGAGCCTATTTGCCAATACTTTGGCCAGGATTTTAGTTTCGCTATTAATTAGCGATATCGGTCTATACGACTTACATTGGTCGGGAGGTTTCCCTTGTTTGGGAATGACCACGATATTGGCGGTTCGTAGGTCCGGGGGAAGGGTGCCCTGCGTCTTGGCGGCTAGGAACAAATCATGAAGGGGGGCCGCCATCTTGTTGGTGCCTAACTTCTTCCAGGTCTCGGCCAGGAAGCCATTTGGGCCTGGTGTTTTCCCCGATTGTAGTTGGGTCATGGCCTCCGCGATCTCGGCTTCGTCTATTTCCCTATCTAGGTGTGCTCTTTGGGGATCCGACAACTGCGGGAGCGTGATCTCTTCCAGAAGGGATGAGTCCGTGGGGGCCGTTGGAACGGCGTAGAGCGAGGCATAAAAGTTGGCAAATGCCTCCACTATTTCTGGGTCTGTTTGCGCAGGTCTATCTGGGTTATCTCTAATTGATCTAACATGTCTGTGCCCTTCCTCCCGTCGCTCCAGCCATGCCAATAGTTTACCCGCTTTATTTCCCTGTTCATAAATTCTGGTTTTGGACTCCCTGTTTGCCTGTCTGGCATTATCCAGTGCTGTATTATGCAGTGTAGCTCTGACCTTTAACAGGGAGCGGTGTGTTTCTGGGGTAGCGTTGGCGATGTATTTGGTTTCCCACTGTTCTACCTCAGCCTCCGCCTCAGTTACTTTCCTATGCTGTTCTCTCCTTTTGTTGCATATCCAGGCCGTCATCTCCCCTCTAAGTACCGCTTTGTGTGCTTCCCAAAGTGTCACTGGGTCCTCCACCGAGCCCGTGTTAATTTCGAAGAATTCGTCTGACTTTACAGTAATGTGCTCCATGAATTCAGGGAGGCCCAGGTAGTAGTTATTTAATCTCCATGTTTTGGGCGGTAGGGGACGCTCGGTGTGGAGCGTCACCTCGAGGGGAGAGTGATCTGATATGCCGCGGGGGAGGAGCTCTGCCGCCTTTACCCTATATGCTTCGGGGATTGGGAGGAAAAAATAATCTAACCTGGATAGGGATGCGTGTGCTCCCGAGTGGAAGGAGAATCCCCGGTCTGTTGGGTGTAGTTCTCTCCAAATGTCGCTCAGACGGAGTGCCGATGTGAAGGTCGCCAGACCCGTGGGCCGGTGCGGGTTTCGGTTGCGGATATGTGTCCGGTCGAGTGTGTTACACATAACGTCATTAGAATCCCCTCCCAGGATCCACAGCTCCGTCTGTTGTTGCGCCATCAAGGTCGTCACCTCCCCCAGGAGAGCCTCCCCCAATCCTGGTGGGGAATATATCGCTAGAATAGCCATTGTCTCCCCCCAGAGTGTACCTCGAATCATCACAAAACGGCCACTGGGGTCCTGCACCACAGCGGATAATTCAAAGGGGAGTCGTTTATGCAGGAGGATCAGGACCCCCCGGGAGCCCTTAGTATACCCTGCGTGGTATGTCGCCCGATAGTTGGATCTGCGGAAAAACTGGCAGTTTGAGCCTGCTAAGTGGGTCTCAGTTAGAAAAGCTACATCAGGGGAGCGTCTGTTAAGAAACTGTAGGATCAGTCAGCGCTTTATACTTGAGCCCATGCCATTCACATTCATTGTGAGGAGCTTAAGAGACCTATGGCGTTCATTAGACATTGATGAGGCTTGTGTATCTTGATAGTCGGGGTCGCTATGTCGTTGTGTAGCCATTACTGTCTAGAGCTTTATGGTGTTGTGCTCTGCGGGCGCGTGGTGTATATGAACTTAGAAACATTGTGTTCGCATTTGGTGGGAGCGTGGGCGGCGAGCACTGCGTGTTTGGTGAATTCGCTATGGACGTGTGCCTGGTATGGTTCCCCGTAAAAAGATAAACATAATACAACTTCCCCTCCGCCCCTCCCCATACTCCTCCCCAACATGAAGTATCTGTCGCCCGAACTCTACTGGCGCGTAAAACTATGTCGCCAGGTTAACTTAACATGAATTGTTCACACTACCCCTCCGACTTACTGACCCCTCTTTTTCCTTAAGCATTCGTTATTCATTGGGGTCTCCGTCTGGTTCGATTGGGACCTCCGGTCTGGGTTGCTGCGCAGGTCTTTCTCCCCGTGGTCGGGGTCTTAATCTACTTCTGCGATTTGGATTCGGTCCAGTCCAGTCCCCCCCAATGTGAGTTTCTGCCCATCTTCAGGCCTCCTGCGGGTCAGTGAAATGGACAGTTTTGCCCTCATGCAGGATTTTCAGTTGGGCTGGGAACAGCAGTCCGTATTTCACGTTCATTGAGCGTAGTTTCTTCTTTAGGTGTTCAAAGGATTGCCTGGCCCGTTGGACCTCACGGGTGTAGTCTGGAAAAAAGGCTATTTTCCCCTCCGTTATATGTCATTGATCCTTTGGTACGGGCCATTTGTAGGATTGCGTCTCTGTCGCGGTAATTAAGCAATTTCGTGATGATTGTTCTCGGGGGAGCCCCGGGGATCGGGCGTCCCGTGGGCATGCGGTGTGCACGCTCCACCGAGAAACATTTTGAGAAGGTCTTTGATGCAAAGAGATCCGCCAGCAATTCCTCCAGGAAGAGTTCCACACTGGGTCCCTCCGCACGCTCCGGCAGTCCTAGGATACGAATGTTGTTGCGGAGCGACTCGAGTCTGCAGGGTTTTCAGTCGGTTCAACGTTTGCGCGAGTTGTTGGTGTACCCCGCTCAGGTCATCCTCCACTCCGGAGATTCGTTGTTCCATTTCCCCGGTCCAGGATGAGAGTTTCTGGAGGTCGTGGCGGACGAAGGAGACTTCGGTGGAGATGGTGTCCATCTTCTGCTCCACCGAGGCGCGCAAGTTTTCGATGGCGGCCATCACATCCTTTAATGAGAGTGGTTCCTCTGGTTCCTTTGGCGGAGGGGGGGTCGCCCTCGAGTCCTCGGTGCTTAGTGCCGTAGTTATGCTCGTGGCGTACTGGTCCATGGTGTATTGGGTCGAGGTTTTCTTATTCCTTTCCTTGCCCATGGTATTGCTTTGCGTGGGTCGCTTGTTGCCTGTTTGGAGGGGCTGTTTTTTCCCCGCCTTATCTCGGGCCTCTTGTAGCTTGCTTACAGTGTTATAGTCTCAGGAGCCTTGAGCAGTAGTGGTCTCGTTGAGGTTCTGTTCACCGATGAGTCGTTCGGGGTATCACCTCGTTTATCTTGCCTCCTTAGTACCTTGAGATACGTCGTTCGTATGTATTTCTGTATCAAGGAGGGCCACCTCGCCTACTCAGTTCTCCCCTCGCCTCGCAGGGGTGGTTCAGTTCAGTATTCCACAAGGTTCTCCATTATCTCCTCCCTAGGCGGCTGAAGTAGTGTGGTAGGCTGCCTCGCCAGGTTGCCAGGTGCCGTGGGATATCGGAGGTCGGGCAGGGAAAAAGGAGGGTCACAGGTTCTTCACGTCTGTTCCCGCCTTTCTGGTTTGGTCCTCTTGACTGACGATGTTCTCTCGGGTTCCGCCCGCCCAAGAGCCGAATGGTGCTCCGAGGCACCGCTGCCTGGGAGTGGCGTTGTTACGCGGATCGATTCCACCGTCGCGTGCCGGGGGCGGGGGAAGATCGCGCAATCCGCTCTCCCTCGGTCACAGCAACAGGATATGGTCCACCGCTGTGCCAAGTCTGTGGTTTGAATAACGCCCAGCTGCTCCGAGGGTATCTAGTACCGCATCTGCTCCGACAGTTGAGGTTCGCCGCTGCCCACGTTTGTCTTCGCACTACTTCATCGCGACTTGTAGGCGGCCATCTTGGTTGGGCCCACGCGATAGGTTCTTACAGTTTCCAATGCCGATATCTTGCGTTTTCTGGCGTGGATCCGGTCCTTTTCACGGCTAGGTGCTGCTATCGTGTTCCGCTGCCAGGATTTATTGTTTTGTAGCAATTTCACCTTTTCGTAACACAGGATATTACAGGATTTTTCAGGCGGCCGCTGGAGCGCCGACGAGTCACGTCCTCATCGCTCGCTCGCTGGCCAAACCCCCCTATACATGCGTTTTTTATTCTGAGCATTGGTCATCAAGGGTAGACTGAACTTGACTGATGGAAGAACTAGTTCCAGCAACAACTGCATTATTACTAGAGCCTAATGGGCAAAGTTAAAAAGAACCGCAACATGAACCCCCAAATATTTGAAATAATAAGCAGTCATTGGCTGAGGTGTACAAAATAACATTTTACATTTTAGCCCAAATCAAGTCAAAGACTTCAGAAGCCTTAAGTCTTATTTGTTGGTTTCAGATTCTTTGATGGTAATCTTTTTTCCACTTTGTTGAGATGATTTGTTCAGTACAATAGGACAAAGTAGTTTACAATCATAGGGTAATACATAATGCATGGTGGTATAAGAAGTAGGTTGATTATCTATATAAACCAAGGGCCATTAAACCAAATGCAAAATGCGCTCATTTTCCTCAGGTAAACACTCACAAACGTGACAAGAGACAAGAGGGGCCTTGTACAAAATATTCAGTTACATACAAGCGGCCTGGGGTAATATAGAGTTGTACCGAATGAATGGTTTTCAAGGATAGCAGTCATTAAAGGTAATCCATATAAACTCAGGTTAGGTAAGGTATCATTCAAATACACTCTTTTTTTTAAATCCCTAATTGATTTTTTGTAACGGCATTTTGTGACCCAGCAAATAACAAATCGTTTGTTTCTGATGCCACAGAACACATAGCAGATTTGCTGGATATAACAGATAATCTATTGAGATTTCTTTCTATTCCAGAATATAATTTTTTGTACTAACTCCCCCGACTACTGGGGGGCCTGTCTTTCATTAAGAGATCTCACCTTGACCAGAGGTTCCCACAGGTCCAGCATTAATTATGCAGTAGTATCTTATGTTGGTACATCCTGTGGGGGGACCTTTGCAGGTTGTGTATTTTACATTGATGTTTGTATATCAGATCCAGGTCTAACTTCATTCTAATCGGGATGAGGCAGGTCTGAGCCCATTGTTGCTTCGTCAGTGGATCGCTTATAATTTCACTGTGGGAAGACTGTCCCATCCTGATGGTCGTCCAATTTCTTGGGAAGTCATATATCTAGGTGAAGAGGATATCCGTGAGATCTTAGAAACACTTCTCCAGTCTTAATTCACTCGTGCACAGCTTGTGTTCAAATCTTAGGAATTACAATTCAGAAAGAGTTTTGTTAGCCAGCACATCTTTGAAGAACCAAATTCCAGGGGCCTCTCAGGATTTCCAGTTACCTTTCTTGTTATCAATCTTCAGAGCATGGTTTTGCCATAGTCGAATCTTAGATACTGGTTCATTCAAACCCAGAACTTTGTTACGTTTCTTCAGCATTTCAGTGTGAGCATGATTGGAGTATGCCCATAAATATTTTTGCCTTTTACCTAGCCTCCCCACAAAAACTCTCTAAATACTGTATTCATTTGTTTCACATAGGTAATGGAGAGGTCAAGCAGGAGAAATTTGGAAGCAGGGTCATCTTTACAGCCCTGATCTTTGCCCACAAGGAAAGGCTCAGTTTGCCCCACCTATCTGAACTTATTTCAATAGATGTAACATTTTTTTTTAAAGATTTGTATTAATTTTATTCAAACCAAACAACAATACAAACCAAACACGCAGTGCATATAACAACAGCTCAATTGTTCACTACTTAATTTTGGTCACTGCTCCCCCATCCCACCCCCCTTTATGAGCCTATTTATTCCTCACACTCTGTATCTGCTGCATGTGGCGGGGTCTCGCTTCCCGTGGATTCTGTCTGATCTTGTATTGTTCCAAACAATTCCGCTATTAATGATTTCCATGCCATCAGGGTTCCTGCCTCCTCCTCCCCCCCTGCATTACTTGCCTCTTGCCATACCATCGTTTCTGCCTCCGCCCATTTCTGCAACTCTTTCCACCACACCTCCATCCGTGGCCTGTGACACGTCTTCCATCCCATGGCAATCCTCCGTTTTGCAAGCACATATGCTAGATCTTTCCGTTTACCAACATGCTTAAGTTTCTGTGATCTGGGGAACCCCCCCAGCAAACAGGCCCAGGCTGTATCTATGATGATCGTGACCCCCTTTTCCGCTAGTTTCTGTGCCACTTCACCCCAGAAACGCTCAATTACTGGAAATGACCAAAACATGTGTATCATGTCAGCTTTTTCCTTGTCACATTTGGGACATGCTTGTTGTCCACTATTTTCAAACCTGGATATCCTCAGAGGTGTCATGTATGCTCTGTGCGTTATATACAATTGTATCTGTTTTGGTCTCACATTCCTTGACACCTTCTTGTGGTACCCAGGGCACGTTCCCACATCCCATCTTCTATCGGGGCTCCTGCTTCTGCTTTCCAGTCTAGTCTCAATTGTGTCAAATCCTTCCCGACCTTAGACATCACCATCTCGTACAATCTAGAAATCTCATGCCCCCCTTCAGATATATCATACATTGCCTCTATGATAGTATCTGGTTCTACTGCCAATACTGTTTCAGGTCATGTTTTCCGGATTTTCTGCACCATTCTGTGATATGCAATATACTGGCCCGTGTGTAACCCTGTTTCCTCCCCAAGCACTTCAAAATCCGTAATGGTCCCCTCTTGCCAAATGTCCCCTAACGTTACCAGCCCCACTGATTCCCAGTGGGTCCTGAGTATCATCCTCAGCTGCTTATCTTCCCCTGCCAATGCAACCAGTGGTACCTGCGGGGAGCATGGGAATGGGTTCCCCATCATCCAGCATGCCGGCGCCACATCTTCCACCCAAGCATCATCATCCTAGGGCGCTCTCTCATTTCTGTCTTGGGCAGCCAGATCATCTCTCTTAAGTGAAATGGGGCGCAATCATGTCCAAACAACCTAAATTCGGGGGTCGCTTCATCTGAGAGCCATTTGGCCACATATTGCAGCTGGCTGGCTCTCACATAATAAACCTCAAAATTAGGCAGTCTTATCCCCCCTTTTTCATAAAAGTTCTGCAGCTTCCATAGCGCCACTCTGTTCCGGGTACCATGCCACAGGAAATCCCTACACATACTGTTCAGTTTAGCAAAGAACTTCTTGGGTATCATGTGTGGAATAATACCAAAATAATGCAGGAGCCTAGGTAGGACCACCATCTTCAGCATTGCACCTTGTCCCATCATTGCTAGGGGCAACTTCACCCAGAATTTCATACACTTCTCGATTTTCACAATGGCTATCTCGGTGTTGTGCCTATGTTCCTCTTCTACCATGTGGTACACGTCTATCCCAAGGTACCGGAAAGAACTAACCGCCCATGGTATTTGTAACACTGGTAACCGTCTCACAGGGGTTCCCTTATAACTGCCCAACGGAAAAATACTAGATTTTTGAGGATTCACCGCTATCCCAGACAGCCCCGCATACCTCTCCATCACCTCCAGGATGTACTGGAGATTTTCCTCCGGGTACCTCAAGTACAGCAACAAATCATCATCATATGAGGAGATCAGGTGTCGTTCCCCTCCCACCTCGATACCTATCGTATCATATTGTTGTCTGAGGTATATTGCTAGGGGCTCCAGGGCTAATATGTAAAGCATCGGGGACCATGGGCACCCCTGTCTGGTGCCTCTGCTAAGTTGCCACCTCTCGGATATCACTGATCCCGCTCTAACTCTGGCCAGCGGCTCACTATATAGCATCTTCGCCCACCTTATGTAACCGGGCCCCATTCCGTACCCCTCCAGGGCCGCCAGTAGCCATGGCCACTTGACCAAATCGAAAGCCTTTACCGCGTCCAAGGACACAATCGCCATTTCGCCTTCAGTCTTACTTCGCCTGTGATTATGAGTTATATTCCTATTCGGGACATAGCCCATCTGGTCGGGGTGTATTAGTTTGCTGATTACTCTTCGCAATCTGTTTGCCAAGACAGCCATCAATATCTTGCTGTCTTGGTTCAACATCGACAAAGGTCTGTAAGAGCCACAGCTATGCCCAGGTTTGTTGGGTTTGGGAAGCGGTATTATGATCGGCTCTCTGAGTGATTCCGGCAACCGTCCCACCTCAAACGCTTCATTGAACATTTCTAACATTGGGGGGAGCACTTCCTCTCTATATACTTTGTAAAATTCACTTGGGAACCCGTCCGCCCCCGGGGTCTTACTAGTAGGCAGTTGCCTCACGACTTCTTCTAACTCCTCCAGAGTGATTGGTGCATCTAGCTCATCTCTTTCCTCCACACGTATCATAGGCAGTCCTATGTCTTTTAATGTTTCCGTTATCTCCCCATGGCTACTTCCCTCCTCATCCCCATATAGCAACTTATAATAATCCGCAAACTCCTTGTTAACTCCTTCTTGGGTGTCCACTACACTACCATCTTCTCTCATTATCGTTCTGATCGTGGGTCTGGGAGTTGCGCTCTTGTATAGCCATGCTAAGAGCTGTCCTGTTTTATCCCCTCCCGCATGCTGTCTCTCTATATACTTTTTGTAGTTGAGGTTGCAGAGCCTTTCCCACTGTTCCGCACATTTCTGCTGAAGCTTAAGTACCAGCTCCATGTCTTTGCTTCCACCCTTTAATGCCCTTTCTAGTTCCCTTTCTGTTCTTTGTAGGTCAGCCAAAACCCCACCCTGCAGGCCTTTTGATTTTGCTATGGCAACCCCTCGCATCACTACCTTGAAGGCTTCCCATAATGTACTTATTGAGTCAACGCTACCCGTATTCGCCTCGAAGTAGTTAGTAATCTCCTCCCTTATGTCCTCTCTAAGAACTGGGTTCTTGAGCGCCTCTGCTCGGAGGCGCCATGTCGGAATCCGTGCTCTCGGGGGGCAGTATTGCCACCCGAGAACAAGTGGCGAGTGATCCGAGAGGACCCTTGCTTTATATTCTACCTGAGTAATCTCTGTTATTACATCCGACATAGCAAAGACATAGTGCAGCCTTGTATGTAGCTGCTGCGGGGCGGAATAGTGCGAATATTGCCTTTCTTGGGGGTATTTCGTTCTCCACACATCCGCCAGACAAAAGTCGTCTAGCAGTGTCTGCAATGCTTTAGCCGCTGGGGCGGGTCTATCAATCTTGCCATCTGATCTATCTACCTTGGGGTTCAGTACGCAGTTAAAATCCCCGCCCCAGATCACCGCACTACCCATACACATACTAAGGTTGGTGCACAGAGTTCTGAAATATGCTGCCGTGTTCTGGTTGGGGGCATATGTATTTACAATACTTATCTCCTTATTCTCCACCAACCCCCCCAATATGTCCACCCTCCCATCTGTTTCCGCCACTTCCTGTAATAGTTGAAAAGGGACATGCGGCGCCACCCAGATAAGTACTCCTCTAGCATAAGCGGAGTATGTCGAGCCCACCACAACCCCTTTCCATTTCTTAACAACCATCTCCATCTTTTCCCGTGTCAGATGTGTCTCCTGAAGTAGTGCAATATCTATCTTTCGCCTTCGCAGGTACAAACATGACCTTATTCCTTTTCAGATAAATGTTAAGTCCCCTGACATTCTATGTGATTATTTTAAGATCCCCCATGGCTCATTAGAGTTCCCCTTCCTTACCTCAAACAGATCCCTCCCACCCGCGCAGTGCAGATTCAACCATCCAACTCTTCTATGTAGGCTCATGTTCAAACTTAAACTCCCCAAAACTATATACACACCAAACTCTCCCCCCTCCCTCCCGCCCACCTCCCAGCCCTTCCCCAACATCACCCTCCCCAACTGTTGCCCAGCTCCATCCCTGGATCTCAGGCGCCCCCACATCTAGCCCTGTCCAGCACAAGCCTATGCTCAGGGCTCAGTAGGGTGAAGTCGCCCTAGTGGCCACTTAACTACTAGTTCTCAGGGGTGGGTTGCTTCCTTCCCTTTGCTCCTATTTCCCATTGTATTACACTTCATGTTAGTACTATGCAGCTCCTATGTGCATTTTATCCACTATATTCCAGTCCAGCCGGGGCACAAGGCCCGGAGGCTACATAATGTCCATCCGGTCTCACTTTTTCCACCATGACAGGGCCACCCTCCCACTTACCCCCTCAACGTCAATGACAAAGGCTCCTCAGTTGTCATGCTCCTGGCGATCTCGGTCTGCCTCTTGTTCCGGGCAGCCCTGCAGGTCCAGCCATGACACCACCTCTTCTGGAGTGTCAAAGAAAAGCGCTCTGCTCTTGTGCAGCACCTTCAGTTCCGCCAGGTACAGAAGCATATACTAGATGCCAGCCATACGCAGCCTCCTTTTGACGGCCACATAGCTATACCTCTGCACCAGCATTGTGTAATCCGGGTATGCCGTGATGTTGGTGGATGCTCTCTCTATTGTTCCGCCCTTACGAAAGTATTCCAGGATCTTCTCCCTGTCTTTATAGTTCAGGATCCTGGCAATTATCGGTCTCGGCGGGGCTCCAGGTCGTGGTTTCCTCATCAGGGCACGATGCGCTCGCTCCACAGTGAACCCCTGTGAGAGCTTGTCTGCTCCTATCTCCTGGAGGATCATGTTCTCCACATAGTTTGTGGGGTCTTGGCCTTCCTCCCCCTCCGGCAGGCTGACCACCCATATGTTAGTTCTTCTTGCCCTTCCTTCCTCTTCTTCCACACGATTTTCGAGATTGGCAACCTGCTGTTTTAACACGTGGACCTCTTTTGCGTTATTTGCGCTGTCATCTGTATTGATCTTCACTGAGCTTTCCAGACCACTCGTTCTCTCTGCCAGCGCCCTAACGTCTTGTCGTAGCAGGGTGAGTTCAGTTCCCACTGCATCAATTTTGTTCTCTAGGGCTGTCCGCAGGTCCGCCATTGCTGAGCCCCATTTGGTGCTTAATTCCGTTATGGCCACCAGGATCTGATGCTTGTCACCTTCTGAGGCTTCTTCTGCGGGAGTCGCTACCATGCTTTTTGTCGCTGTTGTAGTGGTCCTCTGCGCTTTTGCAAAGCCCTGCATTGTAGGTTGTTTAGTCTTAGCTCTCAGTCCTTTCAGTGACATTGCGCTACCCTTCTTGCGTGTCTGGTTCCGACTATGCGGCGTTGTTGTGACACTCCCAGGTGCTTCAGTCGTTGGGGTTACTACCTCTGCAACTTGCTTTATGCTATGGCGCGTGAAATTGCTTTTCAAGTGAAGTGTATCCTCCCACGTTTATTCTCTACATGCAATTTTGTTGGCACACGTTTTCGCTGTCACCTCCTTTTTGTGGTTGGATTGCCTGGGCACATGCAATGTAAGCAGAGTTTAGGTGCACTTTTTTAATTTTATGTTACACACTCTCACTCAGTGGCTAATGGTTCATCTTCTGTAACCCCGCCGTGCATCATCCAGGGGTACAATAGCGCTCTACTTCACTGGTCATTTTCAACCTGCTAGGTCACTTTCCTGCAATTATGTTTCACTATGTTCATGCCGGACTGTCCTTGATCACGGTCCCAAGTTACGCGCACTGCGCTTCCCCCGGGTTGCTTGTGTTTCTGTGAACACTCCGGGCCAGTTTCCAATTATCTCATGCAGGAGCAGCCCCTCCGTGTGCAAGTCGGCACTGTAGAGTCGGATGACACAGTGTTCGTAGCAAGCGACGCCCGTCCCGAGTGCTTCCAACCTGCTCCACGGGTTACAGTGGATATTCGCTGCTACAGCGGCTCTTCGTTCTGCAGGGCCTGGCAGTCACTTCTGCTTCCAGCACCGCACGAAACCCATGCAATCTTCCGTTCTCACTCCTGTGTGTTCTTGCCAACGGGCTCGACTTTATCGGGTCGTTGGGGGCACTTCTTACCCCGCAAGAGGATTCTAGCAGGCACACACATTCGATGTGCCTCCGCAGAGCATAGAAGCCCTCAGCTGTGTTTGCAAAGGCCTCTCGTTCCCCGCAGCCGCTCGAACTGTGCAGCGTTTTATTTTGTATCTTGCTTGACAATCCGCAACTGTAGCTATCTGCCGGAGACAGCTACTCCATTACAGGGATGTGCCCCTCGGGATCCCTTTGTTCTCGGCCGCCGCCTTTTAACGTCCCTCTCGCGGCTGGCTCCGAGATACAATGTATCACCTCGTCCATTCCACAGCTCTGAACGTGCAGTCAGCCTGCACACATTCTGCTCAGTGTCTTCCCACGCCTTATCATATGTTTTGAAGTTGCTGTTGATTAAAGAAATATGCGTTTTTTCATCAGATTAGGTCGCCGGATCACAGAGCTCACGGAGATCACAGCCTATTCTATAGCTGCCAAGCCACGCCCCCCCTTAGATTTAACATATAGGTTTTTTGAGAGCAAGTTCCTCATGTTACTAGAAATATATACCCTTAAATACAGCTAAACCTGAGCTCTCTGAATAGATGTCATGCAAGATCGTGCTTTTGGGAAGATTTCAGTTTTGGTTATATTAACTTTGCAACTGGAACCTTCACCAAAGAGGTCAAGCACCACAAAGAGCAGGGTGTGTGGGGCTGGGATCAACTATAACAACTAAGAGATCATCTCCATAAGGGATAACTTTAGAGCTATTTCCTTTAATACAGAGGCTATTTTCAATCCCCAATTTTGTAAAAGATTACACTAGATGTGAAAGCGATGCACTATCTCCTTGCTGAACGTAGACATAAAAGTTGGTGGGGCGGCTTTTCGAGCTCATGCCACCTCTCAAACATACAAATCAAACCAGCTTCATAATGGGGAGGAATACGATGGATACTGTGCAGGGACTTCTTAATGTGATTCATTAACACAAAAATGACCATGACCCTCATGTTGTGTAAGTGTGGATTCCAAAAAGACATTTGACTGGGTAAACTGGACATTCCTGGAGGCTTATTAAAGAAGTTGCAGTTTGAGCCAAACTAGTTGCAAGTCTTCACAGCACTATTGAGTGGAGTTAACGCAAGTGCCATTGTAAATCTGTTAATGTCCAAGACCTTCAGTATAAACTGTGGTACGCGGCAGGTCTGCCCTATAGGCCCCCTTTTGCCTGAGATCTGTTTTGAAACCTTGTTAAGTTTCTTGAAAACTGATGAGGATGTAAAGTGTATCCAAGTCCATGACAACTGCTTTAAAGTCTATAGTTTCATTTGTAGGAAATTTAGCAGCACCATCTGACTCTGTGCATTAATTAAGTTGTGGAGACGTTATTGAGAAATGTTATTGAGGGGTTAGGTAAAAATAATAAAAAGCATTTGTGGGGTGCATTTAAAGGCCCCAAACAGAAATACTTTTCATCTGAGCAGCAGCATTTTGAAACCAAAATTGGCTTTTGCTTTACTTTTCTTTCACATAGGCAACAATGTGAAGTCACCCAAGAAGGAGGAATCAAATCATCCTGTGAATTGCAAAACAGGATTTTTAAACATTAAAAGCAAAAATGGTCTGCACGTGTAGTTGCAAATAAAAACAGCTTTAAAAAGCCACAATGGAAAAAGATATCACTGCTCACACAGAAAATGTTAGGGAAGCAGAATATGATGTGGTGGGTGATATGATTTGATATGATAAGGCATTTGTAACGCGCCTATACACAAGTGTTTCAAGGCGTGACGAGGCAGGGAGGGGGGAACAAGGGGAAGACAGACAACGATCCTACTAGGCCAGGTGTCTTTCAGACCGCGCAAGTGCAGGGGTAGGGGGAAGGGAAAAAGTGCAAGGGGAAGAGGGAGGGGGGAGTGCAGCACAAATAGTAGAATAGAAATAAAATAATAAATAAATAGGGCCAGCTGGTGGCAAGTGCAAGGTAAGTGCAGACAAGTGCTGGGGGGGGCTGTAGTGATACAGAGACAGTCCCGCAGTGCAGGGGTTGCCAGGGAGGCAGTGCAAGTGAAGAGTGACTGGGCCCAGGACCGAGGTCGGTGAGAGTGGCCCAGTTGCAGAATCAGTGCAGTTATGGTGAAGAATTTAGCAGGGGAGAGGGAGAGAGAAAGCAGAAGTGAAGAGGAAGGTTTTGAGGTGCTTCCGGAACCGGAGATGGTTCTCCTCAAGTTTCAGGGAGGCAGGAAGGCTGTTCCAGAGGGAGGCCCCTGCCGCGGAGAGAGATCTCCCCCCAGCTCGTTGCTTCGAGAAGCGGCTGACCCTGAGGGAGTTGGAGACGGATGAGCGTAGGGCTCGGGAAGGAAGATATTTAGGAAGAGAGAGTTGAAGGTATTTAGGCCCCAGGCCCCAGAAGGCCTTGTGGACAATGCAGAGGGTTTTGAACTTAATCCTCGCAGCCACTGGGAGCCAGTGTAGAGATTTCAGTCCTGGAGAGATACGGTCCCTGGGCTTGAGGCCAAGGACAAGTCTCGCAGTTCTGTTCTGGATGAGTTGCAGAGGACGGAGAGTGGAGGCAGGCAGATTAAGATAGAGGCTGTTACAGTAGTCCAGCTTCGAGAGAACCAGGGCTCGGGAGACAGTGAGCTTCTGGGGGAAGGAGAGGAAGGGAAGAATACCTCTGAGGAGGTGCAGCTGGTAATGTGACTTCTTAGAGACGTCAGATATATGAGGAGAGAAGGAGAGTGTGGAGTCGAAGATGACCCCGAGGTTTTTTGCCTTGCAGGTAGGAGGAGGGCCAAGAGAGGCCGGCCAGAGAGCTGCAGGGAAGGAGGGAGTGGGTGTGCCGATGAGTAGGATCTCAGTCTTAGTAGCATTAAGGCAGAGGTCATTGGCAGCACACCATTCCTGGATAGCAGACAGACAGTCAGAGATGAGGGAGGGAGAGGAGGAGGCCGAGGGTAGCCTGAAAATGATCTGGGTATCGTCCGCATAGCACTGAAAGTTGGGGCAGAGGGCGGCGATGCGGTGGGCAAGGAGTGCCAGATACTGGTTGAACAGCCAGGGAGAGAGATTAGATCCCTGGGGAATGCCACAGGTGGAGAAAAAGATGTCAGAGAGGAAGGACCCAAGTTGGACCTGGGAGGGTCGATTGGAAAGGAAAGAGGTCAGCCACGCCAGAGCCTGACCAGTGATACCCAGGTTATCACGGAGACGGTTGAGCAGGATGGCATGGTTGACAGTGTCAAAGGCAGAAGAGAGATCGAGCAGAATGAGAACACACGGAGTGTTGGAGTCGAGGTTCAAGAGCAGGTCCTCACGGATGTTCAGGAGAGCAGTTTCCATGCTTCTGGCCGCTCTGAAGCCAGATTGATGGTCATGGAGACTATCAACAGCTTCAGCATGGAGGTTAAGCTGGGAGATGGCCAGTTTCTCCAGGAGCTTGCCCAGAAAGGGAGTGATGGAGATTGGGCGATAGTTAGCCGGACAGGAGGGGTCGGCAGAGGGTTTCTTAAGGAGAGGGTGCACAAGGGAGTGCTTGAGGGGGGATGGGAAGACTCCAGAGGCGAAGGAGTGGTTGCAAAAGTCAGCCAGGGCAGGAGCCAGGGAGTCGATGTGGTCCTTGATAGTTTTGGAGGAACAGGGGTGAATCTGTTTAGACGAGACTTTCATAGATCGGACCTGTCTAGAAACCTCGTCAGCAGAAAAAAGGGGAAAGGCAGAGAAGGAGGGAGGAGGGGTGGCTACAGAAGGGCCAGAGGAAGAGCAGGGAAGAGAGGGGGGGAGGTGATAGGAGGAGAGTGAGGACAGGATGTCCTGAGTTTTAGAGATGAAGTGGGAGGCCAGTGCAGTGCAGAGGGCCTGGGAGGGGACAGGAGAGGTAGAGACAGCAGCAGGGTTGGCAAGCTCCTTGCAGATTTTAAAGAGTTCAGCCGAGTTGTTAGATGCCGCAGAGATGCGGGCTTGGATAAGGGCTCTCTTCTTGGTGAGAACAGAGAGACGGTATTGCCTTTGGAGCAGGCGGCAGGCCAGTTTGTCAGAGGATGAACATGAAGCACGCCATTTCCTCTCTGCCACCCTGCACTTGCGTTTTAGGGTGACGAGATCCAAATCATACCAGGAGTTACATTTGGCTTTGGGCTTCAGGCGGATTTTCATGACAGAGGCAAGGATATCAAGAGTATCAGATATAGCAGAGTGGAGCAAGGAGAGGGCTGGGGGAGGGGGGGACGAGAAGGTGGCAGCGAAAGCCGCAACTGACACGCGCTTCATGGGTCGGATGACCGAGAAGGTGGGTGGCAATGATGAGGGTGGCTTTGCCTGTGGGGTAGGGAGGGTGAGGTGGGTGGATAGGAGAAAGTGATCACTCCAGGAGAGAGGAGTGGAGAGAGGGACAGAGAGGGGAAGGTCAGAAGAGATCAGAGCATCAAGAGTGTGCCCTGCAGAATGAGTACCCCCAGACGGGAGAATAGAGAGTGAGAGAGAGTCGCAGAGGTCACGAAAGAGTCCAGTGGGGGGACAGGAGGCATCTAGGTGGATGTTGAAGTCACCAAGAAAGAGGAGTTGAGTGGTAGAGGACAGGAGTGAGGAGGAGAGGTCAGCCCACTCAGAGAGGAAGGAGGAAATTTGACCAGGTGGCCGATAGATAGTAGCAACGGTAAGGGAATGGCTAGGAGAGAGAGAGAGTCGGCAGACAAGACATTCAAAAGAGGAGTAGGTCTGCGTAGGAGTGACAGTGGCAGGAATCCACTCAGGGAAGATAAGGGCTACCCCCCCCTGCACGGTTGGGTCTGGGCAAGGAGAGGATCTTGTAGCCATCAGGTAGGAGTGTGTCAAAGCTGGTGACAGAGCTGGCCGTGAACCATGTCTCAGTAAGACCGAGGACGTCAAGGTCCAGTTCGTCAAGAAGGTGACAGATATCAGAGGAATGCTTGATGGCAGTGCGAGCGTTGAGTGTGGCAATGTGGAGAAGGTTGCCATCCTTGAAGGATTTCCGGGGAGGGGTACAGATCAGAGGTACGCCCTGCGGAGGTGTAGAAGAGGGAGGTGAAGAAGGAGCAAGAGAGGGGGCAGGGAGGGAGGGTAGAGGCAAGGTAGCCGAGGACAGATGAGGGGGGACAGCAGGAGAGGAAAGGAAGTTGATGAGGCGTGGGAAGCGTCTATCAAAGAGGTGAAGGTTGGCCTGAGGGCCTTGGACCAGGACAGTCCCATTAGCGTAGACATTAATGATGGCCTTAGAGGAGAGGAAGGAGGCCAAGTGGACATCCCAACGGGTGCCACCATTAATGGGAGAAGAGGAGAAAGGAGAGAGCACAGAGACCATATGAAGGGTCCATAGGTCAGGCGAGGGCACGAAAAAGAGGATGTCAGTAAGAGTTTCCTTGGAGCAGGCACTAGTGTAGGTGTCAGCGATAGGGAGGCCTGGGTTGGAGACCAGGATGTCCTTTTTAAACTTTTTCCTACCAGATTTAGTGAGGAGAGCAGGATAGTCAATAGAGAAGCAGTTAGAGAAGATAGGCGAGATAGAGAGCACCATGGAGTAGGGGGAAAGGGGGGGGGAGACAGACGAAGCAAGAGCACGAAGGCAGGAAGTGAGCGGCAAGCCCAGGTTTACCACAATTAGACAGTGAGTGCGTATTAGGTACAAATGCCACCTAAGTTTGAGAATCCTGCGAGGGGGAAAAAAAAAAAAAAAACAAGTTTACCACAACTATGGGACATGAGCAGGTGGCGAGAGAGTCCAGGCGCCTGGCGTCCCCTGCGGACACCTGCAGACACACAGGGTGCTGCAACCGTAGGAGCCGCCCTTTGCCTGATGGGCCCTTAGCCGGGGGCTGCCGGGCAGGGGGGCTGCCCAGGAAGGGGAAGGATATAGGCGGAGGGAGGAGGGGAAGGGGAGGGGGGAGTGGACGGGCAGGAAGGCGGGAAGGGAGACCAGGACCAGGAAGTGGGTGGGGGTGAGCAGGCAACACACAACGCGCGCTCAGAGCGCGAATGCCAATTAAAACAAAAAACAACAATTTCACAGGCAAGGACTCACGGAGGCCCGCGGGGGCCTGGCAGGGCTTGCCGACGTCTGCTGAATCCCTCAGGCCACCGGCGACTGCTCTCCAACGCTCGGCTGCACAAAGAGGCGAGCGGGGGGAGCAGCCGCCGAGTAGGCCAGGGGGAGGAAGACCAGTCAGCCAATCAGAGGGGGGGTGGGCGGGCAGGAAGGCGGGAAGGGAGACCAGGACCAGGAAGTGGGTGGGGCTGAGCAGGCAACACACAACGCGCGCTCAGGGCGCGAATGCCAATTAAAACAAAAAACAACAATTTCACAGGCAAGGACTCACGGAGGCCCGCGGGGGCCTGGCAGGGCTTGCCGACGTCTACTGAATCCCTCAGGCCACCGGCGACTGCTCTCCAACGCTCGGCTGCACAAAGAGGCGAGCGGGGAGAGCAGCCGCCGAGTAGGCCAGGGGGAGGAAGACCAGTCAGCCAATCAGAGGGGGGGTGGGCGGGCAGGAAGGCGGGAAGGGAGACCAGGACCAGGAAGTGGGTGGGGGTGAGCAGGCAACACACAACGCGCGCTCAGGGCGCGAATGCCAATTAAAACAAAAAACAACAATTTCACAGGCAAGGACTCACGGAGGCCCGCGGGGGCCTGGCAGGGCTTGCCGACGTCTGCTGAATCCCTCAGGCCACCGGCGACTGCTCTCCAACGCTCGGCTGACCAAAGCAAATGTATATTGTGTTTCACCCACAAGACTCCAGTCACACTTGAAGAGACACTTACTTCAGGAAAAACCTCTTCTGGCTGAGGCAGGAACTTCACAATGACAAGCCCCACTTCCAGCTGGATATCACACCTCTCCTACAACCACCCTGCAATAAAATGTGATGCTGCTGAAGGCGTCAGAATTCCCTATTCTGCAGACTGGCTGGCAGGAGCCCAGGGAGTTCAAAGAAGGCAAAATGTGGCTGAAGCATGACAAGAAGGTGTGAGTCATTGTGACACACACTTCAAAGAACCCACACTAATTTCAAAGGGACTCCTACAAATCTCTGGTCACAGGCTGAGCCCAGAGGAAGACAGATGGCTGTGGGGGATGGAGCGGCCCTCCCACATGTTGAACAGACTCTACCAACGGATATTAAAAGACTGATTTAGTTTTTAGGCATTTTGTGCATCTATCAGAATAAGGATTAATTTAGTTTTTGTGCCACTTTTCATGCAATTTCCAGGCAGTTTTGGGGAAATAAATTGCATTTAGCTGGGACTTTGGGGATTGTAATGGCAAGTTAGACTAGTTTTCTGGCTGACCTGAACATATTACAAAAGTGAGAGTTGGTGATAGATGGAAAATGAAATTAGGAACATGCTTGATCATTTGCAGATTCATAACTGTGGTACATTTTATGAAAATGACAAGAATGCGCCACTTGGCCATACTACATCGTACGGATTTGGCGATCGGCGTATATAATTCCCCATGATAAACTAAAACCACATATATATTTCATATGGCAGTGGCTAGTAAATTATGAAGTTATGATATATAACTAGTTTTTGCCAAAAAGTTTAAATGAGAACAAAGGATGGTAATAAATGGAAACAGACAGATGGTGCTCTCCTCCCCTCAACCAATCCTGACAGGGGGCGGAGAGAGGGATAGTAACTGTCCAATCTGAGTGGCAGGGATAATTACAGGGTACTCCCACTAGATTGTAAAATTAGTGATGTCATTTCTATCATAAAAGGGGGACTGTACTTGGACTCAGGACAGACATCCAAAAACCGGGGAGTCAAAAAAAGAGGACGGAGAGAAGGCTGCTGAACCTTATTATATTTGAGAGTGCAGTGACCAGATTGTTGCCCTTTCTTTCCAGTGTCCTGAGATGCAGCTGGCTTTCCTGAATCTTAAACCAAGGCTTACTGTGCAAGTAGCAAAAACCCCAGCCCTAAATTGCATATGCCCTTAATTTTTGGTAGTAGTACATGTAATCCAATACCCCATTGAAAACCCAAATTGCCAGTGTAATTCAGTCATCTCCCCATAGAGGAATCTCTTGTTTGCCTGTTTGTTAGAATATCTCCTTTGAAAAACCTCTCAGTTGTCTGTGTAAATCCTTAGTGTTTTTTTTAAGTAAATAAATTAATTCCTGCATTGAAATTCACGGTTCAAGATTGTTGCAATTCGAAATCAACCATCTTGTTCCTGGTGTTTTTATTTAATTATTATAGTAATTAAAGTGTTGCCTAAAAAGAATTAGTCTCCTTGTAACTAAAAAACGAATGTGTCTGTGTATTGTGTGCATTACCAAACAAATTCCTATTTGCATCTGTCCAATTACTCTCAACCCGTTGTTCCCATTGTGAGCAAACCCTTTTGCCTAGAAGTCTACCTGTTATGTGCCTCTGTCCTTATCACTGAAAACCAATTTTCCTATTGTAAGTTAAACCCGTTCCCCGAGCTGCCTGTCATTTTAAGTCTCAGTATAAACAAATTTCCATTTGCCACTGTATTTTCCCTTTGCATTTGCTTTCTCCCAAAACCGATTTTCCTACTTCATTTCTATTTTTCCCTGGTGAACTGATTAGTATTCTCTAATACTTTGCCTATCTCATAAGTGTTAGCAATACGAATTTTCTTCTATTCTGTCCCCTAGCATTTGTGAGAAATAAGCAAAATCCCATTCTTCCATTTTGCTCCAAAAACAGGGGTTCCCTTTCTTTGCTGGCTTCCCATCTTATGGTGGAGGGCTTCCCCCCAAATCCGATTTTACCCTTATATTCCTACTCCTTGCCACTGCCTTCCATTCAAACTAATCAAGTTTAATTGATGTTTCGGTGCAAGTGTTGCATGGGGGAGTGCTTAACTGTTGGTGCTATCACTTTCTGGTAATTAGTTATTTTTCTGTTCTGCAATTTTAAAAAAAACGGAATTCACTGTAATAGTATATCTTAACCTGATGGTATTGTAGAGATTATTACATTTTGTGTTGCCATAACATTGGTGGCTGTGAAATTATTTGATTTCCCTTTTATTAAACAATAAATTAATAAATCTTATTGATACACACCGGCCTGGCTCCTAGTCCATTGTGACACAGGGTGTTTGTGGAGGTTGGGTGACCGACGGGTTGGAGGCCTACTCGAAAGAATCTGTAGAAGATTCAAAATAATTTATTGTGCGCCACATCCATTGTAGGGGAAGGAGTTCCCTGGCTGGCGTGTGGCATGTAATAAACCGTGAGACATTTCATGAATGGAATCGAGCACTCACAATATACCTTGCTGCTAGTGTTCTACTTTTCTTTGGAGCTCATTTTGGGTGTGGCGTTAAGACCGCCACAGTTCTGCCGATGAAGACTGAGTATGGTACTGGATCATGGCCTTTGTACCGCTGCCAGGTATTGCAGCATAAACTATGATGGCAGAGCTGTGTCCAGTGCAGACATACCAACTGGAATTATGGAAGACTGCCACCGCTGACGGAAGTGATGTCAATCACTTTCTGCCATCGGTCAGACCACCTGCAGAAGTGATGTCAGATACCCTCTTGCGTTGGTCAGGATATCAGGCTACCACAACCCTGGCGACAGATCTCCAGTAAAATGTTCCTTGAGGGCAGTGATATAGCCCATCAAAGCTGCAGAATGGAGAGCCAGAAAAGGCACAGGACCTCATTTTTGACAATCCTAGTTATCAAGCCTGGCAGGTGTAAGGGCACAATTCTTCATAGACACAGAACTGCAGGTAGACAGTGAAAAGAGGGCCATGTGGATGGAACTGGCCAGTACAGTCAATTAAATGTCCGCGCGACATGAGAGAAGGAAGAGTTACATAAGAGGTGGAATCTCCACAATAGTGCCATGCACAAGGCAATATCAAAGGCCAGGAAGACCAAGAGCACTGATGAGGGGGGACATGATACCGGGGAGTGAGAGAACATCAAATCCAGACATACAGACCCAAACCATGCCCACACACACATATGTGCACATCAACAAACATATATACATACAGGTGCAACATGGAAACATGTCAACCAACAGATCCCCCAAACCAAGTGTACAACCACTAACTTTCCTGCAACAACCATAAGACATGCACACACGTGTAGAGTGATGCCTAACATAGATTCCAACATACCGCCTGAGTACATGATGATGCCATGTGTGTATGCTTTGGCTCATGTAGGCATCAGCATTCCAGAGAGGGTGATGCTGCAGATGCCAAACAGCAGAGAAGGAGTGGCAAGAAGCAGCATGCTGCAATGGCAAAACATATCACCACTATCTCGGGAGTTGCATGTCAGTATCAGCAATGCAGACCCAGTTGCCACTGACACACTGACAGCCATGGTCACAGTGCACATTGGTTACATTACTAGGTCCACCCGACCATGCCTAGCAGCCCCAGCACACATTGCAGTACCCATCTCATAAGTGGGGGCAGTTAAGGAGGAAGAGTTGCCACGTGATGACCGTGTGGACCAGGAGTCTACGCAGAAGGGAGAGGGTGAAGACCAGTATGGAAAAATGCAACCGTTTTCAGATGAGTATGCGGACGATTGGCCCACCACTCTGCGGCAGATGTGTACACTCAAGCACACACATTCTGCACATGATGATGTCAGGATAAAGGATTAGAACACCCTGCTTGTAGCAGGACAACGTGACCACGTACACACGGCCAGACAGAAGTCTGTGCAGCAGAACAACAGCTGCACATACAGGAGAGGATTCTCCAATAGTTTGAACAGACCAACCAGCTTCTCACATGGCAGAATGGAATACTTGCATCAATGAAGGAATTCCTAGACATGCACGCATCAGCCATCATGATCCTATGTTAAAAGGCAAGGGTGGACCAAGTACAGCTCATGAAAAGCAGAAGGAGGCTGCAACAAAGCAATGCTGGACTAGCAGCATGAAACAGGGGATTCACCCTTGCTGTGTGAGCTGTTGGCATCCTGCAGCATAGCATGCATCTGAACATGGTTTGGTTGGCTGTGCAGAGGCCACCAACAGAATGCAGGCGCATCTGACAATTGTGCTTGACAGACAGGACCAATCACTACAACAAACAGACTCTTCTACAGCTGCAGCAAACACAGTCATCCACATCCCGTGCTCCAGCATGACATCCCAGGATGCAAGCCCACCCCGCACAGAGAAAAACTCCACTCCCACACCATGCCAGAGAGTATGTCAGAGAGCTTGGAACCACCTGTAAGGAAAAGAGACAGGAAGTGACCTGACCACAGGATCTCCTTAAGGGTGCCTTGTTATGTAAACAGGGACATGTGAGGGGACATGTGCGCTTCATGGACCCAGAACGCCATTTGGGCCATATTGACACCACTCCAGGATGCAGCACGCAAGGGAACGTATGTGGGGTCCTTCGACCTCACAATATTGAATGTCACTCCTGGAGAGGAATATACAACTTCAAGATGTCAGACTTTGGACCATTACCCACTGACCATCCAATTGTCCTCAAAAGAAGCTACCAATGGGAACATGAAATACATTTTTGTACACATAGCTACCTACGCGGCATGGGTCCTGGCGACAGCAATGGTAGCGTGACCCAGCTTGTGTGCTTAGCCATTCTGCCCTACGCAGGTATTGATGAGTGTGAATCATTTGTGGGATGAAAGAGTCCCAGGTGTGTGTGCAAGCTGTGAAACTCTAGAATTAATCATGCATCAGTGCCTGTCGCATTGATGTGTCGTCATCTGAGTGTGTTAGTGCACCCTCCTCTGCTGGGTCTTCTTTGTTGTCTGCTTTATCCTCACTGTCTACATCCTCTGGCAATGGCACACTCCTAAGCACTGCAATGTTGTGTCAGATGCAGAACACCAGAATAATGTTGTACATTTTCCACAAGCATACATGAGCATGCCTCCGTACAGTGCAGGCATTGCTATCAGTTCTTGAGCATTAGAAACGCACATTCGATCACATTGTGTGTCCAAGTGTGTGCTTGATTGGAGCACTGGTCTGCTGCTGTTTGTGGAATGTGCACAGATGTCAGGAGTCATGGTCTACATAGATAGGCAGCATTACCTGTGGAAAAATAGGGACCCAGATTTGCATGGCCATGTTAGATTTGTGGCGTGTTCATAGAGAATACAATACAGACATAGCCAGTTAATGTGTTTCACAGTTACTAATCTCATTTTGGTCATGCTAAGCATCAATCGTGGCACACTACTGTTCTGCATTGCCATGGCGTCATGTGTGGATCCCAGGAATTTTGCACATATATCAGTAAATATCATGTTTGCATCACCCACAGCCTGCACACTGAAGCTGTGGAAACCTTTTCGATTCCTGTACATGCGTTCACGTTCCTTGAGCATATGAGGGCAACATGGGCTCCATCAATTACACCTACAATATTAAATTGTCCGGCAACACTGTAGAATTCAGTTTGAATGGTGTTGATGGTAGGGGCATCTTTTGGGACTATCAGTGCTCCGCTACACGTGAAGTGATAGCACCCAGCAGCTGTGTCAGGATGCTCCTGAATGCCTGCTCTGAGATGCCAGCTACATACCGCACAAAGGTCTGGAAAGATCCACTGACACAGAAATGCAAGACAGCAATCAGCTTCAGAAATGGAGGAATGGCTGTGACAGTGTTGATTGGCTCCTCTGGGTCTGCTGCTATACTATCTGTCAGCCTGTGGATGCTTAGTGTACGCTGAGCTGATATTACCTGTATACATCCCCTTGGCAGATGGACATGTGGTCTTCGCCGCCATCGTGATGTGCCCTGTAGGATGCACAATGTTTGATGCCAGTTACCAATGTGCATATTTACGTGCATTTCATCCCTTTCATGCACCTCCCATTTGTAGCATGTCCCCATGTAAAGAGGTATGCGATGCTGGCCATGCAGTCATTGGTGCAGCACATGGATGGGTGTATTGGTGGTGATGTGTTGTGCCTGCCCTGCTAGTTTGCAGGCAGTAAGAGTGTTTCCCTTTCCTTCCTGGCACATTGGACCCCACCTATGTATGCATCATTTTGATTGCTCCAATCACCACACACTTTGCGCTGCATCATCATCTAGTTCTGTCCCATCTTCAGATGCCCCCGCTCTGTCCACTGCTGGCATTCTTGCTGCTTGCCTTGCTCCCTGCCGCCTCTGTGTGTGCAGGTGGATGGCCACTGATGCTAGGGTGCCTCTGCAATCACTACCTTGCTCTGGTGTATAGGCAGGCACTTGATTCGTTCGTTTTTATGCCACCTTCAATGTGGCGGTTATTTCTGGCTGTATTTGTGACAGTTTCATGGCGTAATGACCGCTCCTCATTTGCGGATGCATGTACGCCGACAGAGTGCATTTCCGATGGTGGTCTCCCGTTGTTTCATTGGCTTTGTCACAGCACAATGGGCGTTCCTTACGTCGGTTTACAGTACACCAGTTTCAACAGGCTAGTGATCGACTGCAAAATGCTGGTTTTGCTTTTTCCACTATTTTGACGGGTTTTCATTGGATACGTTTTCATTTACGCCACAATCTTAATGAGCTTCTTTTAGTTTTTTTCATGCAGCATAATTCTGCTGATTTAATATGTCTAGCATGTAAACACGTTTCACCAGGCACTTGCTTCAATGGCAATCCTTGTTCTTCTAGAGAGTATAGGGTGGAACTGGCAGTAAGAGCTCTGTAAAGCACTCTGTTGCTTCTGGGAGATAGATTTGCGCTCAATAAATAGCATAATAATAAAGAGCTGGGGCAGCTGGCACATTGCCAGTGATAATCACACCCAACTTCCACCATTACCATGCTTCCGTGTCTTGTGTGTTATGCTGGAAGCGCCCTATTGGCTCTGCTCACAGCTGGGCAATATATGTGGAGATGTGAGGTTGGGATGCACCAGGAAGGCACAAAGTGTCAGCATGTACCCCTGATCCCTGTCAGACTTGATGCAAGAGAGGAGTGTGTGGAAATGGCGCACCAGCTGTCAAATAGTGTGTGTCTCGCCCCTTGCCGGCCGAGTGCTGCCGGACGATGCACAGTGAGACATACATGACAATCCTGCCTTTTTAGGGGGGAGAGTTCTGAAACTCTACATACACCTGGTGTCATTTCTGTGATAGATTTTACTTTACTAAATACATCCCGCCGCAGTGAAAGTCTACAGTGAAAGTTTAGTACTGCGTGTAGAGCGCTCCCTTTGATATCTGTGCAGAGACTGCTGACGCAGGTTCGAATCCCGGCAGGGCCAAACTCCGCCTTTCATCCTCCCGAGGTCGATAAAAGAGCACCACACACCTTGGGTAATAATAAGCAGCGCTCAGATACCTGAGGGTTCGTAGCGCAGCGCTATATAAATGCTGAATTATTATTATTATTATTAAAGGCCTCGGGAGTTCTCGGATGTTGCAATGTACCATGAACATATATTCTAGTAAGGTGACTAGCTGACTCCTGACAAATGAATGCAATTAAAATATTAGTGCAATGTTGGATTAAAGAAAACATAAAAATCAAGAGATTAGTGAATTTCCTGTACTGAGCCAGAAGAAATGACCTTCCGCCCTCACGCGAATGACTCCTTACGGTCACAGGTACCTCTACAAAGGTAGTCTCCCAACTATTTTTTGTTTAGGGGGGGGTCAGTGTCTAAAAACAGGAGACACAACTACAGCATTATACTAAAAAGAGACAACTGACTACCCCGCTCAATATCTAAACAGGCCAGGCATGGTGATCTACAGATGTATTTGGATTGTTGCTTTCACCTTAACACTAGGTGGGCCAAATTCATGTCATATACTTTGTGATGGGAAGGAACCGTCCCACTCATAAACAAACACTAAAACATTACCATTCTTAAATAAGTCCATATGAATTTATTAATTATTAAGACCGATTTAAACAGATTAAAAAAGAGAGAGAGTAAGACAGCATGTATAACAAATCACACTCAATCAATAATACATGATCTTCTCAATCAATTCTTAAAAACAGTATCATCTTTATGGGGTTGATTGCATTAATAGAAACCACTATATACACTTAAGCAGTTTAAAGATATCAGACTTTCTCTTTTCACAAGTCTATTGTCATGTGTCAAGCGGGGTAGTCAGTTGTCTCTTTTTAGTATAATCCTTACGGTGACATACATGCCCCATTCCTTTCTGGAAAGACGTGTCCAGTAACATATAGTACGCCTGACTTGCCCATCATAAATTCTGCACTACACGTCTTCGAATCAGGGACGTCATTTGCGACCTTTGTGGTCTCCGTTTCGTTCTCTAAAAAAAAAAGACCAAAAAAATTCTAAAAAACATTTTTTTTTAATGCAAGCTCCTGGCCCGTGGCCAGCACCATGTGGTTCTTTACTTCTGGAGTGGCTCGCTTTCTTGTTCAGGCCCCTGAAAAGAAAAGAAGAAAAATAAGAACAGGAGTGCCACAAGTCTAACACTTTCAGCACTGACCCTAAATAAGAAAGAATAGGAATACCAAATAATGTGTCTTTCTGGAATTCTAGAATTGCTAGACTCATTAAAGTTTTATTTCAGGCACACTTCAGGGGGTGAGTCACTGATTTAGTCTGTTCTTAAACGCCTCAACTCAGCCTTTCATCCTTCTGAGGTCGATAAATGAGTACCGACACAGGTTGGGTGATATTGGGTGTATATTTGTTCTATATAAAGCACTTAAGCGGAAGTGCTATATAATAATGGTGGTCAGTCAAATAGTTGAAAAAAATGTCGAATGACAAAAATGTCGAAAAAAAAATATCGAAAAAAAGTCGAATGTATTATTTTTTTATTTATATGTATTTTTTGGGTTCGGTAAGTAAATAAAAAGGATAAAATAAAAAAAAATAGAAAAAAGGGGGGTTGGGGGGACCCCCCATTTCGAAAAAAAACGTATTGAAAAAGAAATTCGACTTTGTTTTTTTCAACATTTCTTTTCTATATTTTGACTTTCGACATTATTTTTTTCGACTAAATGACTATAAACAATAATAACACATCATTACCATTTGGTCATGGACGTCTGCTTGCAGTCACAGTAATTTGGTAATCATATTTTTCGTGTACAATGCTATGTGATGCCACTTCCTGTTTTGTCAATGGGTGAAAGGTTGTGTTCCATCACTTCCCATGATATCACTTCGGGGTGAGGTCAAATGTCATCATTTCCTGTGATGTCATCAGGGGTCAAGAGTCCTGTGATGTCACTTCCGCTACCCCTGGCATTTTGGTGAAACGACGTCCCTGCTTCGAATGCAAGCCTTAAGCAACCATTTCTTTAACATATAGGTACAGTGAAAAGAAACTAGAAGTCACCAAGCCCTGGTGGAATTTGGGTTTCTTTGACTTCACCTCTCTGACTAATAATAATAAGAATGTTTTGCCAATCTGAGTAAAGTGCTTAAATATGTATAACATAAAATAAGCAGAGCACTGTTGCATGGCTATTTGTTGCATGGCTATTTGTTGTATGGCTATTTGTTGTATGGCTATTTGAAAGAGGGGTTATCACGGGACATCTGTAGTGCCTGTGTTTGGAGTTCCCCACAAGCAGTTGTCACTCAGGAGGGCTCAAACCTGGTAAATCTATGAATTTGCACTGGTGTTGGCCATATAGGGCTTCAGCTAGTTACTCTAGACCTGTGGTCTTCAAACTGGGGGGCCCAAAGAATGTCCAGAGGGAGCCCCTGACTCTTTAAAAAGAGATTAAGATCACTGTTGTTAATATCAAATATAAGCAGATTTTCTACTGCTTATTTTTTCCATCAAACTCAGCCATCTTCATCCTTTTGAAAGCCCTTGTGGGCCCCTTACAGAACCTTTGGTCCTTCCTCGGGGCCAAAACCCTATGTGGGGGGCCCAGAAACAATATTTATGCTCAAGGGGGGCTGGGCATGACAAACTTTGAATACCACTGCCCCAGGCTAACAATGCCCTGCCGGCATCTGCTTATCAACTTGTAAGTGCGCGTTGCAAAGTGTTTGTACTCCTAAAAATAGCATTTTAGCTTATATATATATATTTTTTTATTGTTTTTAGCTGAAATACATCAACTTTACAATAATTTATCATAATTTAAAAATATAGAAAAAAAGAAGAGCAATTATGCACAATATACAAATTCGTTATTAAAACAAATGAAACCACGAACAGAAGAAAATCAAACCTATCAGTTGATCAGTTCATTTAGTCATCATTTAGCTTCAAATCGTTTAAAAACCTGATTGCACCAATTCTGAGTGCTGTAAATGATCCACTCAGAATCCTCTTCCACAGTCTATCGGGCGTTAATTCTCTAAATTGTCTCGCAGCTGGTTTTTAGTGTTGAACACGTTTGTTGCTCAAAGCTCTACATTCAACCAATCAATGTCGAAGAGTGTCTGGTTGAGTCTTGGCTTTGCAACAATGACACAAGTTGTCATGCAGGGCAATCATTTTGCGTCTGGCTGACACCGCTTTAGTAGGCCATAGATTACACCCGAGTCTCAAGAAATCAGATCTATGGCTGGGCCATGGAGATTTAATCATGTACGGCTCAGCTATACTATATTTCTTACCATCAACGTCGTGATAGGACAAGCATTTTTCCCTAGTTCTGATCCAGTCCCATTGGAACAGTTTAGCTTTTACTCTGCAGTTTATAGCACTTTACTAAAATGCACCTCTCACTGTGCACTTTTCTCTGAAAATCACTGAACATCTTTTAATGGGACAGAAATAATGCTGTATTATAAATAATATTAGGTCGTGGAAAGTTGCTTATATGAGAAGTGGTGGGGGGTGTCAGATCTACACGTTTAGCCTTGGCTCGCTTTTAATCTGGGGCGTCAACCATCTAGCAACAAGGCATGTTTGAGGCGGCAAGAATCTACTTTCATCCCTAGACCCGCGCGTGCATTTTAGACATAGTCTATGACCCTGTTTATTTCTTTACATGTATAAAGCGCGCATCGGCCCTGTTGAAAGACAAGGGGACACACACTGTGGTGAAACCCTCGCTTAAAGCGGCTGCATGGGCCGCATCGTAGGTATTTTGGAGCCTACATATTTGCGACTTAACTTGATGAAACTACATTTTCTGGTGATGAGCATAAAAGAGCAATATGTGCAGACGTCTCTCTCAAGTTCAGTGTGTAGGTCATGCAGGATATAGAGAGGCCAGAAGGCAGTCAGTCGCCCAGTCATCTTTGCCTCTGCACCCACTGGAGCAGAACAGCACAGAACAGGGGATCACGCAATACTCCGCCCTTGCAGCCCCCAACGGAGACGATCCCGTTAAGAGCTAGATGGCGAAAGCGCTGCACCGAAAACATTGTAAAAAAAGCCACAAACTGTTTTGGAGATGGTCTTCTTGGTAAGTACATGCAGACAACACCATTCGCATCATCTGTGAAATAAGGAATGCAATAATGCACTCATTCACACGCGCTATAAATACCATAATCATACAACATGCAGGTGTTTGCACAGCAGCACACGCTTGGCAACGGGCCCCTACACGAACAGACGACGTAGATGTGACTGCCATACTATTCGCATTATCCCACAGTGCTTTTCGTGATAGCACCCCAGATGGTACACTGATAACTGATTCAAGTCTCCCATGTGACTATTTACTATGTTGCTCGCTTGCTCCTTTTTCATGGTTTCATCACGACTCTCGAGAAACGCAGCAAAGATGGCTGCGCATTTAAGACGTGGGCTTCTTTTCTTTCTTACCAGGCAGTGCTTCCCCAGTTCCGATAACAGGATTGGGAAAATATTGTACAATGTATTTTGCATCGGAGATTATTCCGCACCTGGAATTATTACAGAATCATACCTGCGGCTTCTTCCTGTTTGCTTAGGAGAATTCGCCAACAAATGTGGTGAATAATTACGGTATCTTCCAAACACCGGATGGGTCTTTTCATGTCTTGTGCGCTTCTGCGCAGGCGCGCGCAATGCAGGCGGTCATGATTTCCAGAAGTACCGCGCTTCACTCGGAGAGAAACGTGATAATATATGCACGACATACCGGAACTACTATTTCACCGAGTCACAGAGAGTCCAGAGATGTAGCTTCACTGACAAATGTGCGCCTTCATTGGCATATGCAGGGAGAGGTATGAGAAGAGCCAATCGTATCAGATGTGTACATGATCGTATTTACTGTGGTGTGCAGAGGCCAGGGGTTAACTGATTCTGTTCCACGGCCCAGAAGAGGAGTCTGAGAGAAAACCCTGATGCTGACTGGCCCTAAACTGCATGCACCCGTGCACTTGAGGAGAGGGGGTCAGCAGCCACAAAACGAGGCAATGATAACAGGAGAGGTTTTTTAACTTTAAAATGACATTTTACCAAGGCCCATAGTATATTAATGACAGTTATCCATGAAGTGAAGCCTTTATTTTATTGAATTTTAGTACCCGGTGAAACGGGTGTGGCAGCCTCCCACCCAATAAGGAGGTTCAGAACGGGGGATTTACCCTGCCAGGAAATACCCCACTCCGAACCTCATGACAGCGGGAGGCTGCCACCTTCCCTCGCCGGGTAGCAGGTACGTGCGCTTCCCTTGTGTCCCCTTCTCCTTACCCCCACTACCCTTTTCCACATATTCAATGCCTCCGTCCCACTTACCTTTTCCTACCTCGTCCCTCTTCGGAGCCGGGAACACACTAGTGTTCCGGGCACGTCCCAGGTGAGCGAATGGCCACCATGGAAAGGGAGACGGGACTACCTGTAGTTCCCTTCTCCAAAATCCATTACAGCAATTTAGTTTTTGTAGTTTTTTTTTGAGTTGAGAAACGGTCAACATAACGTTTCCCAACTCGAGAAAAAAAAACTATTAGTACCCCGGTACAACGTCCTGGGGTACTAATAGCAATAGAACTCTTGCAGCAAGGGCATTACCGGTCTGCTAATACCCTAGGGCTGTCGTTAAGGCCTTCACTTCAATTGGGCCTGTAACCCTGTGGCATTACCAGACCGGTAATGCCCCCACCCCCTCCAACTATTCATTGAAGAACACTGTGTCTTTGCCAAGAGAAATGACTTTCAAAGTAGGCAATAACTGAGCGCAGACTAGTCCCAAGGGCAGGATGCAGGAGAGGTGGGTTGGGTGGTTAGTTCGAATAGGAGGGAGGAAGGGCTTGGGGGCTCATTCCATTGCTACCAGGTACAGTGTGAGCAATGTTTTGAACAGTTCCACTCAATAGGCAGATGTGATGGCTGAGCGCAATCTTCTGGAGTTGGGAAAGTAGGGAAAAGGAGAGAAAGCAGGAGGAGGCACCGAGCGTAGACAGTTTGAGAGGGAAAGTACAGTGAGGTGCAGTCAGTGTGTCAGATGGATTTACAGACAAGTAGCAGAAGTTTAAAGAGAGAGCAATTTTGCATGAAGAGCCATCCAGCGAGGTGATGGTTGGCAGGGGTGGTGGGGGGGATCTTTGTAGGTTGAAAAGGGTGCTTGTCGCAAAGTTGAGGGCTTTGTTCGGTGGACCAAAAGAGTATAGTGGTAGGCCAAAATGTAGTCCAGTTTTCTGAGCACAAGGCTAGAGATAAGTGTTTTAGTTGAGTGGTGCATGAGGTGTGGGTGGATTTATCTTATGTTTCGGAGGTTGAGTCCGCCTGTAGTGGCCGTGTGGGCGAGCAACTGGAAGAATTTCTGATCTCTCTGTCGCTGTCAAAGAAAGCTCCAAGGCTGTGAGTCATTGCTTTGGGGTTCGGAGGTCAGGGGAAAAGAGAGAGTGGAGTTGACATTGGAGGCAGGAAGAAAGAGGACTTCTGTCTTTGATGAGGTGAACGTGAGGCAGTTGGGCAGTGGGTTATACATTCAAAGATTTCAGGGGAGAATGAGGGGAAGGAGAAAAAGATGTGAGCATCGCCAGCAAAGAGGTGATAGCTAAAGCCTATGGAGAAAATGAGTTTGGTGAGGGAGGCAGTGTATACGGTGATGAGAGGTGGCAGTAGGACTTACCCTTGTGGAATGTCCAGATAGAGGCCTATCAGAGAGGAGGTGCTGGAGTCCCACGAGATGGAAAATAACAGCAACAGAGGAGGACAGCCAGTTGAGTATGTTGTCTTTGAAGCCAAGAATGGAAAGTGTTTAAACGAGGAAGCAGTGATGTCTTCACGGAAGGGCAAAAGGAGCTTGTGCCGCATGCCTCCACCTTGGGAGGGGTCACACATGTCCTGTTCCAAAGAAATCAGTGGATTCCTCTGAAACATGAGGCACTGCTGGGGCTTTAAACCTGCTGCTTGATGGTTGTTGACAAGTACATGCTATTCTGTTCAATTCTTCCTATAATGCTTTTTGTGTTCACTATAGCACACCTCCTGTGACATTCTCATCTTTCGCTTGGGTATATATTGATCACATGCAATAACCAAAGTTAAAATGCATATTGATATATTTGAGTGCCACAAGGGTTCAGGTATTTGTGTACATATCCCAGATCACAGTACTAAATTGCAGCAAGGGCAATTCAGCCTTTCCTATCTATGTCTGAGATCGATAATGTTCTTTTTTGAAATATTGTCATGTTGGGTAATTATGTGTTGTGTGTACTTTCCAAGTCAGTTCTACAAAACAGTATATTATTTTAGTTAATGAAAGTCAAACATTCACAAATAATTGCACCTTGCTTTGTCATAAGAACTGCGAAACAACCTGGCTAAGTGCAGAAATTACAGATTGGGTGCAGATCCCCGTTTCACTAGTTAACCAATGTATGTGATTCTGGGTGAATTATTTAATCTTATTGGACCAGATTCTTACTTTTTTTGGCACAAGTCATGTGATATATAAGGACATCTCATCACTTGTGCCCAAAAAAGTTGCGCATTTTCTCAAAGGACATATGAATGTGTGCATCACAGATGCGCCCATTTAATTGTCCTTTCCCACACCCATTGCACATTTACGCAAATAAGATGGTGTTTCAGTGTATTTTATTGTGCATCCCAAATTTACAAATGGGATGTGCTTTGAAATGCCCTCAAATAAGCCACATTCCCATGCACCTGTTGGGAACAGGCACAGGAGGATGCCCAAACCATCTCAACCATCTCAACCATCTCAAACCATCTCAACTCTGAGAATAAGGTGACCTGTGAATGTCCAAAAGGGCCACAAATGAAACAAGTGCACCCTCTGCTCTCTTTTTCATTTGCGTTGCTGTTTGAGAATCTGGCCCATCATGTCTAACCTGTCAAAACTGCAACCATGTAAAGATGCTTAAACTGTTATCATCTAAGAGTGTTTAATTCTACAGGTATTCTCTAAAATAAAATTTTAATAATAGTGAGAATTAAAATATTGCACATCACCACATCGTGTGCTTCTTTGCACACTAATAGCAACACCGCTTGAAAACCATTGACCTTTTATAATCTCAGTCCATGCCCTGATACGTGCACCTTCCTGGTAGCTTCTAAGACTTATCCACAAACTATTCTCTGTTATATGTCCCTTCTCATTGCTTTCAGTGAGTCTCCTGTATCCATGACTGAGCACTTTTACAGTCTCTAAGAGGCTGCTAATGTGAGTCCTCTGTCCATACTGGGGTATGAGCCTTTCCCTTACAGCTACTAATCTGTGTTGAGGATCTATATTATAGCCTGTATACAGTACCTTTCTTGAGGCTGATATTTAGGCAATATGACCCGAGGAGGGGGGCCATTACCGGTCTGGTAGGGCCCCTGGGGCATAGTTAGAAGCTCGAGCGAAGCGAGGGCTTTAACAGAGTCAATGTAAAAAAATCAAAGCAATGTAAAAAAATTAAACAAACAAAATGGCCGCCATGGAAGAGGGAGAATGGATTACAAGTAGCCCCTTCTCCCTTTCCATAATGGCTAATCGCGGAAGGAACACTGGAGCCGCGGCAGTGAGTAAGACTTGTTGGTTGGGTAACGGGTACTAATGTTAAAAAGTGTCCTGTGCCTATGCTAAAGCACAAGAACCCTCGTCGTGGACTACTAATGTTGCCCTTGAAATGCCACTTCATCACTATTCAGATTGCAGAAAGCCTGAAGGGTGTGAGGGAACTGGAAAGGAGTTCCCATGCTTAGTTTGATCACTGCAGGGGAGCATATGAAGATATGTGTTGTTAATATGTAAGTGGGGGCACGACCAGAGAATCTGCATCACTTAATTTATTTGATTCGGGAGGGGAAAAGGTATTTGTGCCCCGAGCCCCAAAAAATTCCTTAGGACTACCCAACCCCACAGTGTTGAATGCAGTGGGATGGACTAACATTATTAGAATGGATTAGAGGTGCAAGTTGTGGGCAATGGTAAGAAAATTTACAATGTAGATGACAGCAGCCTCTTTGGAACCTTTGGACCACAATTCATATTGAAAGGGATCAGGAAGTGAGCATGCATTGAGATAATTGACTATGTGGTTGAAGGCAAACCTGTCTAGGATTTTCAAGTGGCAGCGAAGGAAAGGGACAGGTCTGTAGAATGAGCAGTTTTAGGTGTCAGTACTTGAGTGCTTTAGGAGAGCTAACAGTTGGGAGAGAAAGAATGAATAATGCAGAAGGATAGGCTGTGATGACAGGTAGACATTTCTTAACAATTTGTGGTGCAAAAGGGTTAACTGGAGTGCAGGATGTGTTGGCATAGCAATAGATGGGTAAAAGCACAAAGATAGAGGACTGTGGAGGAATGGGATAGAGAATAGAGTGCAGGTACGTTGGGAGGAGAAGAGAATGAGTGCAGGGTTGGGAGAAATTGATGGATAGACAGGATGTCCCATATTTTGGTGACTTTTTGGGGAGAAGTAGAAGGCAAAGTCACCGACAGAGCGAGAAAAGGAAACAGAATGTTTCTTAGATTGGGGAAAGCATGGCCGGGAGGGTCCTTGATAGGTTGCAAGGGTGCAAGTGGAGAGCGGAAACAAGATTCATTTAATAGGAAGAAATGAATGGGTCGAGAGATTTGGTCGGTGACAGTAGAGTGTTCTTGTATGCGGGAAGGAAGGGAGGAGAGTGGGGTTTCAGTCTTCGTGGCAGTGTTGTAAGCAGTAACACATAATTGTCCCTAGCAGCCGGATGGCTAAAGCACTCCATGGTTCAGGACACGTGCAGGAGGGGATATAGGACCAGGCAGGAAAATGATCATTGAAAGGGTGGACAGCGCAGAATGGAATTCAGGAAAGTTGCGATCATTGAAGTGAGCAAGTGGAGGAGACACAGCTTGGAGCACGGTGTTGACTTGGTGGAGGAACGGGATTATGGAGTTGGGCCATCATTGCTACTGGTCTGCCTTTCCATACCACATAATTGTGGGTGTTAACAAGCTTTATTTAAGGGAAGAACTCATATTATTGTTTAGTGGTTTTGGCACAGGTATATGGATTGTAGGAGCTGGCACACAGGCCTGCAGCTCTCTTAAAAAGGTCCTAAAGAATGGTTCTTTTGCACAGGAATATTCTATCTAAATGAAACAAATAAAAACGTGAACAATTAAATTGGTTTCTTATATCGTGAGCTATCCTCCTGGCCTAACTCAATTCAGCAACACATACATCCCCTAAGAACTAAGTTCTTATACACATCTGGAACCTGATGAATGAACTTGCAACACAAATAGGGTTCTTCCACCAGACTCTTGAACATATCTACCAGCCTGGAAACTGCATACTATGAGCAGAGACTAAGAGACAGTGTTTACAATAGAATCCTGAAGATGTGGTGTGATCAGTGTAAAACATGTAAAGAGCTTCTCTCTATGGATATAATTACATATATTGTGAACTGTATTAATCAAAAAGAGTACAATTATTTAATTGTTTGGAAGACTGTGTTTTGAATTGTTTGCATATCTTGTGACCTCTCTTTGTAGGGATTGGAGCAGATGGGGAGTCATTACTTGGGAACGCTTCAAGCAGGAATCAAAACCAGGCATTTTCTCACTTGGTCCGAAAACACAAGAATATATTATGGCAATGAAGGTATTGAACAGATCCTAACTGCAAAAGGTACCTTCAAAACGTATTGGCAAAATTCCAGTCTTCATACAAGTCCCCAAAATAAAAGTGGAACTACAACAATGTCCAAAGCTTGAACCAGCTCAGCTGAATGGTGACCTAATGTTGCAGATCATGTACTACTGAACTCTTTCCTGCATATTGGCCCCAGGCTAGACTTATGTGCCTCAATACAAGGCGTGTCTCAGTGGCGCCCCATGGTTCTGCACATGCTTCTTACAATGGCGCAGTTTCACTGCACATTGTCAATCGCAATGTCAACTGACTCATTTTAGATAACTTTAACTCTTTCCTTGCAACAAGCTGGCATTTCTATACTACGTTACGGTCAGCAGGTCTCTCCCCCATGCCTTTCCTTCCAATGCTGGTTGAGAATGCACATTGAATACTCAGCATTCATGTGCCCGCAGTTGCCACTTTGTGTCACCCCTGTGCATATGTATAATCCAGAGCAATACATTTCCAGAGGAAGACTCTATATTTAACATACATTCATTTCAAGCTTTGGTATTCCTGCACAATAGGTGAAACATGATTAAAACCACATTACTGGCACTTTCTTTGGTCGTAAGCCGGTATTAACCAACTTTACTCCGTTTTCATCCACTTCTTGCTCATGGTAGCAGGGGTGGTCACCGGCGGAAGATCCCTTTGAAGTGTACATGGTATTTGGCAACTTGAGAGTTCCCACCCACCCAGCATCCCTGGGAGCGCACGGTCATAGGTGTGAACGGCAAGTCATACTGGAGGGGGGATGGATGGGCATGAGGCGAGCGCAAAAGGCCCTGAACACTGCTTAAGGGACTCAAACTTATGTTGATTGCTGGGATGGGGTCTTGAAGACGGGATTCTGGAGGATTCCTTTGACTTTTACATGGTTTTTGGCACCTTGAGCGTTGCCACCCACCCACTACTGAAGGGGGGATGGATGGGGACGAGGTGAGCGCAAAAGGACACCAACCATTCTTCCATGACCCTCATACACAATTCAGCGTGTTTTTGACTCACTGAAAAATTCAAATAACTATTCGTATGTGCTCATTTGTATTTTATTTAGTTTGGTGCTGTTGATGGCACAAACAAACTACACATTGTATACTTGTAGTTGCAGCATAGTGTGTGAAAATCCCCTGTACTGTCTGCTGTCACAGGGGAATTTGGCGTGAATGGCTCGAATTACACAGGCGGGTAGTACATGTCGAACGCGGAATCCAAGCCTTCCATAAAGACACCATGTAAACTAATGGTAGGCCACCAGCCTGTACCACCCGTGAAAGAGAAACATAAATATTTTAATTGAATGAACCAGATAAGTGTATCACCTTAGTCGAAAATGCATCCTAAATTCTATGGCATAGTTGCCCTTAGAAAAGTAACTTTCTGGAAAAATTTACTTGGGCTTTGAAGTATCAACAGTTTACAAAAGTGAACACCCATTCATGCCAGAACGGTTTGAGCCAGAGAGAAATATTGTTTTTTTGTTGAAATTGAAAGACACGTATGCAATGAACACTCTGATTTGCAATAAGTGAGAGAAATATATTTAATTTACATACTAAATTCATTTGACAGTGATCGATTGAAGTTACGACAATGTAGGAGAACAACATGAAATGTTAGTCGTCTCAGTGGTCAAAATTACACCACATCTAGAGTATAATTACTCGCTACTTGGATTGCAAGGGCGATTAAGGCATTAGCACCATCATAATCCTCAACACAGACCTTGTGAGGCAGGCTGCCCTGAAGTCGAGCATCCAGAGTTTTCTTGGCAGCAGCAGTTCTCCACCTTATTTGGCATGACCTCGCAACGATTGCAGGTACACTAGGTGGAAACGTTTCCATGCGACTAGGCTCATGCTCCGGTGATTCATCTTCCCAACTATCGTCTGATTCCCCATCGTTCCTGCTTCTTTCTCCTTCTCTTTCAATTAGTTCCTCTTCGGAACACTCAGGAACGTACTGGTAGGGCTGTATTGTTGCCATTATAAGCCAAATATTTAAATAAAACGAAAGTATTTCAGTTCTGCTAATATAAGTACCTGTTCATGGGGTGTTGTGCTAGGAAGATAGCTGAACAGAGCAGAAACTAGTCACAGGGATCAAAACTAAATACAGTGAAACGACTGAAAAAGCAATGTTGTCTGTTCAGAAAAGGTCTATTTATACATGTTGAGGAAAGAAGCGTCCTGGTATTTCCATGGAGACACGTCAATAGCTTGCGCACAGAGAGCGTTGACACGAGACGTGCATTGGTGTTGTGGAAAGGGGCGTAAGCGTCTAGCGATGTCAATCTGAGGTGCGGTGTGATGCTGGAAATGCATTGGAGGGACAGGGCCTCCATGTCCTTGTACAGTATTCCCTTATCATGTGTGTTCTGTGTTGTTTTCTGCCCAGGAGTCCACGTGGGACTCATGTCAGTGCAGCTCTTCCTCTTTTGGTTCTGGTGAACAGAGACCCTTGGGATACCCTTATGGCACCCATGGTTGGGGGTACAACCATGTTTCCCTAGTGTAGGTTTTTGTGCATCTGTGTGTGGCCCACAGAGCAGGGTATGGGTGTTACGCTCACCTGGTATCCATGGGGACGCCACTCAGCCCTGGTTTGATGATTTACACTCTTAAACCCTCTCCCAGTCCCTTGGTAATGCCTCTGGTTAAAGATGGGTCTGCAATATAGGAGAGCTGGATTCAATACCAGATTGTCTTTGTTTTCCCACCTCCCTTGGCCTCAACTCCTTCCTCCCCCTTGTGCCTTCTCCTCACCTTAATATTGTAAAAGGTGGATTCTCCTTCCTGCTCCTCGTGGCAGGGGCGCGTAGATGTGGGGGCGAGCAGCGACCAAGTTACTTCACTGGTGCAAGCCCCCCTGTGGGAATCCAGGCCTGCTGCGACTCAGTAGCTTTGCTGCTTTACAGTCTTTATATGCAGTTCTTATGTTCCTCTTAGTTCGAATAATAATGTCTTGCTTCTTTCCTTTTAGGTATGGAAAGGTATTTTGGTGTTGTCATGCAGTTTGAAGATGAGCATGGGCCGGTTGGCGAAAGCACGGTGTGCGCGCAATGCTGTCCGGTGAGTAATGCGCGATGTGCGGTGCTGTTTCGCCTTTTATATTGCTAACCTGTGTCTTTTCTCTCCTTGCAGGTTGCGATGTTCCTCGCCGAGCGCCGTAATGTTCCAGCATTTATACTGACCAGGAGATGACTACCCAAGTAAGAATTGTGTGGCTTTCTTCATTCGGGAGGAAACGTGAGTAAACGCTTACTAATGCTGTCTTTCTTTCTCCTCTTTCCAGGCTATGGTATTCCATGATGCATGCAGTGCCGGTTGATGGAGTTCGTACCTTCAAGTAAGTGGAACTGAAGTCAGCGATGGATTGAAGACAGGATACTGTTCCAGGTAAGTTTCGAAGTGTTCTTTCTCTCTCTGCAGGTCCTTGATTTCAGGTAAACTGGCATCAAAGAACTGGACACGGTGAGCATTATGTTGCCTACAGCAGAATAACGCAAAGCATGTTCTGCTGTTTGGGTGTAGTTTAAATAGTCTCAGGTAAAGTAGTCCAGGTAAAATAGTCCCAGGCCTGCCACACCCAAAGTAGTCCAGGTAAAGTAGTCCAAGGCCTGCCACACGCAAAAGACTAGACCGCATAGCTCAGAGTCCTTGTTACCGAGCTATGTGTGTGCCTCCATGTTGGCTGAATCCCCCCCCCCCCAAGTTAAATAGTCCTAAGTAAATAGTCCCATTCTAATGTTGGTCTTCATGATAATTTTGAGGCTGGCGCCATAGGCGCCAGGACTGACTCCAAGAGAGTCTTGGATGAGGTTTTAAGGCCTTTGACCTGGCCCTAACTGGAAGGCTGACTTGCCAGTGAGGGCCAGGGGCAAGGGTCATGACAATGGGCTGGTGGCAGCTCCATGCTGAATTTGACAGGTGCTCTGAGTATCCTCCATTTTGGGATACCTAGGCCCTGCAATAGGAATCAGTGACAAGATGGCCTTTGTGGCCTCTTGGTTCCTATAACCTGTTACCTTGCTTTCCCAAAGTCCTTGGAAGCCTGACTTTGTCCCTTCCCCTGACTGGCTGTTGGGTGGAAGAACCGTATATGGTATTGTGGGGAAGTCTAGGCCAGATTGGCTGGAGCCTTTCCAGTGACTGTATGTTGTGGGTACAGCCTTGCGGTGGGACCTGTGTGAATACAGTGTGTGACCAATATGCATTCTATGTTATGGGTGTCTGGTATCTGTGTGTGTGACACAATGAATGAGACAGCCCTTCCCGAAATTGGCATGAATGCAGTGTGGTGTGCTGAGAGGCTGGGTGCTTGGCCCAATCCACATTCCTTGTGATGGGTGTCTGGATGGAAGAGAATGGCCTGAAGGCACTGTGAGCCTGATTGGCTGACTGAGCTTGGCTCAGCCAGAGTGAATGAGGGACAAATGAGTATATCTGGGGACCTCTCACTTACCAATTTGTTCAGAAGCTGAAGTGAAAATTTGAAGCTGATCCTTGAAGCCCAGCTGGAGGAGAAGATTACTGCTGCATTTCCTTCAATGTAATCCAAAAGCTGTCGAGTGTGTGGAGGACTGATCCAAGAGAGGACCTGGCTAGGAGACCTCTCCACGAGCTACGAGGGACCATCATGCAAAAACTGCAGTTCTTGGTCGAGACACCCTGGAGAAGCCAATTCTGTGAGTCTGACCTCTGCAGAAGGGGTCCACTGAGAATCCTGAACAGATCGCCTGAACATCGAGGGTCGTCAAAGTCCATTGGCATTGACCGGGGACCAGAAGGATTCCGTGACCGCTATAAGCCAGTCGTATCGTGTCTCCCAAAAGCGGGGACATCTTGACGCTGTGCTGCTTGGTGCTAGAAGGTCGGGAATGGCAGAATTTTAAGGTGACACTTTCTAAATTGGCCAAAAATTTTGCTATATTGGGGGAAGTATGATATTAGTAGGTTGTAGCAAATTAGGGTGAACTGGTAAAAACCCATGAAATTCACTGAAACAACTTTGTTAAAGGGACATTATGGTTCAGTTGGACTAATAAAAACCAATGAAATTCAATGAAAATCTTTGTTAAAGGGATGTTATAGTTACAAGTAACACTGAAAAACCCCAGAAACTCGCAAGTTATGGTAAGCTAGGCAACCATAACTCGCGCCACCACCGTGCACTGCTAAGACAAACACCCAGTGCACGAAAGAAGACATCACAAATGTCATTGATGACATCACTGATAACATCACATTTTGAAATTATTTTCATGAACAGTCCATACAAGGGGTAGTGTTTATAATGTTGGTAAAATGTCAGGGGTGATCAGGAGATGTAGCATAAACTACTTAATGTACTAAATAATGTTCTCATCTAAAGAAAACATCATATTTGAGTGCTGTTGTTAATACAGGAACCTAATCATAAATACACATAGACAATGGCTGCAGCACGTACCAAAGAAGTACAATATTTTTACTCTGGTAATTTCCGATAGTAAAATAATAAATGCTATTTTATCAAAGTGTTGCGTAATGTTAAACATGGAATAAATAGCTAAACATTTCAAACTTACGACACACTTGTCTGCAAATTACCCAGATTCCGCTGTGACCGAAGTCATAGTTTCACAGTGGATAAAACCGCTTGCAATCTCTGGAATCATTGGATTATTTAGGTACCCACTTCTATCTGGACTGCACAAATTTAGAAAAATGTGGCAAATCCAACAAGAAGGTGAGAGTCAGTGAATAATTCCTCAAACCTTTTAGGGGCAATACCGTATCCCATGCCCTGGAGAGAGATATAGGGCAGAAGTGGTCCGAGCAGCAATGTATGGAGCAGAGATGTCAACAAATGCTCTGCAGACAAGCCAGAATAAAAAACATACAGGAGTACTGGGGTTAACTTACGACGCACCATCAATACCAATGTATTTCAAACTTGTCAATTGGGCCATTGGCTATGCTGGGTTGAGACCCCTTTTATGCTGGCTGAAATTGTGGCATACACCTGACCTGAAAATCAGGGCCAGCATTAGGGCAGGGTCACCCCGACGACAGCCCAGGGCGCCATTAGCCCTCCCACCACGCCAGCTCAGGGGAGCCTTTCAAGGTCTCCCCCAAGCTGGCGTGGTGGGAGAAGGCGCAGCAGGTGCCCTGTTGGAATTAAATGTGCCCGGCTCTCGCGAGCGAAGCACATTTAATAACAATTGGGAGCTGCAGTGCCTATTGAAAAATGTGCCCATGACCAGGGTGGGGAGAGGAGAGGGAAAAACTGTTTAGTTTTGCTGCCCGGGGCGCTGCAGCCTCAAAGGCTGGCCCTGCTGAAAATATTTAGTGTCGTGTTAAGAGGATGTGCTGCATCGTCAAGGCGTCATGAGCCTAAAATGCTTCCGATACGTCACAGATATGTTCATGACGGTGGGTTTGCACAGCCTATGAGATGAACCCCATACATTTCTGAAAAGCTATAAGGCTATTCTCTTTCTGGATTTTAAAGGCTGGGCTTTGAAATCTCAGCACACATGTATGCCCAACATAGTTTGTCTACTACGTATATAAAGGTAAAAAGAACCCCAACCATTTATAAGCACCTGGAATTCCTAGAAGGGAATCACAGTTTTTGTACATTTGAATGCGGTTTATGTATCTGTTACAATGATACAGGGTTGATAACCTATTATGATTGCCTATTTGATTGTAATTTATTTATATGTGATATTAGTTGCTGTTATGGTTTTGGCGGAAATGAAACCAATTTTGACTGATTATCTGGCAGCGATCAATGGATGGATGTTATGGTATCGCCCGGTTTCCAGCCTTTCATGTTATACTCATGCACAGTTTACCAATGGAAGCTGGCCCTGGCTCACCTCCCAACCTTATCAACAGGGAAGATTTCAGAACAAAAAAGTCTGACAGTGGCGAGAGAGCGCACACATTTGGCTGGAACTGTGGACCAGCCGCCTCTAAAAGTGACAACACTTGAGTAAATACATTCAAACTCAACCTCTAAAAAGTCACAGAGGAACTAGATTGCCTTTGGTTGTGCGATGTTACATAAGTAACTGCGTATTTAAACACAGTACAGAGTCCATTCTGAATTTTAACCAGAACCAAGGTGTGCTGATGGCATGTTTACCTGCTCCCAGCTAATTTTCTGGGGTGGTGTAATCTGCTGCCAGACAGAAAGCAGACTTACTTTTGGGTCTACGTTGCCTGCAGAAGTATAGCACTGTATTTGCGTTACATCAATTAAACTGTTTGCCCAGTCTTTCTTCTCAAAGTGAAATCATGGACCCCTCTTTGGGTGCACAATTTTGAGGCCACGTTACTGGCACCATTTTTAGTTTCGATGGATAGATGGTTCAGTGGAGTAATTTTGCTGAAAATGTTGGGCGGGACATGACAACTGAAGGAAAGGGATGGGATGAAGGGAGTGCGGATGGTGGCTCTGAGGGATTGTTTCGGCCAAATTATTAAGGTCACCACCATTAGTTTGAAGCCGAAGAAACCGAACATGAAGAGCAGTGGTTTTCAGGGGTGGTCCCCTCAGCCCATGTTCGGTATTTTAGGCTTTGGCAGTTGTCGGGGTGTCCCCCGCTTCCTCTGCATTGGTGGAAAGGGGACACAGCAAAAAAAAGAAGAAAAGGGACGCTGCAGAGTCAGATTCGACCCGCGTTAAAGGGATGGATCTGACGCTGCACATTACAGGAGAGGCAGCGGATGAAGAAAAGGTAAGTGGGGGTTTATGGGTGTACTGGCGGTTTGCGGGAACATGGGTTTGGTTTTTAGTACCGAAGTAAACACATATTTGCAGCGAAAATGACTAATGGTTAATTCCACTGTGATTTTGTACGTCGGTCAAACAACCTAAATCCCTGAGGTATAACACTCCATTGCTGACGATCTGTATTTATATGTAGATTTACAATAACACATGGAAACAGTGGCGCAACGTCCATTGAGCAGACCAGATTTTATCACCCCCTTGAGACCTGACATTTTGGGCTCCATTGACTTGACCTGGCTGAACTATAAAGTCATGGTAGAAAGGACCAGATTCACTGGAATGTCAGCAGTTTGCCTGATTTTTTCTTTCATTCAAAGGTAGAAACCATTGGTTAATGCTGTGCAGTGGGTGACCAAGTATAATTGGTATAGATTTTTAAATGCCATATATCTCCAAACTTGGGTTCTGCAGAGCACCTTATATGTCTACATGCTGATAGATTTTTTCTACAAGATTCTAACTGATTAACATTAAGGTATGTTTTCCTGTGTGCAAATGGCTCCAAGCAGTGGAGTACCGAAAAGGAGAGTCACAAGGGGGTGGTCAAGTTGCCCCCCGTAACTCTCTTAAGAGCCAGACAGGGGCATTTGTCAATGGGACACCTCTCCCATTCGGCACCTCAAAGAGGGAGCCCAAAGGCAAAAGTGTCCCGTTGTCAGGACAATGTGTGCTGAGCAATTCCTGCTCAGCACGCTCATTGTCCTGGCAGCAGGACACCTTACCCGTTCCAAATGGTAGAGGTGTCCTGCTGCCAGGACAATGTCCCAAGGATTTCCGGGCAGCAGAGGGTTTTCACATTGCTCTGTATCAACAGAGTATTACAATGTGAGCCATTAGGCACTGACGGGAGGGAGGGGGGTACTATTGGCAGGGACATTTGTCCCTTTAGAATTGTGAAATGGAGGGAAGGATCAGAAGTGAGAAAGGTGCATAATGTTGCATGCTTTATGAAATAATGACTATGGCTTTGAAACCCAAGGAGGATTTGTTAGGCTCACATTAATCTGCATGGTGCTATTGTGACTTTGTATGCAAAATGGGGAGAATGAAACTTAAGCCATACTCCCATTGCTCAACATATTTCTATGACAATGTATATAGTGTATGGTTAGTTTAATTTGAAAGGCTTGTTTATTATGTAATGTGGTTTGCTTCTAATACATTGTTATAAGTAATTATATGTTATATGTATTATATAAATAATAAGCACATGAAATGTAAAGCAAAACCTTAATAAATATCTATACCAACTAAGCCTGGAAAGATGTGCACAGTCGCTTAAATTGTCCACATCCCAGTTTCACCATTTAACCTAGTGTGTGATCCTGAACAAATGATTTAATCACATTGTGCCTTACCTGCAGCTCTGCAAGTAATTCTGATTCACTTCAAAGCGTATGTTAATGTACCATGCTATTTTAATGGAAAAGCCTAATGACTATAGAGTTGCTTCACATATAACAATAGTGCAATTTAGGTATTTTGCACCACAAAGTTATTTGTCACTTGGCTTATTTATGGCAACTTATTCTAAAGTCACTTCCATGGTGCCTCCAAGAATCAAAGACTGATTATGCGTCCTTTTCCGTGAAGTCACTTCTGTTGGTGCAATCCATATGCAAATTAGGAAGTTTGCATGTATTTTGCCTCAGAGGGCTTGGACAAAGCTCCCCAACAAACATACACAAACACAATAAAATAAAAGTTTTTTTAAAAAGTACCTCTGCTCTTCTTTCAAATGCCGTCCGGGCCACGTCTCATGTTACAACGACCTAACCTCTTCGCACTCACGCGGCTTCAGACAGAAATCAGGAAGTTGAATGAGCTTCCTAGTTCCTGTCTGTGTGTCGCACAAACACGAATCTAGAAAGCGATGCCCTGTGCCGGTGGCCCCCGGAAGTGCTGCTGCTAGCGTGACAGCACAGGCACTGCAGCACCCAGTTCAGCACCCTGGCTGCTGACTTTGAGTCAGGTCAGCCAGGGTGAGGGACTGAGCCACACAGGGGTTCCCAGCCCTGAATGTGTTGCAGTGCGGCTGCCAGGTATCTCTGTATTATGTAATGAGACAGCACAAGCCTTGCTGAGAAACCCAGCCGGGCTTGCGCTGTCCAATTACATCATTGATGATTGCGGCCCGCCTTCCCTCCCTCCCTCCAAAAGATGGGGGGGACAAAAAGCCATGCCACAGAAGTTGGGGTGGGGGCAAAATCCCCTGCCCCCCCTATAACTATGCCCATGAGATGGTGCCACCTAGTGTGCCAAAGCTAGTGATTTAGCATTTGGAAAGATGAAGCTGTCATTCTCGCCATCCTTCCCACATTCCCAGCATTGCTATTTGTTGCTAGCAAAAGTATGTAAGTAAAAGTGTGCATGTGCAGGAGCACATGTGTTTCTGGTGTGACGGGGCCAGTGATGTGACCCTGTCAGGGGGAGGGAGGGAGCACATCCTAATTGAAGCACAATACCTGAGTGTGGCAAGGCCTCCTCCCCACCCTACCTAAGCAGATGGGTGCAGCATGACCCAGGAAGACAGGCAGCATTGCTGCCAGCCCAACACGGAAGGACACAGCAACGGGATGCGTGCCACCCAGGGTTACCACAACACGAACTCCAACGGCCAACAAAGCAGCGCAGCTGCAGCTGGCAGTGACAGCCCGCACAGGGACAAGACTCCACTAACCCACAAGGGATTCCTTTGTTATAATCAAAGGCCTCTCAAGGCCTTGCTCCACTAGCCCACCAGGGATTGTTTCATAAATTAAAGGCCTCAAGAATAGTCCACTATACCGCCAGCGATATCATTATTATGCTAAAAGACCCCATGGAGGCCATCCATATACCATGTCCTTGGACCCCATCAGGGTTCATGATGGAAAGTGGCGGGGCTTACAAGCCTTTTTATGCCCGCCCATGGCCTTCCCCTGTCAAACCCCCTGGAGACAAGTAAACGATTGGATAAGGTAAGTGGCCAATCCTGGGAAGGGGTGGGCTATGTAAGGATGTGCGTGTGAGTGTGCAAGTGTGGGTTAGTAGGGCGAGGACAGGAGGTGGTGAAGGAGACGCCTGAGAGACCAGAGGAGGCAAGAGCGATTGGAGTGTGGAGGCTATTGTTAAGAGGGGGTCTATGGAGTGTGTGAGTGTCTGAACGGAAAGTGTGAGGAGCAGAGGTAGAGTAGGAGTAGCAGAGTTTTAGTGATAGTATTGGCAGAGGTAGTGGCTGTTGGGAATGGAGATAGTGGTAGTGGAAGTAGCAGAATAGCGAGTGAAGGAGAGGGAGTAAGTAGTAGTGGTAGTAAAGGATAATATTAAATGTGGAGTAGAAGAAGCAGCAGCACAGTAGTAGGTAGCATTGGGCAACAGCGAGGGTTAACTATGGAGTAGAAATAGTAGGAGAGACAGAATAGTAAGAGCGACAGTGATTGGGAGAATAGGAGTAACTATCAACGTAGTGTGAGGCACAGTACACTGGGAGAATAGCGAGTGGCGAGGAGGTAGAGTAGGAGGAGGGAAAGAGGAGAAAATAACAGTGGAGGTAGCAATAGCAGTAAGTGAAGGAGTTAAGAAGTAAGAACAAAGGGTGGCGGTGGAAAGGTGAGGGAGAGATCACAAGGAAATGTATGTACAGAGGGAGGTGAACATCTTGGGACCCAGAGTAGAGAAGGGTCAGGAGAGAGTGGGTGTGAGAGCTGCAGGAGCGACACCGGGCAAAAGAAGGCTCCATCCCTAACTTCCCAGAGTACTAAGCGGACTAGCTCAGGGAAAGATTAGAAAGTCCCCAGGGAGTTACTTAGCCAATGTGTTAGGAAAATACCACCAGCCTTAGTCAGAAACATCAGACAGATAGGTGTCCCTGTTGGCGAGATGCTAACATCCCCATCTGGGGCAGATTAACAACTTTACTCTCTACCAGCATCATGCCTCTGGCTGACAATTAACCTCTCTCTGTAAAACGAGCAAAAATAAAACAAAATGAACGTTTGACTCTCCTACACAAGTGACACTAATAAAGAAGAAATGCTGAACTTCCTAGACCTTTCAACACAAGTAAGAAATGAACATAAAAATACGCTAAATCGTAGTACACTGCAACTACAAGAACTGGAACCAATTGGTACTCTCATTGAGCCCTATCTGTGAGTTAGGCATTACTGCGTTTACCAAGCTCATGACATATTTATGAACTTATTAGACTGTCATACGTTGAAATCTCATGCAACTTTAATTCCTCCTAGGGCGGTCATTGCTTGGATGTCATTTTTTCTAGAAATGCAGACATACCTTTTATTTTGATCTCTCCTGTTTCCTAAAGCAACCATTTCGCTAGACATTATGCAACTAACATCATGCACAGCACTAACAATAGGTGCTTATTGGTCCAAATAAGCTTTGTTGCGCGTTAGTTCAGATGATCTTGAACCCGTAGGCCCTGTAAGCGAGGTAGCGCTTTATTGGGTGGATGGGGATACAGAATTTACTCTTACACCAATAATAAGACCGACTCAGGAAGTTGGCAAAACTTAGCTGTTTTATTTGCAATTGTCTAAAACAGGGAGTACAACAGACATCAATGGATGTCTCACAGTATATTTCTCTCAACGTGTTACATGAAAAAACACACATTTATAGTAAAAACTTGTCAGCATAGTTACGTGGCAAAGTAAGAAAACCTACTTGGGGTTGTGGTTGGTCTATGGGAAACATCTAGGTATACCTTCTATGGGGGGAAGGATTGTGATTGGATCTCTAGAGTCAGGTGGACAACTATGCCTGCCCCTAGTGCAAGTCATATTCAGTGCCATAAAATACACAGCGTTTCATTGGCTTTCAAACTATAGGTCTCTTTGCTATGTGGCCCTCTACAATTGGTTGGCACGCTTGTACTCTTCTGGAATATTCCACTCACTAGCAGCATGCAAGCTGGTACCCCACGTGTTTGTGGGTACACTTGACCATGCCTCCCACCCATTTAGCCCATCATCCATCATCACTTGTGCTGTCTGCCATTCCAATTGTCTCTGAACTTGGCCTTGCAAAGTATCACTGAGCCTGAGAATAGAAGAGAGTGCAAGCACGTGCTTATCTTCAGTCTCGATGTAGTTGCCCAAAGTCTATTTCTAACGACCCCATGTGACAGGAGACCCTGCTTTTAGCTCCTTCTTCATATTCAATACTATTAAATGAATGAAACTTGGCACTCATAGTGTTTTTCCATTGCACCTCAACAGGAGCTCGCCTCGCCTCTCACGTTCATTGTAACTTCTCGAATAGATAACCAGTTTCTTGGCTGCCTCAACCCTTGTCCTTCTCGATTCTTCCTCCATTGTCAGCTATCTTTCTCTACTGCGCCACACTTTCAGCCTTTTTGCAACTGAGGTCCTTGTTTGCTAAAATGTGACATGGAACATTCAGATTCTATACACATGTATATAATGGCGGCAACGCCTGCAGTCTATTCACTACGTATAGCCAGCCTTCATGGTCATTTAGTCTACGTGCATTTCAGCATCTGTACAGTTATAAAAACAGCTTGCATTTTCTTCAGTGCTTTTCACACGTTCAATCTTCATTCTGCACATGAAATGTTGCTCGATTCTTTATTTTGTCATCAGTTTCTTTAAGGTCTATATAGTCTCTTTCTTGGCATCTCTTCTTGGTGCGTCACCTCTGCTTCATGTGACAGCATCAGTCTCTTGCCTTCACAGCTTCACACTTCTTTAGGAATCTCCTTTAAGAGACTGTCATTTCTCTGCGGGTACATTATGTAGGGCTTTCACAATGGATACCTTGTTTCGAGAATTCTTTGTGGGATAGGTCGCAATATTGGCGTCGTACATGTTGCAATTTCCGGTTCCAACATATAGGTAAGATAGGAGCGGGACTTCGGTAGAGACATTTGGCTCCTCCTCTACACTCTTCTTTCGTCACTACCCACAGGCAGCACTGATTCCTCTAGTTCTTCTTTTTTTGGCTAATGCCAGGCATCATTTGAAACCATGACTGACCTTATTGCTCCTTTCTTCTCACCCCGGTCAAAACAAACCTCTAATACATGGTATTCTCCTGACCTAAAAGCCCCCAAATAATTTTACTGGAAGAAATAACAATTGTGGAAGTACGCAAGGGATGTTTCACATATTACTGAATTACTTGAAGCACTATCTGTGTATAAAAAAGCAATAATGAAAGCATAAACTACTTTTCTACATGATCGGATTAACTCAATAATCAACAAGCCTGCTGAACAATTCTCAATCTTTAACATATTCATAAATACTTCAACCATTGAAGTAACACCTTGGATGCCAGGGCTGGGTAAGACATGGTTGCGCATTGTAAACTTTTGTGGATCTTACAGATTTTGGCAAAAAAGAATTCATTAGATAGTCAATCTGCAGATTCACGTTTTTTAAGCCTGCCAAACTATTCTCAGTCGTTAACGTATTCATAAATACTTCAAGCATCCTTAAAAAACTTGAACCTTCGGAATGACTATCTAATGAATTCTATTTTGCCAAGATCTGTAAGATCCACAAAAGTTTACAATGCGGAAACATTTCTTACGCCCCCCTGTCACCCGCAGATCCTAAGATTGCACTTCAATCAAGAAGTTCTCTGCTTACTAAGAAAGTTTAAACCCACTCGTTCTAGTGCAGATGTGCTACCTGCTACAGTTGCACAAGCGGATGCCCCATCCTTGACTAGACACATCACTCACCTGGTTAGTCTGTCCCCTAGTGAGTGGATTGTTCCTGAAGGCCTAAAAAAATGCCATAATCCCTCCCCTCCTAAAGAAATTGTCACTCACTCGGCGCAGGCATGCTGGGAAATTACTGACCTGTAGCCAGTCTTCCTTGGCTGGCTAAGATTCTCAAGAAAGTGGTGATGCAGCAACTGTTGGACTTTATAGAGAATAATATGATTTTGGATCTGCCTCAGTCCGGCTTCTGGCCCAGATGCAGTGTGCAAACAACCCTGGTTTCAGTCTGGGGTGACCTTCTACTTTATTCTGATATTGGTCTTATTTAGCATTGTCGGTTATGCCAGACTTGTCTGCCGAGTTTGATATGGTCCATCATTCTATTCCCCTCCCTTGACTATCAGGTATAGTCAGAGTTTCTGAGCCTTTTCTGGAATGGTTCAGGAGTTTTCTTTCTGGAACATCTCAGACTGTAAATATAGGTTCTCTTATTTCACAGTTAATTGTGGAGTTCCTCAGGGATCTTCCCTTTTGACCCTTTTTTTATGTCTATGTCCTGCGTTTGATAACCATTATTCACAACTTCAACATTCGGTTCCATTCGTATGCGGATGATACTCCCTTGTTCCTCCAGGTACCCGCCCCCAGGAGACATGTGATCCACTTCAGTCATGCCTTGAGGAAATCACATCATAGTTGACTGATACAAATCTCCAATTAAATCCTCCCAAAACTGAAGCTATGCTCCTGGAACCTAAACACTTACTTAATGCCATCTTTTGCCACCTTCTCTGTTCGGCCTCACTGACAAATTTTTCCAGTAGGGTCAGAAAATCTGGAACGATTTCGGACCCTGAATTAAGGCTAATCAAACAAGTTAATCAGTTTGGAAGACACACCTTTTTCTATTTTAGGTAATCACGAAGTAGTCTTCCATATCTCATATTTTGCGCCCATGCTGCAGTGGTCAGCACATTAATATATTCACATTTAAATGATGCCAATACTCTGTATGTGGGTTTTCCCAATTATCTGGTACATCACCTACAAGTCACCCAAAACTCGGCTGTCTGACTAATCTTCCAAGGCTTTCTTCAGTTTCCACTGCAAGGCGTTTTGGCTGCCTATATGCCAACACATGACCTTCAAGATATTCTGTTTAGTTTTTAAATGCATTAATTGCTTAGCACCGAAGTATCTTATACAGAAAGTGTAACCTTACCAACCAGTGTGCTCACTACGCTCATCACATTTCCATCTGTTGAATAGCCCCCCCTTTTCACTGTATTACTAGAGCATATCAACGTGTTCAGTCCTGTCTCTTAGGCTTTGGAATAATCTTCTCTTTCACCTTTGCTCCTTAAATTCCCGTTTTATTTTTCTTAAACATCTGAAAACCTACTTATTCTCCTACTGTCCTCCTTTTGGCCAATGTTCATCTTTCCGAATCCGCTCTCCTGAAATGTTTCCAGCTGCGCCCAGATGCAGTGAATAAGGAGAAAGGGCTTGGAGTCGCTGTTTGCTGTGGCGAGTGAATTCTCTAGTGAACTGAGGAAGACTGTCTGAGGTGTATGTGCCTTTAAAGATCTGCTGGTGAGCAGGTCAGCTGACTATTTAAGGCCGCCTCGATCAACCCTTGCTGTGTAAGCCCTCAGGACAAAGGGGCGTAAGAACCCTTACACCTGGGTAAGAAAACTCCAAGACAAACTGGAAGAGTTAGCCTGCACAGAAGAGCTCCTGATCACAAACCCGAGCAGAGTGAAGATTAAAATAGAACAGCAAGATTGGATCACCACCAATGAAAAGATCCTGACTTACAAATCACTAAAGCACCTTCCATCCGGCCATAACAAACTCAAAACGCTGTTGAAATACTGTGAAAAATTTCCTGACAAGGAGCTGAGAAAAATCTTCATGAGAGCCCAGCTAAACATGCTCCACAACAGGGAAATCTTGGCTAGCAGATCTCAATCTCCCATATCTACATGCCGTCTTTGTGTAAATCATGGACAAGTAGAAACATTAAGACATCTCCTCACGACCTGTGTTGAAATTAGTATGGAAAGGCAGGTGTACTTGGCACCACTTATATCCCACCCGTCAGCACTAAATGAAGAAACGGGATGGAGACGATTAATCGCAGGTGACTCAGCAAGATGGTCCAGGGCCGCAGCAAAACTCTTGGACATAGCATTAAAAAAGGCAAACTCTGTGAACGATAGCTCGTAAATTGCCCAAGGACCAAAGAGAAATCGCCCAACGAAAGTGGTGTTTTAAGTACCATACAAAAAGCAGGAAAGCTGAACGTCAAAAGTCATAAGTTGTAAAAATCTAAAATGGTTAAACACAATAAAGAAAAAGAAAAAAAAAAGAAAGCACTAGAAAAGACGACGATCGAGCAGGAGCTCGCTTCCACTGCTTCTTCACGAACACAAGCACAAAGGAAACGCAATGCTCGGAATGAAGAACCAGAGGTGGGACAACGTTCCCGACAGACTCACGTAAGTAGGAACTTTTCCTGTGTATCTGATGTGGAGGCTCTTACCCTGCGTGCACTATGCAATCCATCTCCTTTAGTCCGTGCATGTGTTGACACTGATATAGTAGTTAATGGAACTTTGTTGTCAGTATCTTTGCCAGTGAGTACTATGGAAAACAGTGCTGACACTGTGAGCCCGGGTCTGAACTGTGGCCCAAGTTGTTTAAGTGCTATGGCCAAAGAGGCAGAACTAAAACTGCAATGTGAATGCAAGTTAGCAGGGTCCCTAAAGAGGTTGCCTGATTGCCCTTGCTGTGGTTTCGGAGTCCCTAGTAATGTGGGGGTGTTTTCTTGCATGCAGCTGCTCTCTCTGCGCGAACTGGCGTGGCGTGCAGGCCTTTTGCCTAACGCTTGCAACGAGAGAGACAGCAGGCCATTAAATAATGAAAGATTGTAACCAGTGGACCCATATACCGTCAGGAAGGTAACATGTCCTGGGTGACGCTGAGCCCGGTCCCCATGCTTATTCCCTGCCCCCCAGGTAGTATAAAAGACATTGGGTAGGTGTTGGCAATAAAAGGCTGCGGGATTTTATTGCACAGTTATGGTCATAACAAAACATAATCATAATTACAGTAACCATAATATGTAGTACTTTTGGGCATCGGGTCCCGAGGTTACCCCCTCTGGCCCGTGCCGCCACTCTTGTCCCACGACAGTGTGGTCAACGTACGGTGACCTGTCTTCTTTCTCCTTCTTCTCATCATTTTTCTTAGGGTGAGAGGGTTCTGGGAAAAAGAAGAAGAGACTCTGAGTGAACAGAGTACTCTTTGGTTTGGGTCCCCGTGTAGGGTCCACAAACTGATTTGTCTTTGGCTGCAGCAGCCATTATATAGGACCCAGGGGCTGTCCCTTGGGTCATTCTGTGTGGTGGGGCTGTACTGCCAGCTCCTGGCCAGCATCTGCTGACAGCTAATTGCACCTTATGGTGCCTGAGCCTAGCTCCCCCGGCCACTTCCTGGCTTTGGTGGGCCCTGATGTTTTGCATCCCTGTGCGGGTAGGGCAGGGTGTTGCTTAACACCCTGCCCCTCCCTCTGTGTTTCCTGGTGCAGCGACTGTGCTCGCCTTTGTAGTATTATGGAGGGAGAGGGGGAAGTGCTGGCCCATTTGTTGGGCTGCTGCTCCCCCTCTCCCCTGCCTAGCCAGCCATGGGGCATTGGTTACCCTGCCTCGCTTTGGGAGGCCCTGCTGCATTGCCCATAAGTAGTGGACCTATATGCCTTCAGGAAGGTAACATGTCCTGGGTGACGCTGAGCCCGGTCCCCATGCTTATTTCCTGCCCCCCAGGTAGTACGCAAGACATTGGGTAGGTGTTGGCAATAAAAGGCTGTGGGATTTTGTTGCACAGTTATGGTCATACCAAAACATAATCATAATTACAGTAACCATAATATGTAGTACATTTGGGAATCGGGTCCCGAGGTTACCCCCTCTGGCCCGTGCGGCCACAACCTGGATGGGTTACCGGCTGTCCAAGTTTCCACCAAAAGTTTTTGGTTGTTTTTTCCTAGCTGCTTTTTCTGTTCCATTTAGTTTAGGCTATTTATTTTGACGCGCCTGGCGCTGACCCCCGTAGGGGTTTTGGCTTGTGTGGGCCGGCATCGCGTGCTGGCCTCTAGTTTCCCTTTGTACGGCTGCTCTAAGTTTGTTTCTCTTTTTGTTGGAACAATCAAGGCTAGGTTGCCCTGTTTTCCAGTGTTTGTTCATAAAATCTAACAGTTTAAATTAATCTTTATTTTAGCTGCATTCTGGCCCCGGCCCTTGTGGCGTTGGTCTGTTTGTCTATTTTTAACAAACTTTGTAGTTTGAGGCTTCTAGAAGCGTGGCCCCGGCCCTTTGTGGCGTTGGCCTGATTATTAATCTAGAACATTATTGAGTTATTTATACTTTTTAGAAGCACAGGCCCTGGCCCTTTGCGGGGTTGGCCTGCTCGTCTGTGCTGTGTGGTGTTTGTCCATCCAGGCACCTTTTCCCCCCACTGTTTATTAATTTTTGTTGAACCTGTTTTCTGGTTCCGTGCTACATTGTAGCACACTGGCCCCCACCCCGGGCGTTTGGCCTGTTGTGCTGTGCGGTGTTTATTCCGCACTGCTTATCAATTATGTTGAACCTGTTAGTGGGTTCGGTGCTGTTTGTAACACCCTGGCCCCGGCCTTCTGGCATTGGCCTGTTGTGCTGAGCAGTGATTATTCTGCACTGCTAATAAATATGTTGAACGTGTTTCAGGTTCGGTGCTGTTTGTCGCACCCTGCCCCGACCTTCTGGCACTGGCCTGTTGTGCTATGTGATGTTTGTACCCCACTGCCTCTTAATTTAATTTTGTTGAACCTATTTTCAGTTTCGGTGCTGTTTGTAACACCCAGGCCCCGGCCTTCTGGCTTTGGCCTGTTGTGCTGAGCGGTGATTATTCTGCACTGCTAATAAATATGTTGAACCTGTTTCAGGTTCGGTGCTGTTTGTCGCCCCCTGACCCGACCTTCTGACGTTGGCCTGTTGTGCTATGTGATGTACCCCACTGCATCTTAATTTTGTTGAACCTGTTTTCAGGTTTGGTGCTGTTTGTAACACCCTGGCCCCGGCCTTCTGGCATTGGGAGGTTGTGTTGTGCGGAGTTTAAACCTCACTGTTTATTATTTTTGTAGACCCCGTTTTTGGGTTCAGTGCTACTTGCATTTTCCGGGCCCCCGGCTTCGGTTGTTAGTTTTTTTGTCTTCTGTTTCTTGTTTGTATTTTCCTCTGCTTATTTTTGCTGCCTGGTAGGCTGTGACCCAGTTCTCAAACATCTTGGTGTACTGTCAAACTGACTTGCCATGTGTTAATGGCCTTTCTTTTACCAAATATACCATATTTTTTGTATGTCCCGCTACCTCTTTTGATTTCCTTCTCTATTCTGTTCTGGACACATGTGCATCACATGTTTTGTTTTTGTTACTTGTGTGGCCCTACAGACCCTCAGGTATATGAGAGCTGCTACTTTTCCTCGGTGTATGGTGCTCTTTTCTCGACCTGAGAGAAAATTGGAAGGCTGAGTTCGGCCCTGCCGGGGCTCGACCCTGTTTCAGCAGGCCCTGCCCTGATGTCAGGGTGCACTCTCTACTTGTTGTGCTATCTGACTTGCTGTACCGTGTTGGAGGGTGCGGCTATGTTTTGGCGATGTATCTTCTATCTGTTACTTTAGCTGCCCTTAGCAGCAAGCCTGGGGTTTTTATTCTGGCCCTTGATTTGTGTTTGTCTGTTCCGTCACCTGTGTTGATGCTGCTCTGTTCCAATTGCGGCCACCTCGAACTGCTGGCGAAACTGATCATCCGCTTGGGTACTACCTGCATGTTGCGTGGGGTCTTAATGGTCTGGAATACTTCTGGCTTGTTGTTGCCTTGTTTTCTGGGTTTTGACATAATCGTTCGGCTCTCACTATGGCTCTGCGTATTTATTATTGCCCCTGAGGTGTGCCGGTGGTTGTGCTAACTGGCCCGGCTGTTTTTCTGTGCAGGTTTTCCCTGTTAGACCGTACATCCCTCGATGCTTGGGGTCTGTTGGGCTGTGTTTGGTATGAACTGGACTGGACTCTAGGGACCACCCTCTATGCGAGTTGTGGCTACAAGGCGCTCTGCTTGCTGTGATACCTGACTGTTAGGTGTCTGTCCTGTCCTAGCTGTTTGTTTCAGTTCATTGAACTGTTTGTGGGGCTGGCTCGACATTCGTCTGCCTGCATGTGTGTGACTTTCGGGGCCCTGGCTGATTGTGCCATTGGAAGGTGTGCGGGATCTGTGTCATATGGTGCCCTGTGTGGGTGCTATCTTACTTACCTTGCCGTGTGGCTTTGGTGTTGTCACCCTTTCTTCACCTGGCATTTTACCACTGGCCCCCGATGTTCTGGATGCTTCCGTGTTCTTCTATCGTATTGTCGTTGCCTCTTCCGTGCCTGTGTTCTCTTGCACTACTTCAGTAGTGTTGTTGCAACTGGGTCCCCTGAGTACAGGTTCTCCTTAGTTGTGTGTTGTTTTTGGACCCCGTTTCAGGGTTCTGTGTTTATTCTGCGTATACAGAAATATTTGGCCTGCTCCATTTTTGGATAGCCGTATTTAGTTGGAGATCCCTTTCATCGGGTTCTCTTTCTTGTGGCCTTTGTTTCAGGCTGACCCTGCTTCAGGGTTCTGTGTTTATTCTGCGTATACAGAAATGTTTTGCCAGCTCTGTTTTTTTGGATATCTGTATTTAGTTGGAGATCCCTTTTGCAGGTTCTCCTTTTTTGTGATCTTTGATTTGGCTTGTGTGTTGTCTCTGCCAGGCTTTAAAAATTTGCACCAGAATGATCTGTCTGGGCGTACAACATTTTTTGTGCTTCTGTTGGCTTTTGTACAGGTGGTTTCACAGTTCTTTTCTGAGGTCCAAAGTATCATCTTGTCCCTTGCTCTGCTCCCAAACCTCCTGTGTTATGCGGGCAGCTTGTGTCTTGGCGCTGCCTGTGCTGCAACATTTTTGCAATTCGAGAAACTGTTTTGTTTGTTGGTAATTTGGCTTTTGCGTGTTATCCCTGGCCCGCCCCTGTTGTTGGGGGGATAATAATTTAGCATTTATATAGCGCCACGAACCCTCAGGTATCTGAGTGCTGCTTATTATTACCCACAGTGTGTGGTGCTCTTTTATCGACCTCGGAAGGATGAAAGGCTGAGGTCGGCCCTGCCGGGATTCGAACCTGCGTTAGCAGGCTCTGCACAGATGTCAAAGCGAGCGCTCTACTCGCTGTGCCACTTGACCAGCAATCACCTTTTTGTGACCCGTATCAGGGCACTGAGTTCGTGATATTAACTTGTCTCGTGACTGGTTACACCGCTTTGTAATGCTTGTACCATAATAATAATATGTTCCGTCTGTGATTATTCTTGGTTTGATTATTGGATTTGCACTTCCTCTAATATTGTTGCTCCTCAGCAGCCTGTTCAGGGGAGGTGGGGGCCATGGCAAATACTCAACCGTAAATGTAATTTTTGTAACTTTGCCAGGGTTTAAAAACTGTAACCAGGGGTTCTGTACTGCTGTCCATGAGTTTTTCATCTGTGAGCCATTATTCTTTGCCTGTTTTAGGCGGGCAATTTACTTTGTGATAATAATGTGCCTTTAAATAGTGCTGCAAGGCCTCGGGCATCTAAGCGCTGCTTATTATTACCCCTGGTGTGTGGTGCTCAGTTATTAACCTCGGAAGGATAAAGGGGTGAGTTTGACCCTGCCTGGATTCTAAATTGCATCCGCAGGCTCTGAAAAAGCATTGTGGTATCACTGTGGCTTTTCAATGACCCGGCTTGCCTTCACAAATTGTACACCTCTGTGCTGAGGGCTTGTGTTTTGCCAGTTGTTTTGGCTATCAATTGCAGTACCGTAGTGTTTCTTTCGCCAAAAACCTGCTAAACAATGATTCGCAGGTACTGCTCTCGTCCCCCTGTTAAATAGTCTCTTTCTGGATGTAGAACCACCTTTTAAAAACAGGGGGGGGGGTCTAAAATGGTCCCTTCTTAATTGTTGCCAGAAAAAACACATGGCCCAATGTCAATGTGGACTTTCAAGGCCCCAGGAGGTTAATGTGGTGCCTCGTAACCTTGTCTCACAAACATGCGGTGTGTTGATCCCACTTAACAATGCCCATTGTAAAGTAAAAAACACATGCCCGCACTTGCAAAACCCTTTAAAGGATAGTTCCGGGACTTTTTTTTATTGTCCCTACGGTTCGGCCATGTGTTTTTAAGCATAACTCGGTAGATCGTAGAAAACTTTCCTATGGACCTTACCCGACTTTTCGTCCATTAACGCACTCGAAATCAGCCGCCATTTTCTGATAATCCTATCATTTCCCCCCATCGCCCTGGCTCACCTGCTTTTGCTGCACTAAATCAAATCCCCCGCCCCTGAGCCTGACATCAGCAGACACGTACCGCCCATTTCCCAACGCCAAAGCACGTTTCGTGTCAACAATCGCTGCGCCTCAGCTAATGACGTGTCGCCATGGAAATGGCAGGACGCCTCGTTCCTCAATAAGTATAAACACACCGTTTCACAACACACAGCAGCAGATTTTCGATTCCATTACTCTCTCTGTGTTACTTTGAGTATTCTGTGACTCGTTTCTGTGCTCTGGTCAGCTACCTTCGCCGCTTCTAGGCCTTGTGAACACCTGTACCATCTCTGTAAATTATTTTACTTTTTTGACCACACAATGGCTACAATAATGGCGTATATGTACGAGCCCGAGTACACCGAGCAAGAACTACTGGAAAGGCAAGCACGCGAAAACGATGGGGATTCGGACGGCAGTTGGGAGGACCAGTCAACGGATGAAGAGCCTGGACCATGTCGCATAGACGGCGTCTCCACCTGGTGCACGTGCAATCGGTGCGAGCTAATGCCAACTGAGGAGGAGAACTGCTGCTGCCGTGAAAATTCCGGGTGCTTGGCCTACATTTCGGAAGGCGAGCCAAGTCCGCAATGCATCACCGAGCTGCCAGAGTTCAGGGAAGCCTGCCTCTCACGGACCGTGTTGAGGATGATGATGGTGCTTATGCACGAACTTCGCGGCACTGTTCGTCCGCGTAATCCGAGTAACGAGTAAGTATACTCTGGTTTTGATGTCAGTGATGCCACTACTATGTCATGGTCCTCTCCCACATATAAAATTACATCTACATATCATTCGAATGCATGTAAATTGGTTCCATATTGTGCATTTTCTAGATAGAATTTTTTTCAAAGCAGAATGACATTTTTTACCTGAATCGACAGTGATAAGAAAGTTTTGTCATTTTAATACAGTTTGCATCTTTCATTTTCACAGGTGGTACAGGCTGGTGGCCTATCGTTGCTTCACTTGGTGGCTTCACGGGAGGCTCGGACACCGCGTTCGGAGAGTAATACCTGCCTGTGCGGTACTTGCCATTAGACAACATTTCCCCAGCGACAGTGGACAATACCGCGGATTTTCCCTGGATGTGCTGCAACCGGAACTTTACAATGTGTAATGTTTATTATTTATGTTCAATTGAAATTAAGATCTAAAATAAAACCCAACATATATTTTAACAATGGTTGTTTTGATTTTTTAAATGAATCTAGTGTGTCTGCATTGAATAGTCTTCCTGTCACTTGTCTTGTCACACCACATGTCTCCGGCCAGCATCCTCCCTCACGCTGGCCGCCCACCTTCAATCCACATAACCGTTGAACCCATATGCAGCAGACATACATATGTTATTTTGCGGGTTGGCATCAAGCCTCCCGGCCTTGCCTCCTCCCCCAAAAATACTTACCACACCACTTTGTTCACACGTTGGCAATAAAAGGAGGCCGTTGGATTTTATTGATACAAAACATGGTTATAGGTAAATAATCAATATGGTTGATCATAATAAATCATCCTTTTGGGTACCGGGTACAGAGATGACCCCCTCTGGCCCGTGCCGCCTTGCCACCACAGGCCAGCCTGCTGCTGACTAACTGCCTAGGCATCCAGGGTCTCCAGGGTGAACTGTACCCATATATTCTCCTGGGAGGCTGAGGTATTTATAAACTCACCCCCTGCCTTCCATGTACTAGATCCTTCAGCCTGCCTCTTACATGCAGTTAGATGGCCTCTCCTTGGTGAGGCCCTGCGGCAAACGAGTCTTGTCTGCACGACCAGCGCCCTAATCCACACCCCCCCCCGCCCTATCAAAGGCAGTTCGCACCGGGGTACTTGCGCTGCCAAGTGGAGCAGTCAGGGAGCGATAAAGGCCAAGAGGTGCCAAAGGCCATGTACACTTCAAAGTGGTCTATAGAGCATGGGTTGTTGTTCCCATGTCTACCTCCAGACCCCGTGTCTCCTGCCAAGCATCCCCCCCTCACGCTGGACGCCCCCCTGCAATCCACATAAGTGTGTCTCCATTCACGAGTCTTCCTGTGTCTTGTCTGCACGACCACCGCCCCAATCCACCCCCCGCCCTATCAAAGGCAGTTCGCACCGGGGTACTTGTGCTGGCAAGTGGAGCTGTCAGGGAGCGATAAAGGCCAAGAGGTGCCAAAGACCATGTACACTTCAAAGTGGTCTATAGAGCATGGGTTGTTGTTCCCATGTCTACCTCCAGACCCCGTGTCTCCTGCCAAGCATCCCCCCTCACGCTGGACGGCCCCCTGCAATCCACATAAGTGTGTCTCCATTCACAAGTCTTCCTGTGTCTTGTCTGCACGACCACCGCCCCAATCCACCCCCCGCCCTATCAAAGGCAGTTCGCACCGGGGTACTTGTGCTGCCAAGTGGAGCTGTCAGGGAGCGATAAAGGCCAAGAGGTGCCAAAGACCATGTACACTTCAAAGTGGTCTATAGAGCATGGGTTGTTGTTCCCATGTCTACCTCCAGACCCCTTGTCTCCTGCCAAGCATCCCCCTTCACGCTGGATGGCCCCCTGCAAACCGCATAATGCCACGACATATACACGTCATTCATTCACAAACACACCCCTGTTTCGAATTCTTTATAACCCACTTCATATTTCTAATGAGAACTTCTTTGCGCTTTGCTAGTCAACCCGTGAAGGTGCTGGTTATCTGCTCTTCATCTCTGTGAACTTCCGTGACCACTTCGAGGAAACTCGTCAGTTTGCAACCTGTGAATTGCTCCCTGTTCTACGACAAGAAACTACTCTGATCCCTGCATCTAACTGTTTGTTCGTCAAGGTAAGGCCATGTACCATAATCATTTTGCGTCCAATTTCTTTTCGTTCAAGACAGTACATGCAAGGAACTAGTCACATGTTCTGAGTTTACATTGGTATTCATAGAGAATTGTTGATCTTTACTTTTCAGAACTTTCCACAATGCCTGCCTGTTCCATTGGCGGTTGCCCTTCGAAGACCCATAATAAATCTGAAGGTACTATAATGCATGTTTTCCCTAAGACAATAGATCAGATAAGAGAATGGGTCTGATATTGCGGATATCCACCGTCTGAGCTTGAAAGTAGAGTCCTAGAAGTCTTTGCGGACAAGAGGGGTGATCGATACCGCATCTGCAGCAGGCACTTTACCTCTGACATGTACTCCACATCATTGCTAATAAAGAAGATCACACCGCGAGCGAGGCGAAAATTGCTCTCAACCGCTATTCCCACTCTATTCGTCCACATCCCTCCACTGGTGAGTCAAGTTTACGTATTTATCTCTCGGCCTTGCGGTAGTGTGTAGCATTAGCTAACAATAATTTCCCCATTTATGTATCCACTCAATATGAAGGCGGAAGATTCTCCATCCGTGTCGTTATTGCAGTCATCAGCCACTTCAAGCGCCTATCGGATAATCTTACTTGGCTATTCTGCCACTGACTTGTTTTAGGCATGTAAATCAATAGTTTTAATTTATCGTGTAATTATTTTACCTAATGGTACACCCTTGTACTCGTCCTCTAGTCTTTGTTTTCAGTTATAATTATTGTTATCCAAAATAATGCAAGTACTGTCTTTCAGGGAGATGCTGAGGAGTCCAACGTATTGACGACAACCGTTGATGTCACTCAGATGCTCGAGGTACGTTTCCGGACAGTTCCATCGATGGAGATCATCAGATCTTGCATTCTTGTAGCGTGATTGTTACACAGAATGTTTCTTTCGTTTTTAGCCATTGATATGTCCTTCTGTCGTCGCCCTCCTATGTGTCTTCTTTTTCAATATTGTGTTCATTACTAATGAAAGTCCTATGTTTCAGGGAGTCGATGGAGCATTAATCCAAGAAGAAGGGGGAGCATGCAGTTACGGGTCGGCGCAACAGCTTGCAGAAGTGTGCACCGCAGTTACATCGTCCCTTGATGTTCTTATGCATTTCGAGGTATGGATACTGACAGTTCGATCAAGCGAAATCATATGACGTGATTACATCCGCTATACTTCCTTCTTTATTAACGCAAGTACTATGTTTCAGGGAGATGACGGAGCTTCTTCTACAAGAACATCACCCCTAGTAGTTGATGCAGATCTCTGGGTGGTGACACTTCCAACGATCGAGCAAATCGAATCATATTTACATATCCATTATTTATTTTAGACAACTGATCATTTGTGCAGGTCTATTTAGATGAGCCGTTGACGCCTGCACAAAGTTTATGTTCTTTTTAACAAAATAGAAAACCATACTAATGCAATTACTGTGTTTCAGGGAGTTACTGAAGCATCATCTTCAATAATATCATCAATGGAAGTCTATGAGGAGCCCGAGGTATGGATCTTGACAGTTCCATCTAACTAGATCAACAATGCGTGAATAATTGTCGTTTGAATGTTCTACACAAAGCGTTCATTCGTGTTTTGCTATTGAGATGTACGTGGGTATTGGTCCCCAAGTACATTTTGTGTTTTCGATATTATTATACATACTAATGAAAGTTCTATGTTTCAGGGAGTCGATGGAGCGTCAGTGCGTGATGGATGTGCTTATCATGAAAATATAGTCGTTGCAGCGCAAGAGGAAGTGGAGACATGCACACACGAGTCGGAGCAACAGCGTCCTGATGTTGAAGTTCGAGGCAAGAAAGTTTCAAAGAAAAGAAAGCAAAAGAAGGTTAGTGTCCTGGTCACTATATTATGTTGTTTTTCACTGTTAATAGTTCAATACTGTAAGTTGTGTTTAAACTGAACATCCCTTTTCCAACCTGTCCTCTAGTTGCGAGTGGGTGTACGAACTAGATCTACACAGACAGTGAAGCGAACGAGAGATGTTGCTTGTCAAACCTTTTGGCAGGGACTTGAGACTGGAGATGCATCGTGCCAATGGGAAGAATATGAAGTGATTGACAACGGAGCTATACCACCACCAGCCATTGATAGTGAATGTCCTCCTGGTAGTTCGGATGCAGTCGGAGATCAATTCACAGAATCCACACCCGCAAAAACTAAGACCACGAGAAAGTTGAAGAAATTGTTTTATTCACCCATCGCCGGAGAAGGAACAGATGTTGCAATGGAAGAGAATGAAGTGGACGACAATGAAACACCATCAATATCACTGAACATAGCGGAAGACGATATCAGAGATTCTACCTTTCATGTGAGTGACATGTCCTCAACGTTACAGGCAGAACCAGCTGGGATGCAGAGTGACAGTATAAGGAAAGAGGCTAAATTCATTGTATTCGATAGTTGTTTGATTGATATTATTATTCGGATGAAATGTGGGCATTCGGTTGGTGGGGAAGTATGTGGGGAGCCATTGATTAATGTGACTCGTGCAATTCGAGGCACTAACCTTAAAATACATGCCACCTATACAAAATATCATCCTTTCTCATGGTCTGCACAACCCATGCTGGGGCAACTGCCAGCAGGCAATCTACTTTGTGCAGCGGCTGCACTTTTTAGTGGTTCAAGTTTTAAAAAGTTAGAGTCTTTCTTTCAGTTTGTGGGAATCCATTTCATTGCGAAAACTCAGTTCTACAAATACCAAACCGATTATCTATTTCCAGCCATTAGCGAAGCTTGGAGAATGGAAAAAATGTCTATTGATAGTACATTCGCGGGCAAACGGTTCAGGCTAGCCGGTGATGGACAGTGCGACAGCCCAGGATTTTCAGCCAAGTACTGCACCTACCACTTTCAGGACATGGAAAGTAAGAAAATTGTGAGTTCGGTGGTCGTGCAGGTGTCACAAAGTACATCCTCAGTGGCCATGGAGAAAGTTGGCTTTGTAGCATCATTGCAAGAACTACAATCGCGGGGAATGGTGATCGACCTGATAGCCACGGACAGACACTTTTCAATTGCCAAGACAATGAGAGAAGAGTACAAAAATATAAATCACCAATTTGACGTTTGACATCTTGCAAAAACAATCAATAAAAAAATGTCGGCTGCAGGTAAAAAAAAAGATATGCAAGGTATTTCACAGTGGTCCAAGTCAATCAACAACCATCTTTGGTGGAGCTCAAAAACATGTGGAGGGTCGTTGGAAATTCTACTGGAAAAATGGCGGTCAGTAATGCTACACTGTACCAACGTTCACCGTTGAAACACAAACCAACATTTCCACAATTGTGAACATGGCCATTTGTCCACAGAGGAGGCACGGAAGAAGAAGTGGTTGATTCCTTCATCACCCACTCACAAAGCCATTGAAAAGATTGTATTTGATAAAACTATAACAAGAGATTTGAGGGGACTCACGGAATTCTGCCACACAGGAGATTTGGAGGTGTTCCACAATATGTGCCTAAAGTACAGGCCAAAACGATTGCATTTTGGCATGGAGGGCATGATAAATCGGACTCTTCTAGCGGTCTTGGCACATAACCATAATGTTGGCCGTCAACAAAGTAGGACGACCGGAACTTTAGGGACGCTTCGCTACAATAAGGCCTTCACTAAAAGAAGTAAACAATGGATTATCAAACCAGTGTTTGAGGATATGCAATATGACTTTATTGAGAGACTTATTGTTGATGTCCTAGATAGGCACATACATGGAGTTGTGAACGAACCTGTGCAGGGGACAACTGCATTGCCACCCAACATTGCCTCTGTTCCATGTCCACCCAAAGAAGAGCTCATTGAGAAATACACATCACGGTTTAAATGATTGTAATTTGATTGTCTGTTCTCTCGAGTCTCCTCATGTCGCAGGCCCATTGAATATGTGTATCTATGTAATGTGTAAATAAAAGTGATTGCTCAGTGTACATGCAATGTGTCTCTCCACCCTTGCCCCTCCCTTCACCGTGCAGTAGTGCGAACCACCCAGGTGTCACCTGTGACTTTGCTCTCGAGTCTCCTCATGTCGCAGGCCCATTGAATATGTGTAGCTATGTATTGTGTAAATAAAAGTGATTGCTCAGTGTACATGCAATGTGTCTATCCAACCTTGTTCATTTGCGCATTAAATTAAACCAAACAGTAATATAAATCATTTTTCAAAAAATATAGAATGTCTCCGTATTTATGGTTCTATGGGGCTGCAAAGCACGCAGACAAAATGCAAAGATGGAGTGTACATTTCAAGTCCTGTGAGATGGCCTTACACTGAATGTAGCTAACTAGGAATGTGTGCTCGTTCAAAGTGAAGGTCAGCTGCTTTGATTTTTTGCTCGGGTGCCGGAATGGCCCACGACTCAGTATAAGGTTCTATTGTTATTTGACCTTGACAGGCCGGGACCATCCCGAAAGACTTCTTTTTGGGGGTGTGGTGCAATAACGTAAGAAACGATAATGAATATAATTTCAGAAACGAAAGCCATTTAATGTTCGTTCATTAGAAGAAATAACGTCGGCATAGAAGGAGTGGTATTTCGGGGCTGCCCTATGCACAGACACAATGGAAAATGCAAATATAATGTAAGTAACTCTTTAGATGAGTTTATACCGCAATTTAATTACTATACAGTAGCTTTAAAGACGGGTTAAGTTGTACTTGTTCGTTCTATGTGGCATATTGTTTTGTACCGCGCACTATCTTGAGGAGAACCATCTCCTTTTACGGAAGCACCTCAAAACCTTCCTCTTTGCTTCTGCTTTCTCTCTCCCTCTCCCCTGCTACAACTGGTCCACTGTCTGCGACCTCGGTCCTGGGCCCTTCCACTCTCCACCTGCACTGCCTCCCTGTCAACCCCTGCACTGGGGGACTGTCTCAGTATCCTACAGCCCCCCCTTGACGTATAATACCCAGTTGCACTGTCCTAGCTATGAAATAATTTCCCGACCTAATATATAAAATGAATAATTTTAATAAAGATCTGATGGTGAGACTAATTTCATTTTTTATGTTTTTAAAACAGGTACATCCTTCATTATTGTATGTGTCACGAGTACCAGACACCGGCGGATGGCTTTTTTTAACCGCCAGCTGCTTCTCCGCGTGAACAACGTTACCACCCTGACCATTTTATGGGACGATCGCCAAGTACAAGTATGCCCTTACGCGGTACTAACGGCTAGATGCAACATACAGACCGTTGTGGTGGCCTAGTGCCTCGTTGTTGGAACAGCCATGCGATTATCAGTGCGACCGAAGAGCTTATTTTATCGTAAACCAACACCCTGTGTACTGCACACGAACATCGCTTGCCTCAAGACGAACTATTTTGGATCGAGAGCAAATAAAAATGCAAATCGCTGAATATTCTCAAAACATTTGATGTCAAATAAATGTACTTTGCCAAATGTACAATCTTGCCGTTTGCTTTTAAACCACAGTTTCATATTCCGAATTGTGGCGCTGTATTGTGAGATGATCTAAGACCCTGTGTACAGCAAAGGAACATCGCGTGCCTCAAAACGAACTTTTTGGAACGTGAGCAAATAAAAATGAAAATCGCTGAATATTCTCAAAACATTTGATGTCAAATAAATGTACTTTACCAAATGTACAATCTTGTGGTTTAATTTAAAAGTACAGTTTCATATTCCCAATTGTGGCGCGCTGTGTTGTGTGAGCTCATCTGTGTTGATTTCCGGGTTCTGTGTGGAGTCGCGTAGAAGACGCCTGGGCGCGTTTGCCTACGCAGCTCAGTCACGTCACGGATAGAGGTGGGGAATATGAATGTTTTGATAAAGTCTGTTTCAGGGGCGGGGGATTTGATTTAGTGCCGCAAAAGCAGGTGAGCCAGGGCGATGGGGGGAAATGATAGGATTATCAGAAAATGGCGGCTGATTTCGAGTGTGTTAATGGACGAAAAGTCGGGTAAGGTCCATAGGAAAGTTTTCTACGATCTACCGAGTTATGCTTAAAAACACATGGCCGAACCGTAGGGACAATAAAAAAAAAGTCCCGGAACTATCCTTTAACCATACACATTTTATTATTATCCGTGCACCCCCCACCCCCAGTGTTTTGACTGACCTTTCCTATTAGCTGCTGATTATTAGCAAAACGAATTTTAACGTTATTCTCGGCCGCGTTGTAGCAGACCTACTGCTTTGGGTTGACTCGCAAAGTTGCCTCTGCCACAAATGTGCATGATGTGCTCCGTATCCTCACAAATGTATATTTTTCATTTGTATTTTCAGAGCACTCACTCTGCCTGTGGGCATTGAGGCGCTGTTTCAGGAATATGTCTTAGTTGCGAATTCCGATGAAGCAAAGTCAATTGCACCTTTGCCATATAGCTGCTGTTAAATATAGTAAACATAATTTCACTTTTGCCATATAGCTGCTGTTAATAATAGTAAACAGATGCTTCCATGTTAGCCGTGGTCGCATTCAAACGGCCCTGTCGCTTTGTGAAGATTTCGGCACCCCCTGCCGTGCACGATGCTGGCATCTCTATGATGAAGTTAATAATTGCCTGAGAAAACATTAGCCCCGCTTCATGCTAGATTGTCAATATCAACTCGCGTAGAGCCTGCTTCGTGGGGCCTACGACAAACGTTAATAATTGCTTGAGAAACATTAGCCCCGCTTCATTATAATTTGACAATATCAGCTTGCGGAGAGCCTGCTTTGTGTTTGTGTGTATATTTTAAAACTACGTCAATTTCATTGCCATGAGAACCTTCTCTTGCAGCTGCCGGATTAAAGCAAAGCAGAGGGGAAAGCTGTAGTCCGTTTAAAAGTTATCCGCAATTCGTTTGCCAGGCCGAGTATCATGTGTGACGCCGCGTACAAAGCAGGATCTTCTGAGCAGACTGCCCATGCTGAGTGTGCAGCAAACATTGCAGCTCGTTGTTTAGCTAGGATTTCAGCTTAGAGTGGAGGACGCTGAGTGAACAGCGAACCTCCTGACTGTTTGGGTCCCGTGCAGATTCCACAAACAAAAAAGAAGAGGAGACTCTGAGTGAACAGAGTACTCTTTGGTTTGGGTCCCCGTGCAGGGTCCACAAACTGATTTGTTTTTGGCTTCAGCAGCCATTATATAGGACCCAGGGGCTGTCCTTTGGGTCATTCTGTGTGGTGGGGGCTGTACTGCCAGCCCCCGGTCAGCATCTGCTGACAGCTAATTGCACCTTATGGTGCCTGAGCATAGCTCCCCTGCCCATTCCCTGGCTTTGGTGGGTGCTGATGTTTCGCATCCCTGTGTGGGTAGGGCAGGGTGTTGATTAACACCCTGCCCCTCCCTCTGTGTTTCCTGGTGCAGTGACTGTGCTCGCCTTTGTAGTATTATGGAGGGAGAGGGGGAAGTGCTGGCCCATTTGTTGGGCTGCTGCTCCCCCTATCCCCTGCCTAGCCATCCATGGGGCACTGGTGTTAGGGAGAATTCTCTGTTTAGGCTGAATTTCCCTACCTAGTGAGTCCCCCAGCAGCTTTGCTGGATTTCTGGGGTTTAATTTTTTTCTCCTGCCAAGAGTGAGACTCTTTTACCCTCACTCTTGGACATGTTGAAGTGTGTTATCTTGGTTAAACCTTGTGTTGAATGGGCTATGGGGTCTTTTACTCCATAGGGCCTCATGTATTTTTGTGATGTGGGTCACACAGCACCCTCTGTGCCGTGACCCAGGGGTGTCCTAGGGACTCCCCAACATAGACTCCATACCCTGGGACTGACTACTGTCTCCCAGGGCATGTAAAGTCACCAAAGACTTTGCTAGTCTTGAATCCTGAACAGAACCAGTACAAACCATCATATTGTGGACGTACTGGCTGGGGCAATTCGATTGCCCCAGGGTCTGTTAGTCGAGGGGGCACGTCTCCGTCCCCCCTGATCGAGTTTTGGCTGGTGGCAGTGGAAACTACTTTTTATATTCGACCGCGAATATTTCCCTATGGGATTTCCCATTGTTTTAGGCTAACACATTTAATTATTTATTTACGGTAGCCTTAAACACACCGCCGGTTTATATATTTATTTTTATAACTCCGGTTGGGACTTTTTGCCAAAACTTGATTCTAAAATGGCGTTGGTGTTCGCCTCTGTAACTCTGACCCAAAGTGGAGCCCTTTGTTCCACTTTTGGCGGGCTTCTCCACAGAAGCCCTCCAAAGTGGTGCCACTCTGTCTGGGGTACTTAGGAGGGGTGGAGGGGGATTTAGGCACCCTGGACTGAGTTACCTTGGTAACTCAAGTCGCACTCCGTCCTGATTGGCCCAAGTGGTGAGCCGCCCGGCTCACCACTTAGCATGTTTGAGTGACAGCTAGGCTGGGTGAATGGGGGTTTGCTGCATAAAAGCAGGGCTTTGGGGACTGGGACTTCAGAAGTCGCCACAGGACCAAGAATCCGACGAGGGAAGAGCTGAGCCGACCTGCTTCGACGACACCACCCGGTGGAGCCCTGCTGAACCGTCTCACCACTTTTTCCCGACGACCGAGGAGAACTCTTAACGGAGTGGCTCCTTCCCTTGACTGGTGGGGACAACCAGTTTTCGCCTTCTTTCCGTTCTTTGAGGTATCTCGTGGCCGCCTTGCCTGTGCCAAGCACCCCGGCAACCGGAATACCCCACTTTACCCCCATACCGCGAAAGTCGGTACCAACCCTTTAACCGGAGGACTCCGCGGCTGGTTTCTTCCCGGGCAGTGCAACGACCCTCTTCTTCTGCTCTTCAGCGAGAACTTCTTCTCCCCTGACCGACGTCGAGCCCTGCTGCCACTGCCTGGAACAACTGCCACCGCTGGAGGATCCTTTCCGCTTAAGGTACTGTGTTCCGCCTGGCTTCCCTTGCTACCGACTGTACGGGGTAGATTTAGTCCCCGGCTTTCGAACCTGGGAGTGCCTGGGACACTTTGGCTAAACTTTCTGAGCCACTCTAAACTCTTTTTGACTCTTTGCAAGACTTTGAATCTCTAACTAACAGTGTGATCTTGGGCACATTTTCGCTCCGGCTACTCTAAGAGTGGGCCCTGCCTAGTGACTTTTGCTCACCTGTGACTTTGTGCTTCTTTGAGCCTATTGCAAGTGTTCTGGACCTTAGAGTGGTGTGTTTAACCCATTTCTGCTTTTTCTCTCCCTTTCTTGGAAACTACTAGAGTGTCATCTAACGTTAAGCACTCACCTCTGTTTTAATTAAGTGGTGTTTACCTAGAGTTGTCTAGATAGGAGAAAGGATTGAATCTACTTTCATTATAACTGTGTTGAAGTGCTTTTACTATATTTTTGCTAGAGTGTTTTTAACTTATGTGTATTTTAAATAAATAACTATATACTTTTGAAACCAAGCTCTGGTCAGTGTTTGCTTGTGCTATTGTGTTTTGGTACATATTGTGTATACTTTACATACTGCCTAACTCTTCTTGAGAGAAGTCTGACTGCTCAGCCACAGCTACCAGGTAAATCTGGGTGGTACAGACTGCTACCAAAGGGGTTTACTGCTCTACCTGTAGTCTTAAATCTTTTGCAGTGTTCCCCAAGGGAACTGCACAGGTTTCTGCCTAACACTGGTGTACAGCGGTGGGATTTGTATTGAGTATACATTTTATTGTGCTTTAGATACCTTAGTGCAACTAACCACAAAGCTTAGCACTGAAAAAGTAAAACCTCTAACATGTCAGTTATAGAAAGCTATAGTCAAGAGTCCCTTGCAGCCAAAACTGCTGATTGTTTAAGAGTGCTCTGTAAACATAAGGATCTCCTGACTAAGGGCAAGAAAATGGAGCTGATTGAAAGATTGTTAGCTAACCAAAGTCTGGGTGATGGTTCAGAGGAACCTACCACTCCAGCAACTGTAGATGACAGTGTTGAAGTTAACATGGAACAAAATGTTGATGTTTCTGAGGAAGAGTCAGAAGAGGAGGGTGAGGCTGTTGTAACTGTCCCCCCTAGGCCTCTGCCTGCTCTACCTGCTGTGCCTACTGGACCTTTACCAGGTCCCACATTTAGTCCTCAGTACTTTGAACTGGAGAAAATGAAGCTAGAATTGGAGTATAAGAAACTTAATGCTCAAACTGACAAAGAACTAAGGCTAAGGGAAATGGAGCTCAAGTATGACTTAGAAATGAAGAAATTATCTGTTGAGAATGTTTCTCTCTCTGGCTCCTCTAGAAGTTCCAGTCCTAAAAGACCCCGGATGCCTAAAGAATTGGTTGGTATGTATGAGCCTAAGTTGGATGTGTTGGATTGGTTGTCTCTGTTTGAATATAATCATGGGCTCCAGAACATCACAGGAAATGACTTACTCACCTGGTTGTTCTCTAGGCTTCCCCCTGTTGCAACTGATGTGGTAATGGAGATGGGGGAGGAGGATAGGAAGGACTATGAATGTGTGAAACTAGCTTTGATAGCTAGGTTTGGGAAGACCCCTTCCCAGTATCTTAAGAGGTTTAGGAGCCTCAAAAAGCATGATGGTACCCCTTGGGCTACCTGGGTGAGTGAATGTTTGAAAAACTTAGAGGGATGGATTAAGGGTTACAAGGTGAACACTTATGAAGGTATGAAGAATTTGTTTATGTTGGAGACTATTTATGATGCCTGCTCTCCTGAGCTCAGACAGCACTTGGCTGATTCACAGGAATTGGATCCTAGGAAGCTAGCTAAGGCTGCTGACTTGTGGGTTGCCAACAGGGCCACTCACAAGGATTCTGGGGTAACTCAGAAGAAGGATGGGGAGAAACAGCCAAAAAAAGACTCCAAAGAGAATTCTAATAATTCCTATCCCAAAGAGGGCCCCAAACCACAAAATAACCAGGGTAAGCCACATGGGAAACCAAGTCAGGCTACTGTACCTTCTGGCCACAAGCCAGAAGGAGGTCAGAACAAGCCACCCTTCCAGAGAGCATTTGGACAATGCTATGTCTGTCAGGGTACTGACCATATCAAAGGAGATCCCAAGTGCAAGGGTAAACCTGCAGGGATCAGCACAGTCTCCTTAGCCTTCACTCCTGAGGATGAAGTACAGATGGCTAGTGCCCACTTTGAACTCTTTGCTGAAGAACCCTTGGGTCTTCAAGCAACTGTAAACTTAGAGCCTATGGGTCTGGTTAGTCCCCAGAATAGGGTTGTGTATAACTCCCTACCTGTTAACTCTAAGGTGTATTATGTGGACAGTGTTCTTGTCAATGGCCAGGATACTCCTGCCAGGAGAGACACTGGGGCCAGCAGAACAGTAGTGGATGAAAGCTTCTTTCAACCTGAGGATGTGGCCAAAGCACCCAAAGGTCCCACTAAAATGTCTGGAGGCCCTGCCCAAATGGTTCCTATTCTACCAGCCCTCATTCAGTGTAACAACATGACAGTGAGGATCCCTGTCAGTGTTCAGACTGAGGTACCTGGGAAGGTCCTGTTGGGGAATGACCTAAGAACTCTAGGAGTAGTGTCACATACCCCCAGGCCTCCCAGTATGGAGAAGCAGAACTTAACCAAATTGGCTAGACAGGCTACCTTGAAGGACCCTTCTAAGCCTGTGGGACCCTCTACTGAGAACCCCACTACAAGCCCTGGTGTTAGTAAGTTGACCTCTAACCCAGGCACATTTCAGGATAGTATGCTAGGAACATGGGAGCCCCAACCAAGCTCCATCGTTGTTCCCCTAGTCTCAGAGTCTCTGACTCCCCCTGCTTCTGAGGAAGAGGTGGATAGACCAACTAGGCCCCTATCTGGACCTGAGAGAACTGGTAATTCTCAGTGCTGGTGGAAAACCAGAAAAGAAAAGTCTAAGGCCAAAAACCTTCAGACTGTTGGACCTTCTACTGAAGACCCCAACTCAAATCCTAATATTAGGGGGGAAACTCCTAAAATAGGTAAGGGTAGATCTAAGAGGAAGGGGAAGCAGGTACATTGCCTAACCCCAACCCCTCCAACCAAGAGGCCTAAGACCCAACCTGCTCCCACAAGAGAGGTGGTGAGGAACCTTGGAGGCCCCTCTAGATCTAAGGGAATCCTTTATAAGGACCCCTTCAAAAAGCCTAACATAGGTTCAGAAGTTGTACCAACTTCTGAGGGACTGGTCAACCAGATCCCCTATAACAAAAAGACTGATGTTCCTCAAAGGGTTTGTAGGTCCTTTAGCTTGCAAAAGAAGACCTTTGAGTTCTCCCTTAAGCATAGGTCAAGGTGTCACCATCAAAATGCTGATGGACTCTCTAGGATGTATATCATCGACTAGAGGTATGAGGTTCATCCAGGAGTGGATTAAATCCTCCTGTCCCTTAGTCTGGGGGGGGCGAGTGTTAGGGAGAATTCTCTGTTTAGGCTGAATTTCCCTACCTAGTGAGTCCCCCAGCAGCTTTGCTGGATTTCTGGGGTTTAATTTTTTTCTCCTGCCAAGAGTGAGACTCTTTTACCCTCACTCTTGGACATGTTGAAGTGTGTTATCTTGGTTAAACCTTGTGTTGAATGGGCTATGGGGTCTTTTACTCCATAGGGCCTCATGTATTTTTGTGATGTGGGTCACACAGCACCCTCTGTGCCGTGACCCAGGGGTGTCCTAGGGACTCCCCAACATAGACTCCATACCCTGGGACTGACTACTGTCTCCCAGGGCATGTAAAGTCACCAAAGACTTTGCTAGTCTTGAATCCTGAACAGAACCAGTACAAACCATCATATTGTGGACGTACTGGCTGGGGCAATTCGATTGCCCCAGGGTCTGTTAGTCGAGGGGGCACGTCTCCGTCCCCCCTGATCGAGTTTTGGCTGGTGGCAGTGGAAACTACTTTTTATATTCGACCGCGAATATTTCCCTATGGGATTTCCCATTGTTTTAGGCTAACACATTTAATTATTTATTTACGGTAGCCTTAAACACACCGCCGGTTTATATATTTATTTTTATAACTCCGGTTGGGACTTTTTGCCAAAACTTGATTCTAAAATGGCGTTGGTGTTCGCCTCTGTAACTCTGACCCAAAGTGGAGCCCTTTGTTCCACTTTTGGCGGGCTTCTCCACAGAAGCCCTCCAAAGTGGTGCCACTCTGTCTGGGGTACTTAGGAGGGGTGGAGGGGGATTTAGGCACCCTGGACTGAGTTACCTTGGTAACTCAAGTCGCACTCCGTCCTGATTGGCCCAAGTGGTGAGCCGCCCGGCTCACCACTTAGCATGTTTGAGTGACAGCTAGGCTGGGTGAATGGGGGTTTGCTGCATAAAAGCAGGGCTTTGGGGACTGGGACTTCAGAAGTCGCCACAGGACCAAGAATCCGACGAGGGAAGAGCTGAGCCGACCTGCTTCGACGACACCACCCGGTGGAGCCCTGCTGAACCGTCTCACCACTTTTTCCCGACGACCGAGGAGAACTCTTAACGGAGTGGCTCCTTCCCTTGACTGGTGGGGACAACCAGTTTTCGCCTTCTTTCCGTTCTTTGAGGTATCTCGTGGCCGCCTTGCCTGTGCCAAGCACCCCGGCAACCGGAATACCCCACTTTACCCCCATACCGCGAAAGTCGGTACCAACCCTTTAACCGGAGGACTCCGCGGCTGGTTTCTTCCCGGGCAGTGCAACGACCCTCTTCTTCTGCTCTTCAGCGAGAACTTCTTCTCCCCTGACCGACGTCGAGCCCTGCTGCCACTGCCTGGAACAACTGCCACCGCTGGAGGATCCTTTCCGCTTAAGGTACTGTGTTCCGCCTGGCTTCCCTTGCTACCGACTGTACGGGGTAGATTTAGTCCCCGGCTTTCGAACCTGGGAGTGCCTGGGACACTTTGGCTAAACTTTCTGAGCCACTCTAAACTCTTTTTGACTCTTTGCAAGACTTTGAATCTCTAACTAACAGTGTGATCTTGGGCACATTTTCGCTCCGGCTACTCTAAGAGTGGGCCCTGCCTAGTGACTTTTGCTCACCTGTGACTTTGTGCTTCTTTGAGCCTATTGCAAGTGTTCTGGACCTTAGAGTGGTGTGTTTAACCCATTTCTGCTTTTTCTCTCCCTTTCTTGGAAACTACTAGAGTGTCATCTAACGTTAAGCACTCACCTCTGTTTTAATTAAGTGGTGTTTACCTAGAGTTGTCTAGATAGGAGAAAGGATTGAATCTACTTTCATTATAACTGTGTTGAAGTGCTTTTACTATATTTTTGCTAGAGTGTTTTTAACTTATGTGTATTTTAAATAAATAACTATATACTTTTGAAACCAAGCTCTGGTCAGTGTTTGCTTGTGCTATTGTGTTTTGGTACATATTGTGTATACTTTACATACTGCCTAACTCTTCTTGAGAGAAGTCTGACTGCTCAGCCACAGCTACCAGGTAAATCTGGGTGGTACAGACTGCTACCAAAGGGGTTTACTGCTCTACCTGTAGTCTTAAATCTTTTGCAGTGTTCCCCAAGGGAACTGCACAGGTTTCTGCCTAACAACTGGTTACCCTGCCTCGCTTTGGGAGGCCCTGCAGCATTGCCCAAAACCTGAATCGGATCAACAACTTGAAGTTCCACATGCAATGCCAATCGCATTGGCGGCCGTTCAAGGAGAACGACCTGATGTCGTTGATATTAACCTAATTGACCCAGACTTTTCAAATAAGCGAACAGACGCCAAACTGCTAAAAAGTGGACTGGAGTCCAACAGTGGTCCTGATATTCCGTGCCTTACTTGTGCTAAAAGCCAATCTAAAATGTCATTGGCATTTAGCTCTAGTCCAGCATTTGCATTTCCACGGACACAGATCTCCACGATGAAGTGTTTGGCGCTCCACTTTTATATCCGAAAAACATGCAGTGAATGCTTTCAACTTGACTAACTGGGTCTCTGTGCCCCAATGTAGTGGAAGCTTGCCATGGACCACACATACCGGTGAGGTGAGTTCGGACAAGAGAAATTCACTTGAAGTTGTGAATAATATCTTACAAAACTCAGCGCTAATCAACAAGGCCCGCACTTCAAACACGTACAAGAGACAATCATCGAAGATGAGTCTCATGGAAAAATGACTTTAAAGAGAAATAACACTCAACTTCTGGACTCAAATGAAGACATCTGGGCACGTCTGAAATATAAACCTATGAGTTTGACAGAGGGGAAAGTTGATTGTGAGTCTGCGCAAGACATTTCTTGTATGTTGCCAAACTCTCAAAAAAGAAATGGCGGCAAAGTGAGCAGTCAAAATCAAGCCTGTCATCTCATACGGAAAAAGTTGCGCTTGCATACTATTGTTGAGTCAGTTTTTGATGGCAGTTCAACATCAGACTCATCATTGGATTCCTCACTTATGGATCGTCCCTTCTCTAAGTTGAGGACGACGAAGGCTGCCTTAACAAAGAATGCGCAATCTAACAAAGAACAAAGTAACAGCTCCCGAGTTTGTTTGGCCGATTGTAACAACGTGCCCTTAAATGAGCTGCAATCCATCTTAGCCTCCTCAATGGCGGTCTCACTCGTGCCTTTCACAAAATTATACGAGAACATTAACGAAAATACAAGGGATCTGACGACCTTAGTGGCTCTAATGAATTCAAAGCTCTTACATTTAGAAGAGCTATTCAGCCGGTCCACTAATAACCAGGATCGAGCGACGGAAAAGTTAGAGGCTTCCCTTAAACTTGTAATTGAACAAAAGCGAAATGACACTCTGGATAAAAAACTGTTTGCAGAAGTAGCCAAAGAAGCCTTGGCTTTATTTAAACCTGAAAGGTTAAAGGCTGCATCAAATACTCAAAAACAAAATCCAAGTGAAAAATATGCGTCAAGAAATGCCTGTACCTCGAGCAACAATGCAAGAGCGAAAATTGCTGCATCTAATATGTGTGTTGAGGAAGCCAAAAGATGCAAATCAAGCATAATTCAGGCTGCCAAACACACAAACTCAGGGACTATACTGCAAGAGTTGTCGGTTTCACCTTCATTACACAGTGCTGCAAACATTATGAAGAAGGCGAGCTTAACCGCAGATGCTCTGGAAAGCACAAGCAAAGATAGCACAGCTCCTGTCAATTCACCAACCTACAACATTGCTGAGATCTCATTTAACACAGCCTTTCAGCAAGCTAGCAGTCATGCTAACTTGGCACAATTAAATGAGCAAGAAGCTGGGTCCTCCTTGGAACAAATTCGTGAATTGGTATTATATGCTCTGATGAAACACTCGTGGTTGATTCTACAACAAAAACACCGGGGGTATTCGTCATTTTTAACAGAGCTCCTCAGTCCCCTAAGAAGTTGGTGAAAACTAAACGACAACTGCAGTCACAACCAAAGAAATCTGCCAGGATGTAAAAACACACAAGTGACATGGGCGAGAAAATTCCTGCGGAACATCAAAGTTGTACACGTGCTGGCAAACACTGATGGTACAAACACGTGTTCGCACCAGCAAAAGTTGAACAAAATGAAACCTAAAGAAAATTTGCTGCAAAAAAGGCACGAGGATGACGTGCAATGTATCGATGACACCTTGCAGGATATTTCTGCAGAGCTTCTAAATGTGTCTGTTTATGAAGATGCAGATTGTGGTGAGCTCGAATGCCCTATTTTAGCGCCTGGCCCGAATATGGGACGCACATGGCAAACCTCTCAGAGGTAGATAACGTTGACACCATCAAGGTGATCCATGATGATTTAACCAGTCTGGTTCCAGACAAGAATTTGTTGTGTATACATCATTCTTTTGCAACCACCGCGGAAGAACATGTCAAATAATCCCTGAGCTGGATGACTTGACGCCGAACAATCAAGCCCCCCTGAGCCCGGCGTTTGTTACGCTACCAGAAAACAGAGAACGGACTAGGGTCAAAACGCAAAAACAAGTTACTGGCATTTTGAAGCCCATCCAAATCTCAAATGCTAACATACTTGCCGATAAAAGCAGTCAACCCGCAAAAAAAGGAAATCCAGCACAAACAAATAAGGAAAGACCAACAAGGTATCCAGCAAGTACCAACGCCATGCGGGTTGAAGGGTTGGAACCACCAAGCCGTGAAGATCGTTATCTGGTGTATAGGATCATGATAGAGAGAGTGGACTCAAGGGACAAGTTGATCCTTAATAGATGCAACGTGATAAAATTACTGCATCATGTCCCTCGATTACGTGCGATAACCTCAAACGACGTAAAAATCATTGAGTTTCCAGATGAAAGGCGCGATGACAAGGTGATGCTACACTTAGCATCAAATATAATTGCAGCAACCATACTAGATGCAGCAGATGCCCTATTGTCATTGGGCTTTGAGACATATAAATTAGAGGAAAAAGCGTTACCAACGATGGAAGATGTGGTTAAAGACCCCACTGCAGTAAACACGTTTATAAGCTCACAACTGTCTCTTGGTGTCAAGAACGGCTTTGGTCAATCAGCAGAGTTAGAGCAAGAAACACTCAGTCTAAAAAGTGACGATCAGAAGCAGAATGGTAACTCATTTGGGTCCCTGGATAGAAGAACATCCTTCTTAGTGTGCAGACGAATGGTGGCAGAAAATGTGTAATGGTACAGACATGAAACCGTTATTTCCACTCACGTCTCTGCTAGCAAAGATTGAAAGTCTGCTGAAGGGTGACCTAAAGACAGTGAAATAGAATTTCATCCATGAGGTTGGAACTGAGATCACATGAGTGAGAAAGATAAGGATGGTCTGGCTTAAAGAAGATTTAAAGTCTGATTTGTTTGTTTTGTGTTGTGTTTTGTCATATTTTAGATGTTTATTTGCAAACCATTAAAAATTAATCATTTTTTTTAAAAAAGAATACTGTCTGGTACTTTTTGTGTTATGCGCATTACAAATCGCCATTCAATCAATTCATGTTTTGGTCTCCAGACCCACAGCCCACGTAAGGCACACCTCAAAATATAGGTCAGCCCACAAAACGCTGCTATCACAAGGTGGGAAAACCGTGTCCAAACAAAATATAACATGTTGTATTCAGGGTTTAGGTGCATGGCACCAATGTGCTACATGTGTACATCATTGTTTTCCCACTATTACAGTGTGTTAAATTCTATAGTGTCCCATACCTATAGGTCCACACATGTTATGTTATATCCATTTCTAAAGCACAACATACTCCACAAGGCATCTTGGCGCTGCATAAACTCTAACAGGAAAACAGCTGGAAAGAAAAGAATCCAAAAAGAGAGTTTTTAGAGAGGGTATGAAGAGATCAATCACTCGGAATGACCTGTGATTCCACCACTAAGCCGCAGAAACGGAAAGTGCACGACCCCCAACCCGAGAATATGTAAAACGTGGAAAACGTTCAAGACCGGCATCCTGTGAGTGGAGAGCTCTGGGAGGAATGTAGGGGCGACATTTTGACCGCAGATATTCGGCACCAACGCCATGGAAGGAGCGTTAAAATGGATCCGCTTGGAAACAGTGCGCCAGTGAAGTGGTCGCAAAATAGGGTAAATGTGGACTCCCTTAAGGCGATTGGGTAGCTACTCTAGCAGGCGAGTTTTGTGAAATTTGAACAGGCTGAATTAAATAAGAAGGTTGTGCCAGAAAAAGCGAATACAATGATCTAAACTGCCAAATATCGAAGGTGACGGTGCAAAGTACATGCAACTTAAAAGGGGCAGGCGTGAGAGCCTGTTCGATCACCCTCAACATGCACTAGCATCATTCACGGCATGTTACTTTTGTTTAATGCACTGCATATCCAAAGGGTTAATTTCCGGTAGCTTTAACAGCATATAGCAGTCACATTTGCGTTATACATATGAACACAATTCAAAGGTTGTTTCCATGTGTTGTGTGTTCGGTTTGATATTATTTTACTAGTCACATGCAGTTCAGGTCTATTTAGAGGTCTGTTAATCATATATTCCGCTAGATGGCGGTCAAAGACAATAATTCGAATTTGACAGCTTCAGCGAACTGCGTACATGAAAACTGGCAGTTTTACCTGTCTCTGTGTTGGGATATAAAGCGAATGAGCAAATAGCTTTTTCAAAGTTCGTGCAAACCAACAGATAACATATAAATGATGTAGTGCCTCGCTCCTAGTTGGCCCAATAGCAGTTCTCCATGAACTGCAGTGGGTAATTGATTTTATTTTTGCTGAATCGTAGTGTTTTGTCTACTCATTCGGAATGGTCTGCCTCCCGTTTGTACAGACGCACGGCCGAAGGCACAGACGAGCAGGTGACCTGTTATTCCACTGCTCGATGGAACAACTGGAGAGTAAAGGAGCCAGGGACGTCATTTCATCAAAATGCCAAGGGTAGCGGAAGTGACATCACACGACCCTTGACCTCTGATGACAGCACAGGAAGTGATGTCATTTGACCCCACCCTAAAGTGACATCACGGGAAGCGATGGAACACGACCTTTCACCCCACGACAAAACATGAATTGGCATCACATAGCATTGTTTCTGAGTACATGAAAGGATTCGCGGGAAGCAAGGTAATCAAATTCAAGAGGCCTTTTATTTATAACGAGCCCACCCCACTGCACCCTCCCCTCGCTTTCTCAACGGCCCCATGATTCTCACGTGACGCCCCAGTTCAAACCAACACTAGAGTCTCACGCGACAATCATGGTACCACGTGCCACCGGCACATTCCAGAGAAGACATTCTCTACATATCTCCATCCCCACAGAACAATACAACAGATCAAAGAACATTAAAATGAATGAACAGAACTTATGGGACTTATTACCGTGACCTAAAACAATTGTGAACATTAACAAAAGAGAAACATGGCTCATAAAATAAACATAGGATAAACATTGGATTACATTCTTAGTAAACATAATCACCTAACCATACTGGTTTTGACCTGACCCTTTGAGCACCAACCACTACCACACCCTTATCTTCTCTTGCAGTCAATCTCTCACTGTTCTCAAGGCTAATTCCACTCATACCATAACTTGTGAGACTTTTCCCTCCACTTCAACCGCTCTTGCAATTCTTCCGTTGGACCATACTTCCCCTCCTTCCAAAATGACTACACTTTTCCTCAACACCTTTATCTTCTTCGGGCCAAGAAACCTACTTTCCACACACTTATTTATGGATCTGGGATTCTTGACATAGACCAAATCTCCAACCTTCCAATCTGAATCTTTCACTCTTTCTCTCCTGTCATACTGCTATTTATTTGTTTTTTTGTGCTAGGGCGATAGATCTCATTATTTGATCTCTGTCTACTCGAACAACCTTTGCCATACCTAGCCACCCTGGGCAAAGTTTCGTCCCTGGTTCTCTGCCTTTAATAGATACAAAAGGAGACACACCCGTGACAGAGTGCAGCGTTGTCACATAATTCCATGTTGACTAGTTTAGCACTTCCATCCATGGCTGTTTCAACCGCATTGCCAATTGAAACCCACCTTTCAAATACCTGTTAATTCTCTCCACAAGGCCATTAGCTCTGGGGTGATATAAAGCAGTTCTGGTATGTTTTGTACCATAACTATTTAAGAATGTTCTCATTGCTTCCGATACAAATTGTACCCCATTATCTGACACCAATTCAGTAGGTACTCCCTCTTTCAGAAAAACTCCTTCAAGAAATAAAATCAAATCTCTGGCTGTGACTTCTCTAACAGCCTCCCATTCTATACATTTAGAATGATAATCCACTAAAACAAACAAAAATCTCAAACCATCACCTAATCCTGCAATAGGACCCATAATATCTACTGCCAATTTGGTCCATGACTGATCTGGAATAGTGTTGGGAATCATAGGAGTTTCTCTAACAACTTTGCTTTTGTCATTAATCTGACATGCCACACACTCTTTAACATGTCTCTCTGCCATTTTATCAATACCTGGCCACCAATAACTTTGTCTTCATTTTCTTTTCATGGCCCCTTCTCCAGGATGCCCCTGATGTGCCAGTTCAACTAAGACAGACCTAAGTGTTTCCGGAGGGACCACCGAACATCCCCTTCTTAACTTATCCTCACACACATTCAACTCCTCTTTGATTTCCCACCACACATCAAATTTTCTATCCAACATTTTCTTGTCTGGCCATCCCCTTATTGTCCACTCCTTGATCAATTTAAGGTCTGCATCCATGTTTTCTTCTCATAACCACCTTTCTTGTTCTGCAGCACACTCTACCTCTGCCGCTACTGACTCATCCTCTTCAACATTCTTGGACTCTTCTACTTTTCTTACTGGTAATCTGGACAAGCAATCAGCTACTACATTCTTTTTACCAGGTAGGTAACTTGTGTCAAAGTTATACATCTGAAGGCCTAACCCCCACTTACTTATTCTGGGAGACCCTAGGGCTCACCTTCCACTTTCAAACAATTGCACTATTGGTTTATGGTCAGACCTAACTATGAACCTCCTTCCCATCACACAAAAAATGTAAAATGGTTGATCGCCCAAAACATAGCTAAGGTTTCACGTTCAATAACTGAGTAATTACACTCTGACTCCCTTAGCACCCGTGAAGCAAACGCTATCACTCTTTCCGTGTTCTCCTCATCATATTGTACCAAAGTTGCACCCAAACCTAAGTTACTGGCATCCACAACTAGTACAGTCTTGTCTTTGGGATTAAACTTCCCAATCGAAGGTGCCTTTCTCACTGCCTCCTTAATCTTATCAAAAGCCTCTGAACACTCCGGAGTCCACACAAACTTGGAACCTTTTTTCAGTAGTAATCTTAGAGGTGTGGATATAGTTGCAAAATCTTTCACAAATTTGTGATAGTATTTTGCCAAACCTAAGAAGGATCTCACCTCCACCAAACATCTTTTAGGTCTCACACCTTCTTTGCTAATCATGCGCCCCAGATACTCTACACTCTCTACACCTATCTTGCATTTGTTCCTACGCACTGTCAAACCCGCCTCATCCAATCTGCTTAAGACTTGCTTCAGAATTCTGTCATATTCACGCTCTGAGTCAGCATAGATCAACATATCATCTTGGAATACCACAATGTTCTTCAACCCATCCATTATGGTTTCCATCACCCTTTGGAACACTGCTGCTGCTGAGGCTAGGCCAAACGGCATCCTACAATACTTGAAGGTTCCAAATGTGGTGACTAATGCGGTTAGATGTTGACAATCTTCCTTCAATGGGACCTGATGATACGCTTGAGAGAGATCTATTACCGAGAATATCTTGGCATCGTACAAAGTCCATAGTTTGTCCCCTATAATGGGCAGCGGATGTCTGTCTATTAAGATGTTCCTGTTTAAGTCTCTCAGATCCACACAAAGTCTTATCTCGCTGTTGGACTTTGCAACCACCACCACTGGAGACAACCACTCTGAACACTCGATTCTCTCTATAATTCCCTTCTGTAAAAGTGTTTCAATTTCCAATTTCACCTTGTCACTGAGATTATGAGGCACTGGCCTCACCTTGTGCACCTTTGGGATGGCTCTAGGTTTTAGACATATTTCATGTTCAAATCCATTTAGTTTTCCTAATTCTTCCTTGAACACCTTTGGGAATTCTTGCTCCCATTTGTCCTTTACTTCAGCAACTGTAACCGGGTCTTCAGCATTCGCCTGGATTCTGATTCCTAACTTACATTGCTCGCCCCATCCTAGTAGGGATGAACCCTCTTGTGTTACATATACTCTGACTCACAGCTCCTGCCTTTATATTATATTGATGCGTGGAACTTTCCAAGACCTTGGATCTTCACATTACCATATGCATATGGTTCTATCTTATGCTCCTTCAACCGTTCCACACTACCTTGTACACATCCTTCAAAAGTCCTCTTCGATATCAAGGTCCACGGTGAACAACTGTCTACCTTCATCGTGACAACTCACCCGTTGATAAAAAATACATCTGTAGGCCAGTTTCCCTTCTGTGAGAGTTCTGATACCTCCAACACATGTTTTCCTTGAGCAACTGACCGCGCTGTAAAATGTTCTTCCTGTTCTGGCACTCTTCCACCAGATTCCAAGTTCTGCCCATGCCCCGATTCATGGCAAACCCTTGCGAAGTGTCTTTCTTGCAGGACAAAATACGCTAGTAGATATGTGCCGATTGCTACCACACTTGTAGCATTTAATTTCTTTGTTCATACTCAGTCTCTTCATTCCCTTTATCATAGACACTTCACCTTCTTGCTTATCATTTTTCATGGATGAAATATATTTGTGCATTTGTTCCATGCTTCTCGCTATTTCTACTGCCATGGTTAATGAAACATCCTTGGATAGTAACCTTTCTTGAATTTTTTCACCATTGGTACAACGGACCAACTGGTCACGAATCAGTGAGTCTGTGAGTGGGCCAAATTCACACGCATGGCTTAGGGCCCTTAATGCAGCAATGAAATTCTCCACCGGTTCTCGAGGTTCCTGTGATCTTTGGAAAAATATATGTCTCTCAAAAGTGGTGTTCTTCTTAGCTTCAAAATAAAATGGATTTCTAACTTTCTCTCTGCTATACTATATTGGTCCAGGTCTCCTTGACCTTCTAGAGGGGGCTCTGGCAAACCATCATAGACACTGCGGACCTCTGTGCCAAAATTATGAAGTAGAATTGCCTCGTTTCTTGCTGGGGCAAACTTTTCCCCTCCTATGGCAATTAAATATGTATCAAATAACTTCTTCCACCTATCCCACCTAATAATTGGTGTCCCGGGTTCCGGTACGAAAGGTGGAGGTAGAGACATACTTGCTGCAGCCATTTTTTTTTATATTGACTTAACTGTTTCTCTGCTTTATATAACACCACTTGTAATTGCACTTCTTACTTGGTTCCAAAACCACTCAAATTATGTATGCTTGTGTACACAGTTCTCTGGTCTGATTTACAATTTCTTTATTGCCTGTAAAATCCGTTTTACAGTCCTTGAACTGCCTTGCTTTTCACAGAGGTTTGCAGGCACTCTCACTGTTCCTGTTTGGGTTTATTTCTGTGAGTTCAGGGTTAATTGGGCTTGTTTCCTGAATATTTGCTGCCCAAACCCATAGGAAGTCTACTGGATGCAGCCGCTATGCACTGAGCCTGCTCATTGGCCGTTTGTCTGCTTTACCCGCCCCCCCTTCCTCCTCACCTCAGCTGTTGGCTGAATCCTCTTCGTACTTTCCACTCGGGTTTGGGAAGGGGCGGGGCTGGGAGTGCACTGCTGCTGGGAGCATCACCTGTGTCAGTGAGCTGAACGCCGGACGACTCACCTGCTATGAATCCGGGCACCCAGAGCTCACGATCTCGCCGGAGTGGCATGAGAGCTGCGCTCCCTCCGTGGCCGCTGCGGGACACAGAGCAGCTCTCCAGCGATGGCAGTGGGCAGCGCAGCCAGGGGAACAGGGCCGCCCTCTCCGCAGCGGCCTGTCAGTATTCTTGGGCCAGGAAGCTGCACTCGCTCAGCTTATCTTCCTGGCGGTGGGCTCGTTAAGACCATCCCATCTTTGTCGCCAGTGAAAGGATTCGCGGGAAGCAAGTAATTAAATTCAAGAGGCCTTTTATTTATAACGAGCCGGCCCCACTCGCACTCTCCTCTCGCTTTCTCAACGGCCCCCTGATTCTCACGCGACGCCCCAGTTCAAACCCACACTAGAGCCTCACACGACAATCACAGTACCACGAGCCACCAGCACATTCCAGAGAAGACATTCTCTACAGTACACTACAAAAAATATGGTTACGATATCACTGTAAAGTGATTAACATTTCATACAAGAATGGATCACCATATGCATTGTTACTATCAGTGCGTATAGGCCCATATTATCAAATCACTGTGAATGCAAGCAGACGTCCAAGGTCAAACAACAATGATGTGTTATTATATAGCACTTACACTTAAGCGCTTCATATAGAAAAAATATACATACAATATCACCCAACCCGTGTTGGTACTCATTTATCAACTCCAGCAGGATGAAAGGCTGAGTTGACCTTGCTGGGAGTTGAACCTGCAACCTGCAGATCACACACACATTACAACAGCCAGCACTCAAACCACTGAGCTATCTTACCGGGTATAGCCATCATAAAACCAGCAACTACAGAAACAAAGAGCCACATGATGCTGGCCCCAGCCCATGAGCCTCAATGTAAAAAAAAACCAACATTTTTTAGGGGTAGCAAGGGAGACCACAGGGGTAGCAAGGGAGACCTCAGGGGGTTGCAGTTGCGACCCCTAAATGACGTCCCTGAAGGGAGCCCCCCCGCACACCCCACATGCTACTCCAATGCTGATGCGACAAGCAAGATGATTTCTGGGACTCAAAGTGATTATATGCATGTCACCCTCTCAGTGACTATGTCGCAAGCCTCTCAATGCGACCTGTCAGTGATTGATGGCACAGCAGGCCTGTTGACCTCACGGTCTATCCGATGAGTGGGTCACCATGAAAACATGCGTGGGGTCATCGACTTATCATCCTATCTCTTCATTGGGTTATGTGATGGCACCCAGTGAGGCCCCACCTTGACCCTGGAAGCACTCCAGGCACCTCGCTTTCAAATGTGACCCCATTATTGCTGTTGAACCCTCATCTATTGGCTCGAGATGGGCACTGTAGCTAGGCCGCCCAAACAATTACTTCCAGGCAGTGAGAGAAACTGATCCTAATGTAAAGAGATCTACATTGATGCATCTAGTAGGTGGTGATGTCAATGACTTCTTCAAATTCCTCCCTAAAACCGGAAGTGGTAATTACAGCTCGTCAACCAACAGCCCTGTTATCCCAAGCAGTACAAAAGAGAGGTTGGTTGCTAAATCCTGTGAGCTGGCTGGTGCGAATGGCAAAATCAGTGCAGCGGATCCAAGGATGTGCGTTGGTGAAACTCTGCAGATGCACTGTGTGATCCACGCATCTCGCTACAGAAAATACTGGAAATGTCTTGATCTGGATGATTCAAGAGTGGCAGCTATGGATAAGCCATTTGACAGGAATCCGCCAGTCGAGCAAACTCTGGCCATCTAGAAAGGCAGGCACCCACACCCCACCAAAACCAGACATGCAGAAAATGTCGCCAAACGGTCTATGATCTCAAGGTGCATATGCTCAGTGCTTGAAATGGACTAAATTTACTCTGGGTACTCCAGCCCTCTTTGTGGGGTGGGGGGATTATCAGAGTGATGAGGGGTAGAGCTAGGTGTAGAAAAATGTGGGATGGACAGAATGTCGGATGCTGGCTGCTTTGCATAAAATCAAAGTGCATTTTGAGGACATAAGAATTACAACCAGATAGAGAAACAGGTCTGTGTAGGCTATTTAAGCATGAAGTCCTTCTGAGCATGTAATGCACACTGGGTGTGGTGCTCATTTCTTCTGCCACGACCCCCCCCTCTAGGAATAACATGTCTGCAGAGTACGAGCCATATAAACACCTTTGGTGCATTTCACCATTCGCACTTGGGCTGTCCTGGTGAGCAAAGGGCAACTTTTCAATGCAGCCTGTAAATCAATTGCATAAAGCACCAACCTGGTGCGCATTTTCAAACACCACACAGGATAAATTGATGAGGGGCAAAGAGCATCCTCTACGTGGGTTGGGGCATCGGGCTGAACAGGGCTTTTCCATCTAGTTTATGTTTAGGAGACCTTGCTGGTGTCGTTCGGTCCATTCCCATGACTAGTTGGCATAGGGGAGTTAATAGAGCGGTTCACTTAAAACAGCAAGTCCAGGGGATGAACCGTCCACAATAGATCTCCATGCCCAGAAAGCTGCATAGTTCAGTAACCTACGCTGCGCACAAAGGCCAACTTAATGGCAATTACTTTTTTGGAGTCTGGGTGCATACCATGGTGATCCAAGGTGTACCCAAAGAATTTTAGAGCAGGCTTGAAATACTTGCATTTTATACAGTGAACGGTGAGCCCGTTTTCCTGAAGACAATGCAATGGGTTATATGTGATTTGCTGTAAGAACGAAAATTTTATAATGAAAAACATCACATTTTTTATTGTATTTTTATTTTGGGGGTCCACCCCAAACCTCCATCTTTCCTATGCGTTTAAACTCACCCCAACCCCCTCCCCACCCATTTTAACCACGTACCCCACCTTTTAAACAAATTTTCGAAATGTTCATTATTACAACATTCTCTGTAATTTAATTCATTGAAATCACTGCATACCGTTGAAATTAGGCCGTCATATTATTAAAACGAGCCTCTTCAGAGATGGAGTAGAAAAGTATGTCATTGCTGATGTCGATGACTCCCTTGAGACCTGTGAGTGTGCTTATTATTGGATTTTGGAAGACCTGTGTGGCTGAAGAGATGTCGAAGCTTAATCTCTGTATCACCAGAGAACTATGTGAGTTGAGAACGTGGTGATGCCCCTGGACTGTTTGCCCAGCTTCAGCTGGCTATAACCTGAGTTAAGTGTAGAGAAGTGCTTGGTACCACAACAGTTATGCCCGGAAGGCCGTTTTTTAAGAAAGCGGCCATTACACATGTACACACCTGGCAGCTGCAGAACGCTGTCACAGAACGAGACGCTGGAAATAAAAGCAGGTATAGTCTTACTGCTCTCTTTGATCTCTGATTAAGGACATTGGCTATTTTAAACTTGATGTGAAGATTCTGTGTTTGTAACAACCTTAGCAGGCCCTTTCTTTTGTGGATTGCCTTATAGAGCCACGCTGGTTTTCCAGATATATAAAATAAGTCCTAAAAGCCAAACTTGAATACTGGAAGTAATTCTTTGAGACCCACGCTGGATTTACAGTGACATGGTGGGGTTTTCTTACCCACCTGTTATAATTACTTGCAAAATGTAACTCGGTTGATGGTGACACATCACTGTGTTTGTACCTACAGTCATTTGGTTACTTTATGGTAGGTTGTGAAGCTTTCTCAAATGTAGATTCCCTTTTATTGACAGGGTTCCAGTTTTTTTCACATAGAATTAGCCCGGGTGGGGCTCCAGTTGAATCGGCTATATAGACACTGCCCTAGACCCTCACCAGGTAAATTAGTTTAACTCCAATCGTAACAGACAGATAACAATATTCGTGTTTTGTATATAGGTATGTAGAAAGGATACTTATGACCCAAAAGAAGATTGATTGCTCCTGAGGAAGGGGAACGTCCCCGAAACACGTAGAGTTTATGAAAATTTAATCATGCAATACTGTACATTTGTATTTTTGTACAATATCATTTTACGTTTTTATGCCTTATTGCAGAACAAAACTAGTACATATATGAATTCATGTTTTTGCAGACTTATAGTGTGAATGAGTGTTTTCTCACATACAAAGGAAGATATATATTTTACGATAGATCCAAACCATTACTAATAACATGGTGGGATCTATGATCTAAGAATTTCTACTTAGAAATTGAAGTTTTGACTGATACAATTAGTTACAGGTGTGCATGGGACATGAGTGTCCCACAGACTGTGGACACTTTTTGTATGTTCAAGGTAATATTTTGTGTCAGATGGAATTCGGACACCACCTTCGGATGGAAGAGGGGATGAACTCTCAAAACTACCACCGTTTTTTAGCCCGTCTGTGCCATTGCAACAGGGGTCCAGCCATATGCAAATCAGTCAGGTACTACCACCAATGGTAGCAGCCCAGCCCGAACTGCTAGGCCAGGTCCCCTCTGCATGGCCTTAAAAACGGTGGTGTGGAAGGTTGCCCAGAGCAAGGCCAGTGGTTCAGAATAATTCAAAACCTTCCACCCATCACTTTTTCGGTTTCAGTTCCTCTCATTATGTGAGAGAGGGTATGCCCAGACGTGAGTCCCTTGCTCGCTGCACCATAGGGAACCAAACTGCACCTCACTGAGGTTGTCCAACAAGGCTGAAACATGTCTGGAGTTTCTTGTGTTTCCGTGCAGAGGGAACCTGGCCTAGCAGTTCGGGCAGGGCTGCTCCCATTGGTGGCAGTACCTGACTGATTTGCATATGGTTGGACCCCTTTTGCAATGACGCAGAAAGGCTAAAAAACAGTGACGTGGAAGGTTGCCCAGAGCAATGCCAGTGGTTCAGATTAATTCAAAACTTTCCACCCATCACATTTTTGGTTTCTGGTGGGAAAAGAGGCATTCACTTGATACATGCTAAATGGCGACCTTCACAAGCCCGGTGGTGGATAATCCGAAGGCTGGCCATCTCCCTCGAGCACAGTAATTTACCATCTGATTGGTTCTCCCAGGAATGCCACTTTCTTCAGTGTCCTTTTCCCATTGCCACCTGCCGATGGGCACGCATTTTCCCTCCACCCCATGTGACTGCTGGATTGACAGACCGCCCTCTAATTAGGTCACCTTGTGCTATTCCAGCTGCTTCGCTTTGCATGTGATGAGCAACTTGTGCTCTATCTCCCTCCTCCCTGGCTCCTGGTGAGCGGGTCACATGTTTCAGATCGGGGTTTCCCTAGTTGGGCCCGCCCCTGGGTTTTCCTCATCAAATATGTGTATTGACGATGTTGTGTTTTCCTCATTTTTGTGTTATTTATATAAAGTCCCTTGGGCTGTTTGTACATGCACTGCATAACCACCCTAGCCCTCCCTGTAAGGAATTCTATTTATAATAGGATGGTATCTTTGGTGTTTGCCCCCAAGAGGTGCCTCTTCACCCCCCTTCCTTATTATCAAAGGTGGTAGGTGTGCCCCCCTATATGTTGCTGAATTAGCACCTTTAGTACTGGGTTGTGGCTGTGGCATAGGGCAGTGAGGAGGTGGTTGTCTGAGCAGTTCCTCCTGTACTACCCCTGTATCCTTTGCCCTCTTTGAGTTGCCTGACCTCTACCTCTTTGTCCAAAAGAAGAGTAGAAGTGAAAAGAACGTCCTCTCCAAGCCTGGGAAGATGGACGCTGCTGCTGTTGTGGCTGACAAATGGCTGCTCCCAAAGATTTCTTAGCCGCTTTAGAAGCCTGAAGCATCTCCAAACTTTCATCAGCATTTGATCCAAAAAGGTTGTACACATCAAAGGGCATGTCTTGAATGGACGCCAGGAGCAAACCCAGACTTGCGCAGTCATGCAAACCTCCTGATGACTGCACTTTAGCCCATAGAACGACAAACGCAGTCTGATTCATCAAGACCTGATAGGAGTGTTTTATTTATTTGTATTTATTTATAACATTTAGGTAATGCCCAAACCCAGGGGTATCATAGAGTTTGTTCAGAAAGACTGCTTTATACAACCGAGATGGGCAGGTGTGACAGCATGGTCAGGGATTGCAGGTACAGGAACAGGGTGTCATGAATCATATTTATTGAAGAGCCAGGTTTTGACCAGTTTCTTGAAGGTGGGGTAAGAGGGTTCATCTCTGAGCTACACAGGAAGGGAGTTCCAAAGTGATGGGACGCTGACAGCAAAGTTTACGACTCCCGCTCAACCAATTTTGAAACTCGGAATGGCATGAGAGGTGCTGTTGGGTGAGCGGAGAGCACGAAAATGATGTTTCTGAGACATGCTGTTAGGTACTCAGGGACGAGCTTGTGGATGCATCGATGTGTCAAGGTCAGAGTTTTTAACTCAATGCCAGCTTGTATAGGTAGCCAGTGGGGTTCACACCTGGAAGCAGAGATATGGTTGGATCAGCATATTCCCAAGGCAGCGCAAAGAGCTTTGTTTTGGAGGAGTTGAAGCTTGGCTACACTGGCAGCCGAGGTGCCCATAAGGAGAACATCGCAATTGTCAAATGTACTGATGATAATAACTCTAGCAAGCGTCCAGCAGTTGGTAGGCGACAGGAATTGCCTTCTCAGGGAGATCAGTTTCGTGGTGTAAGCTATGGAGGGCGTTCATGTGCTTAGTCATGTTAGTTCAGCATCCAAATAAACTACCAGAGTTTTGACTTGTTTAAGGACAGGGATGGAGGTGCCATCAATGGAGAAGGAGGAGTAGGCAGGGGCCAGCTTGCTGAGGCCAATAGGGGAACCCACAATCAGTAGTTTGGTTTTATTGTCATTTAAACACAGATTATGGGTGGTCATCCAGTTTTGGATGATGGAATAGATCTTGTTGATGATGATTGTGTCTTCAGAGTGGATACCAGTGATGGGGATAAGGATCTGAGTATCATGGTATGCTACCTCCTTGTCATTACTAATAATGTTGTTAAAACCATCGCTCATCTCTCCTTCAGGGACATTATCTGCTGCCTAAGAGATTACATTCCACAGAGTGAATACATATTTTGCAAAGGTGCAAGACACATTAATGGCCTTAAGGGCCATGTTCCCAGCAGAGAACACCCCTTTTGCTGACATATCATATTTCTTTCATCCCTATCAGGTGGGATAGATGGGTAAGCAGCTGCCTTAGAAGAGGAAGTAGCCGACTGTACCACCGAACCTTCAGACCATCCGCATCCTATTGGAGTAAGGTGCTGGGAGAGAAAGTCATGGTCAATAGGTGAGCGTCTATATTTCCTCACCAAGTCCTGATTCACAGCAGGAGTGGTGTCTGGCTTTTGCCTGTTTTCCTAGATGGTGTTCTTGAGAGCAGAATGAAAAGGCAGCACAGGCTCCTTTAGAAGGCCTTTATCAAGGATGTCCATGAGGTCATCTTGAACTATGTCCTTTGCAGGGCAACCCCAGCCCAAATATTCAGTGACCCTGTTCATAACTGTCCTGTATGCTGCACCTGGATGAGTAGTTACATCAGGTGTGGCAAATTTCACTTCAGGGGAAGCGTCCAAGACACTGGCTTCTGTAAGGCAAGTAGCCAAGTACTGCAAATGAGACTTATTTGAAATCAACTCTTCAGGGACACTAGGTGTACCAAAACGTACGTACCTAAAGGGTACAACATCATAATCTTCCTCATTTTGCTCGAAGATGGATCCAAAACACTTGAAAAAGTTTCTCTTCGATTGAGGTTTAAAACTCGTAGTTGGATCTGAGGTCAACGTCAATGGATTGGACATCGATGACTTTGATGTCAGGTCCTTCGATAATGAAGAGACTGAAGCCTTTGGCTTTGAAGCTGCTCCAGTGGTTGACACTGGGCCTCATTACAAGTCTGGTGAAAACCGTGGCGGTAAAACCGGCAGGTTGCTGCTGGATTTGAGAATTTTACCGGCACCTGGCTTATTGGAAACACCGGGGCATTACAGCCCCGGCGGTCCAGGAAGTCAGGAGCCGGTAAATGGTAAATCCCCATTCCCATTTGAGTCCCGTAGGACTCATTGGGAATAGGGACCACAGTAGCACCGTCACCGTTAATAACAGTTCTGGTGCTTCCGTGAAACTCTGCGGGTGGGTGCTGTTCCATCCGCCAGGTTTGTGCCATCTGTGCCGGTCTGGTAACAACGGTGCCAGTAGGCTTAACAGCACCGTTGTTACCGGACCACCATAGTTACAATGAGGCCCAATGTCTATGCTTCTCGAGTAGGCATCTCAGAGGTCTTCAGACTCAGACTTTTGAGCGCAAGGGTCGAAGCGTTCCATGATTCCTGCCGGCTTTTGATGGCGCTGTGGGATTGCTAGACTTTTTTGACTCTTTCGAGGGACCAGGAGGGGCTGCCTGTGTAAAAATATCCATCATTTTTTGACTGAACTTTTCCCAATCGACTGCCGTTGCAGACTTATCAGGGAAACATACCTGTCTCTTGTCGGGCGAGGATTCGGAACACGAAGAACGATGTTGTCTCTTTGATCTTTTTTGTGAAGACGAGGACAAAGAATGACGCAAATTGCTCCTAGACCTCGACCGCTTAGAGTGTTTGGAGCATTTCCTATGCCTCTCAGGTGATTTCACTCCCACGGAACTTCTGTCTTAAGAAGATTTTCTCTTCAAAGCGGTAGAGGACGCAGATTTTGAAACCGACTACCTAGGGCGAGTTTCGACCTTCTCTCTTTCAAGGCCTTGTTAGTCATTGACTGGCAGTAGCCTCACTCAATGACTTTGTGCACCTTACTGAGGCACAATAGGCATATCCTGTGCAGATCTGTGATCGACATCTTTGAGTCACAGTCCGCACAACTCTTAAAACCTGTCTTTGGAGTAGACATACTCAGAAGAATTCAAAGAACTTCATAGAAAGAATTGCTAAGGCAGGTCGAACCGTTCCGATAGCGTGCTGTGCATGTAGAAAAATGAAACTGAGGCAACGGGTGCAGTGCATGCTATTTATACCATCATTGATGTCACTTCCAAGCATGGGAATGGAGACCGTCGAGGGACATCGACTCGATGCCACACTGCACCCTCTGCAGTCGAAAAATGTTCAGAGACTGCAAGCAGTCTATCAGTATTTCAAAGATGAGGAATCCATGGGAGGACAGAATCCATTAGAAACATGTTTACGCAGATGCAGATTTGCCCAGAATCTTTAGACTTGCAGGCAATAACGATTGGGGACACCAATGGGGGAGGGAGGTGCCCAGAGCAGAGATATTTTCAATTATTTCATTTCTCTCAAGCTTGTCCAGAGACTCCTCAAACTGGGGCATGTGACAGATGGGTTCAATAGTGGTACCCTCATGTAATTTCACTGATTTGCTCAAAAGGTGATCAATCGCTTTTATTCATTGAGAAGGTCCTCCAGATTAGATCTATGCGGCTGGAGTGTAAACTGGATGAGTTCTAAAGGTTCTGTAAATCGTCAAGACCAAAGCCTGACTGAGCGAAAGAATTGGGTTCTCTGATATTGATAAAAGGGTGAAAGCTATTCTCTCCATGTGTCTAATGAGCCAGGATGCCAGGAAAAGAAATCCACTGCTGCCCATTCGCACACAAGAAAAGAGGTGTTCAGCCAAGGAGCAAGGTCCGTGCTGATTTCTGCTCCCTGTCAAGTGGCCGATACCACTTGATGCTAGTGCATGATTTCCCTTGTTAAATTAGTCAGAGCTAGAAATGGTACACTCGACAGCTGCAGGTGCGGTGCTCCCCAAACTCGAAAGGATCCTCACTGCACAAGGTGAACGAGCTGAAAAAAGACAAGTACCCACCTTTCGAAGACACAAAATTCAAGGACTATATGGAATGTCTTTGTATACGTAATCACAAGATCACTCTATGCCGGCACCAAGCTGTTGTTGATGCAGAGCACTTCATGGATACCTTGAATAAGGTAACCAGAATTGCAATATAGAGCCAATTGAAAATGAATACAAACTCTATAAATTCCTGTCAAGCTATTGCACCACCCCACTCCTTAACTAGGTGCAGTCTTGTCTCACTGCTATGCAACTGCCAAGTCAGCACCACTCTTCCCACACATGTCTCTTTGTCTTCAGAAATCCAAGATCCTATGGAAGTGAAAGCTTGATGAAAGCAAGCCAACAACCAGATAAGTATTGATTGCTTAACTTGAGACATGTACATGAAGGTCTGAGATATTGTATTGGTGTGAAATCGAAATCCCAGTCCCATATGGCGTTTGCAGCAAAAACCCTGAAGGTTGTCCACTGATGCAGAACTCATGTAACGGCAGACAATGCACAAGGACCTGTTAATCGAAATAGCCACCACTTCAAGAGAGTGGACAGAGTACCGGGGGTCGAGATCTCAACATCTACTCAGAGTGTCACTTGGATGGAGTTAGACAGAGCAGAGAGCCACAGTGAGGATGACAGTCTTGACTATGCCCTGAATCCCTGACAAGCTGACACACTTTTGATTATAGCACCTATGGTGGGTCGGAAAAAGGAAGTGGACACTTGAAGGACATTTTGAGTGTGGTTTATTAAAGTAATAAGAGTAAGGCCTATCCTTCCATATAGCTATAGGGGCTTTCCTACCTATATAAATAACGGAAGGTCCAAACCGAATTCTAACTGACCCTACCACTATTTCACTAACTTAAAGTATACTAGGAAAATATTTCTCCTTTTCTGCATTCGCCTTTGGTAATGCCTCTACTTATTCCATAGCTACCTTTAGCAGGATATCTTAGAATAGTCTCTTGTCACCTTCTGGGCAAGGTCCTGTAGCTCTTTTATAATGTACTTAGATTTCCTCTCCCCTCTTGGGATAGTTATTCCACAAGGCGTTGTATTTCGTTCTTATACTCTTCCAGGCGTATATGCCTTCTGAACTCTGTAGCTCTGGCCTTTTTAAGTTTGCTATCCTTTGTAGCAACGTGCGCTTCCCCCTTTCTTGGCATGGCTGAGTTTGATTATTTCTTCTGTGTTCTACTTCGCTTGACTTCAGTTCCCATTTAGGTTTCTACCCTTCTTCCCGGGGTGTTGGTCCCCAGTTCTTAATACTTTCTCTTTCAGGTGTATTCGTTATTGTTGAGATCACCTTAATACAGTTCAACTTAACTGGCTTTATATTTAGGGACTTGTCAATTTCACTGGAACGGGTTTCTCTTTGTAATTGTAATTGGTTATTTATAACAATTTATTTATATTTATATTTATTACAGATAATGCGCTTAATGCCCAGAGTATTCTATGCGCCAGGATTTTTCATTATTCTCGTGATTACATTAATTCAGTTCTACTTTACTGGCATTGTTTTTAGTATCTCGTCAATTCCACTGGGATGAGTTTCTCCTCTTTAATATTGATGCCCCGGAAGCCTCCCGGTATTCCCGTTCTCCCCAATACCCCTATAGTTTCAGAGGAACGCTTTCGGGCTTGGCGCTCACTTGAGTTCTCTTCCTCTACTCCGTTTCTCGTATTGCTCCTTGGCATCAGTACCTCAAACTTGGTTACCTTTCTCGATGCACCTGCATCGGACTACAGGTCACAGGGTCTCTCATGGACTCTCTCTGTCAGTGGTTTCGCCATTGTTCAACGGGCGGTCGGCCCTCCACGAAATCCTCTTGGTCACCTTGCCAAGGGGATAATGTTTCCCTTCTTCTCCTGTGCTCTCTTCTCAGAAACGCCAGTCTTTCAGCATTTCCCTCTGCTGCCCAGGACTCCTATGAAAGTCGCAGGCTCTGCGGCTCTCCTTGGCACTGCCTCCTCCAGGTTCCCCTGCTTATGCTCTTCTCTCTCTGGTCGTACTTCACTTCTGCTTGGTGTACTCTCACTACCAGCCTTATTATGTCAGGTACATGTACGTCTCTCCTTAAAGAGACAGATCCTCCTTTTAGTTTATAATGGGATATTTTAATTTTGTCTTCAACCAAGTCCCAGTAGCCTACAATGTTCTTTACATCTGACAATCCCATATATCCCACTATGGTAGAGGGAGTTCCACACAGGAACGGGAGTCCTTGTCCCCTAAGGGGTAGTCTCTCCTAGTGAGGCCCCACTTGCCTAGACCCCTAAGAAGGGTCCTGCGGAGCAGGCTCACTACGCTAGCCTCAAAGGGGGAGGCTTCCCCTTGGGGAGCAGGGATGAATACCCTTGATTCGTCACACACCATAACCAAGATCTCTTGCTCACAGAGACTTACCAATGAAGTGTTGAAATCCCAACTACAGCCTCCAGCAAGAACGAGTTACTGCTGTTCACCTAAAGGACACTGACCCCAGGCTTACAAATGTGTGGGCTTTATCGATACCTCCATAAATACTTTTGGAGTCATTACGAGTTTGGAGGTAGCCATGGTGCCATTAGCGCCATGTCTGCCTCCAAACCCAGATCCGGGTCCGGTCTGACTGAATGGGGACTTACCAGGTCATTTCGACCTTGGAGGACCCGGTAAGTCCCCATTCAGTAAACCATTCCCCATTCCCATTTGAGTCCCCATAGGGCTCAATGGGAATGGGGAAGGTGCTAATAACAGGCCCGTTATTAGCTCCAAGGTCCCTTAACAGGACCCGCAGAGAACGACTGGTCAGACCAGCCGTTCCTGCTGGGACCCACTAAGGGACCTCGGAATAGGGTGGTAAGGGTTTACCGGCACCGGCATCCTTACCGGTGCCCGTAAACCCTTACTGCCCAACTCGGAATGACCCCCCTTGTTTTGGATCTAAACTTTTGGTGGGATGTTATGTACAGTCGTTAGACTTGACACAGACAAGCATGCATACATGCATGCATATACCAGCAGGTGAGCTGTTAAGTCACCACTGGATGTATATTTAAGAAGCTTGCCCTCGTGCTTGTGCAGACAGCTCCCTGTGGGGGTCATTCCGAGTTTGGAGGCAGCCATGGTGCTCTTAGCACCATGGCTGCCTCCAAACTTGGTTGCGGGTAGTGGAATGGGGACTTACCGGGACATTCCAACCTATGCAGACCCGGTAAATCACCATTTCGAAAACCATTCCCCATTCCCATTTGATCCCCCATAGGGCTCAATGGGAATGGGGGAAGAGCTAATAACGGGCTTGCAAATTGTAGGCCCGTTATTACCTCCATGGTCCCTTAACGGATCCCGCTAAGGGCGGCTGGTAAAACCAGCTGGCCCTAGTGGGACCCGCTAAGGGACCTCGGAATGCACCGGTAGGGGGTTAACGGCACCGGCATCCTTACTGGTGCCATTAACCCCCTACCGCCATACTCGGAATGACCCCCTGTGTCTATTATTTGCCATGTCATCCACACAATGATGGCTGGAGAACACAACACAAAACATTTCAGTTCTTCCCATCTAGAGGTTTGGCTGGCCACTGAGTGGAAGTAATGGCTCAAACATTTGATGGTGCGAGTGTAATGAGGGGGGTGTTTGGTGGAGTCCAAAAGAAAATAGCTGAAGTGTATAGCTGAACCGTGCATCAATGTAGCGATAGACTAGCACAGACTGAGTCTTAGTGGAAACCTCGGTTGTATCGTCTGCCTGAATAGCCACATAATCTGTGCATTTTATCTTCTCCAAACTGATCTCTCTAGTGACCGTGAGCATGCAGTCCAGCAGCTCCTTTTGAACAGTTTTTGAAGTGCCCTTAAATACTGTTGCATTCTTTAAATGCATTTCCATTGCACTGTCTATGCTGGATAGAACATCGACCAGGCCACTAAATACCCCGGGATTCCACAAATCTTCAGTTTCATCATGAACACTTAACGCTAATTCAAATGCAACATAAAAGCGCACACAGTTGATTAACTTTGAGTTTTTATCCACATCCTCATTATGCTTCACCACGCTCCGGCGATAGGCATCATCCAACTCTGTTGCAATGTTAACACTTCCCAACATGCGCAGCTGTAATTTTATCTTGATATGAGATTTGCATGATAAGTGTCTCTTACTTTTTTCTGACAAATGTTTTAAGTCAGTGATGCCTGCTTTTGTCCAGGCCTTTTACCTCCAAACAACAAGCAGCGGAAGAAGCATAAAGACCGCTTAGCAATGCTACCAGTGAGCCATGTCTTCTTTTCATACCAAACCATGAAAAATGTGCGGAAGTAGGCCTTTCCCCTATCTTTTGCAGACTGTCCAATTTTTTTTATCTGTCCGATCAGACTCTAGTAATTTCACTTCCAGTTTTTTACTGTGTATGAGTCTGGAAAATGGTTTTGAGAGAAATTGATCCACTGAATTCATTTTCAGCAAGAGCGACACCTGTTATTAAGCAAAATATGATGTAAATATGTATATGGGATCATGTAGTATTTGTTCAAAGGTATGCTCTTTCATAACACAGTGACAGAAGTATAATTTGTCAGTACTAGGCACAGATAACATCTGCAATTATACCCAACTCAGCTTTACTAATCATTGACCAGTACAGCTGTGAGGAGGGAAGTAGGAGAGGGGTCACCAGGAGAGACGAACCGGGCCTACTGCGGGGCGCTCTGCTCCGCCGCGGTCAGCGCAGGCACGGAATGCAGGCGAGGTGCCATTGCGGGTCGCGCTGACGGGGAACGCCGCCGGGGAGGGGCCACGGACAACAGGGATGTCTTGCCGGCGTTCCACTCCGAGGCTGCCTGCAATGCCGCAGCACCGGCCCTCTCACAGTGGCCCGGGACACTGGCGCTACGGCAGAGCAGTACAGAGCCGCACCACACTGGCAGAACACGGGCCGACGCCTCACCCTCCGGGGTTGGGCGGCGGCGGAGCTTGGGGAAATGAGAGCCAGGCTCAGGCTGACCGCTCAGCGCCGGAGGGACTCATTACACCTGGGGGAGCGAGGTTAGGGGTATATGCAACCAAACCCCCTCCTTACCTGAAGAGGCTGCCAACGCAGGACCGCACACGAGACGGGCAGACATGGAAGCACCATGTTGGGGGGGCGGGGCCTATGGGGAAAATGCACGTCAAACACTGCTCAGGTGCAATGGCAGTAGGGGAAGAGATGGAAAAGTGGAGGGAGAGCTGGAACCGATCAACAGAAGGAAGGGAGGAGGAGGGGAGAGGGCAGCTCTATTTATAGAGGGAGGGCTCCTTGAGGCTCCACCAATCTGAAGGGGGTAGGGGGATAGTGTCCCTGATTGGTCCTTTTTCCCTCCTAGGACCGGGCATAAAAGGGACTGGCCTAATGGCGGTTTTGTTGCTTTTTGCAGGGAGAAGGAGAGGAGAGTGGAAGCAACTGGTGGGCCTATCCGGGTCCGAGCGAATAGGAGACACTTCACAAGGAGAGCAATTCCTGGTTCTTTCCCACCGTGAAGTAACTGTGGGACTACCGTGAACCAAACCTAGTGGTTAACACAGAAAATATAACCCGTGTTTAATAAAGTTCTCTCAGCATCAACCTCGACTACTATCCTGATTCTCACAACAGCTGAGTTGGGTATAATCGCAGATGTTATCTATGCATGAGTTGACATACATGACCATTAGCAACTTTGACACAGGCACACGTATTGCAGTTTGCTTGGCAAATGAGTGTTTATGGAAGAAATTAGTCAATTTTGTTCTGTTAATACTGTTCTAAAAAACAGTTTTTACAATGTGGGCAGAAATGGACTTTGAATTTTCCAACTGCATCGCCACCCTTACCCCTCCCAAGCGATGTGGGAGTAATGGTAAAGAAAGAAGGCATTCTGATGTTTCAAAGGTCGTGAGATTTCTCTGCTGTAAAATAAAACTAAAATCACTGTATACCATTCAACTGGAAGATAGCAGGACATCATCAGGTAAGTGGGAATAGACACCCCAACCTTCTAAAAACAATTTCCAAATGGACAATAAGTTTGCTTCTGTTTGACCCATATGTAGCAGGTTTTTTTCTAATTATATGTCTCATGACATTCCATTTTCACATAGATGCCATTCTTTAGTCTGTACTGTTAATATGATTTTCCCCACCACTTTGATCCCCACAATCATAGCCTTCTAAAAGGCTCATGCTAGCTCAACTGGATTGTCATTCTGGAAAATGGCCACTGCAATTAACTATCCGGAAGGCGCACAATATAGATTTAAGTCAGATGTTTTTAGTTTCACAAATAACTTGGACTGGTTGGATTTGTTCATGGAAGGTGTTTTCAATGGTCTGTAAAGAGAAATCGAGAGACTGATCTGCGAAAGGGTAACATAGGTTCAGAACAGTGTGAAAATGGTTAGAGTGAATTGCTTCTAACATTGAAGCTGCACCAAAATAGTCTCATTACAATGTGCAAAACAGTTAGATGCCCCGACAAGTAAGTCTGCCCTTCGCCCAAAGTCTCGCTGTTACCTCCTCTCCCTACATTTGAAGTGTTAGCCCCCTCCCCACCAAAATGTGCTGCCTTACATATAAAAAACATAATAAGTAAACGCCCAGAACAACTTAAATGTTATCCTAAACTCCCGCTAGTGCATTTTACAGCTTTTGCTGTCATATTTCTGTAATCATGTAAACTGCAGGCCATTACAATAAGAATAGGAAATTCAGCCCGACAAATAAGCCCCCCCCCATTAAATTGTTGCTGCATTGGAACATAAGGGCATTGACTTCCACCTCTGCCTGAAATGTAAGAATAACCTGAAAATATGATGTTACAAATAAGAAAGGAGGGTACCAAGGACTTCCAGAAGGTGTAGCACTGTGACAGCATCAGTGTTACACCTTCTGGAGGTCCTTGTGTCAGTGTTGTTGCATTGACAGCATTTGCATGGATCAAGGTGATCTAATCAAAGTTAACCATCTCGTAACTGTTGTGAGCAGCAACAGGCTAGACTGGCCTATAGGGCAATAGGCCCATGGCCGAACCACAAACACAAAATGCTGGTGTGTGCCAGTTTTCTGGGCCAAAGTGAGGCACGTTTGTGCCCAATTCGGGCAAGTTTGATGAGCTAATTCACTCTGTGGCTAGTAGTTTTCACCAGTGTTGCTGAATACTATTCAAACAGTGTCACAAAAAGGAATAAATAACAATTTGCAACTGTGGGCCACTTTTTCATTGGTGCCCAAATCCTGAGACAATTTTATGGCCCTGTCCGACCCTGATTAGCAACCTGTAATGCTGATGCATGCAAAATCCGGGCCCTCGGGGAGACACCGGAGCTGCAACTCAAGGCTTGGCCCAGGAGGCACTTACAGGGATTACTGTGGATCCAACACAATTCTGCCAGTATTAACATCAGAAGCTGTGTAAATACATTTGTTTTTTGGACTTGGCTTGGAGGGGGAAGACGAGAATTTAAATTGTGTCCATGTGCCCTACCCCAAAAAAACTTCAAAAACCCTTGAGTGTTAATTCAGGTGTAAAACCAGAGCGTTTACACCTGATTTAACAACAGGGGACGGTCAAAGTAAAGCAATCTCTTGCACTGCTCCCTCCTGCCAACCCATTATCATGGATGTCCAATCCTAATAATGTAAGGTTATTTTCATGCACCCCACGGATTTAATTTCGCAATCGAAACGCAACCAGTTAACATGCCAAGAGACCGCCTTCAATTAGATCAATTCAATTGTCTAGTAATCATAAAAAGCATGCGTCGCCCTCCCCCTCTCCATTCCAGAGCCCCAACACTTTCAAGAAAAACTTCCCTCTCCTCTCTCTCTGCCTAACAAAAAGCAAGTGCGAAGGCCCCAAACCTCATATCACATTTCGGTTAGCCCAAATGTGTGATGCGCCCTCTACACACCTACTATGCATTGAAGACATTCTATGAAACAGAGTGTTGTTTTAGCTCTTTAAAGCCACACATTAACCTACATTGCATCAGCTCAGACTGAGAAGATATGCGGTCAAGTCTCTAAAATGCAGCCTGCGTGCAAATCCCAGGCCAATTCTTAACTAAAGGGTGAGATCCTGGTCAAATCGTTATATCGCACTGTATCATAGTTGCCAAAATGGGAGACAGAATGGATTTATTTGGGGTTGCTCGGTTGCTATTTGGGGTTGCTCGGTTTGGGACGGCACACACCAGGTATGGCTTTTGTGTATTAAGGTATGACACCAGTTATGTGTCTTGTAACTTGTGGAGGAAGGACACCAGATGTGTATTTTGTGTTGTAAAGGGGTAGAGAGGCAGGACGACTGTTCTGTAGACATCATTTACTTAAATACTTTGCAATTGGGGTTATACCTTGCACGGAGGGGGGTTGGGTCGCATATATTTTGTGACATCCACAGTGTCAGTTCCTGTGATGTTTTCAGGATCAAAAGGCCATGTGTTGGAACTTCCTGTGATGACAGCGCGTGAGAGGAGTCCCTTCTGCTACTCCTAGCATTTTGATGAACTGTTGCCACTCAATGCCTCCCAATCAAACAAGGCCAACTTTCAAGACTGCGCATTACTTCTGGTCATCAGTCGATGGGTTGAAAGAGGCTGATTAAACTTGTCAAAACATGACAACCCCAAAGTAAATCTAAGAATTAAGAATCATTGTTGCAGTGGCAAATTCCTGTCCCTATTTGGCATGAACATGCCAACAACACACCGAAAGTTGTGCGAGTACAGCAAAACTAGTAACACATTCATGTAGCGTTGAAATGCCGACCTATTTTGAGAAGTCTTCATCTGCTAATTAAGAGAGTGTGCACCTACCGAGCCACACTGTAACTCCACATGCAATGACGTTTAAAATAACCCATCTAGGCTCCCGAAAGCATTGTTATATGTAGCTGTATCAAAGCTGCCTGCTTTTCCTTATACTCTTGTAATCCATCGAATCCATATGCCCACGGCCCTACCAAACTATATATCCTATTTATTCTTCAAATCGTATGCACTTTCCTGGACCCCACACCCAAACCTTACTCCCTCGGTCCTTCCTCACCTCACCACAGAAATGATGGTGCACGGTAGCAGAGATTCTAGTACGCGGGGCAGGCCTGTATGGTGGTATGGGAGATGCTAGTGTGCGAGGCAGGCCTGTATGGTGGTATGGGACACCAATAAATATAGAAATGTAAATCTGAGGAATCTTGGACATTTTTTGACAATGGCAAGTTTATAGGAGCTGTGCATGTAACAGATCAAATTGCTTAGTGGGTGAATGTACTTGCTGTAGAGACATCCGTACAACCTTCACGTGACAAGATTTTGATCCTGGAAATATTGCCTAAGCCTGCCTTTCATCGTTATGAGTCAGGTTCGGATCCAAAAACACAAAATGCTAGTGTGGGCAGTTTTGTAGTCAAAGTGGGCCACTCTTTTGGCTAATGTGGTCCAGTTTGATTAGTTACTTCACGATGCAGCTGGTGTTTTTTTTAACCATTATTGCTGACAAATATTCTTTACATTGCACAATTTGCATTGCATTTTATCCCAAAAAAATCCCTCTGGGGTAAACAGTTTGTCACAAAAGGCATGAATTGCCATTTTTTATTTTTAACTTTTATTTTTCAGAGAGAGTTACATCAAAGCAGAGCCACAACAGAGACAACACATCAGTTCACCAGATACAATTGTGATGTACATTTGCATATTGCGCGGTCGACACAACAGGTTAGGGTGATGTCGGAGGCGTAGCATCATAGTGCGGTAGCATATTACATAGATAGAGCCGGAACAGGGCCCAAATATCTTTAGGTCAACAGGTTGGCGAGACGGTCAATACAAATTGTTCCTCACATTCATTCACCATTGAAAGGTCCTTAAGGAAGTCTTCCCTAATGGGTACATTCACAGACTTCCAGCACTTCAAAATACAGCATTTTGATATAGCACATGCAACATTGAACAGTTGCCTGGTGGTCTCTTCCACGTTGCCGATGTCCCCAAACAGGTATTTCAACGGAGAGGGGGATGCAGGGATTGACGTGATCTCCTCCAGGATTTCTGCAACCTCTCCCCAAAATCTTGTCACTAGTGGGCATGCCCAATACATATGATATGCATTTGCATTCGGTGAGTCACACTTCAGGCAATATCCTGTGCAGCCATCTACAAATTTAGCCAACCTTGCAGGGGTATAATGGAGTTGATTCAGTATTTTAAATTGAATCAGTCGCAGTCCCGAGTTCATGGATACCTTTCTAGTGAGCTGACAACATCGAAGCCATAGAGTTTTGTTCAATTCAATGCCCAGGTCTCGTTCCCAGATCTCCTTAATGGTGTTACATGAACCAGAATGCGACTGAACCAGGGTGTATAGCATCGAGACCCCTTTCTTTTGTCCTCCAGCCATTGTCATGGCTCTTATACATTTGAGAGTAGGGGGCACCTGGGGGAACATTGGCCATTTAGCAGCAAATGCAGTCTTCATTCGGTGGTATTGAAAACGTTTGAGCTGCCCACCTCCCACTGATTTGACAAAGTCTACCAGTTCACAGAATGTGCCTCCCGGGAACATATCACGCATCCTAAATTGTTTACTTGGGTCCCATGACATCTGCAGGGCCTTGGCGGACGTGGGTGCAATGCTGGGGAAGTTCCATAGTGGAATCATATGGGGTTGTTAGTCTGATCCTCTTGTATATTTTGGACCACGCATGTTGTGTGGTGCTTACCGGGTCAAATTCACAAGAGGGCCAAAAATGACTGATTTTACATCGACGGGGGAGGCAGCTTATTTCTCCAGACTGATGTGTGGCTGTGTCATTAGGGTCAAACCAATATTTAGCGAATTGTGTCTGAGACACCAAGTAATACAACTCAAAGTCAGGGGCTGAAATACCGCCCTTCGAGAATGGTTCCACCAATTTGGCCCACTTCAGTCTGGCCGTCTTTCCCCCCCCCCCCACACAGAAGAGCTGGCAAGTGTTTGAGCTTCGCAAAAAAATGTTTTACTGGACCAAACTGGAATGTTACCAAAACAGTACAGTAGCTTGGGGAGGACTACCATCTTGAGTAGGGCTATTCGGCCATACAGGGAAATAGGGAGCCTGGACCATAGGTGTAGTTTCGTGGCCAGGTTCTGCAACAGTTCTCCATGATTCTCCGTATATAATGTTTGTTTGTCTCTGGATACCACTATTCCCAGGTAACAGACATGTACGGGGGACCATTTGAACCCACTTATATCTGATAGATCTCCAGTACTGGGTGTTAATGGGACCAATTTGGATTTGGAAACATTGATTTTATACCAGAGTATTTGGAGAATACATGGATGGCTGTTATGATAGGTTCCAGATTTTCTCTTGGATTATGGACATATAACAGGGTGTCATTGGCGTAGAGAGATATTATCTGCAGGGGTCCTGTCATCCTGAGGCCTCTTTGCGCATGGTTTTTCCACACAAATTCCGCCATGGGTTCTATAGTAAGTGCGAACAAGATCGGAGAGAAGGGACATCCCTGGCGGGTTCCCCTACCTAGTGTGAAGATAGATGACATGATGTTGTTAGTTAGAACTCTTGCTCCCGGGTTTGTGTAAAGCAACCGAACACACTTAAGAAAGTATTGGCCCAGACGAAACCGCTCCAACACTAAGAAAAGGTAGGACCAGGATACCGAGTCGAAAGTCTTTTCGGCATCTAGCGCTGCAATGGCCACATTTGCTTTTGGGTCAATCTGCGCCATCACACCAAACAGCCGTCGCAGATTTAAAGCCGTGGATCGGGTAGGGATAAAGCCGGCTTGGTCGGGATGGACCAAGATGGGCATGTACGGTAAGAGTCTAGTCGCAAGAATTTCAGCAAAGATTTTTGCATCTGTATTGATCAGGGAGAGGGGCCTGTATGAGGTCATGTCATGTACAGGACGTCGAGGTTTGAGGAGAAGAGTAAAAATCGCCTTGCGCATAGATTCGGGGAGTGTGCCCCGATCCATTGCTTCTTCCCAAACTTTCAGCAGTACTGGGGCCAGTTTGTCATGAAATTCCTTGTATAGCTCGGCCCCTAGTCCATCTGAGCCGGGGGCTCTGCTGGACATCAGTGCTTTTATTGCATTGGGGATTTCCTCTAGTGTGATGGGTATATCTAGTGCGCTATGTGTTTTGGGGGTTAGGGTTGGGAGGTCAAGTTCATGTAAGTAGTTGATTATCCCCTCCTTGGATTTGATATGATGGTTGGAATACAGGGACTTATAAAAGTCCACAACTGCGTTGTTTATATCTTGCTCCCTGTTAACCATCGTCCCATGTGTCGTCTGGATGCTGGCAATGGGGCCATGGTAACTCTCTGTCCTGAGCATACTAGCCAAGAATTTACCGGCTTTATTGCTTTCCCTGTATCTGCGGGCCCAGGTTAGGGTGGTCATATACAGGATTCCCTGTCTGTGAGCTTGTTGAACTCGTTCAATGTCACATGGACATCCAAGAGGGTTTCCTTACTGTGTGTAGTGCTGTATTCAATTTCATGTATAGTTTTGCTTCTGCAATGCTCAGGTCCCTCCTGACAGCTTTCAGCAGCTCAATGGACTTTGCCATAATGGCACCCCACACCTTGAACACCTCCCATAGGGTGGCGTGATTGTTTACCGACCCCTCTTTCAATTAAAAAACTCTTCTATTTCAATGTTGAGGGATTCACATACATGGGGATCTCTCAGTATGGTGGGGGGCATTCTCCAGAGTTTGGCATGTGGTGCAGTGTCTCGCAGGGTGAGGGTGAGGGCTATTGGGGAATCATCTTAGAGGGTGCGGGGGTGGATCTCACAGTTGGATGTTGCATCTGAGAGGGACGAACTAATGAGCCAGTAGTCTATACGTGATTCTGAGTCGTGTACAGATGAGTAGTAAGTGAATCGCATTTCCTGTGGGTGTAATTCATACCATATATCAATTATGGACATTTGTTGGATTATGTGTCTTAAAGCAAGTGCAGTTTTTGTGGGGGCCCGGGCAGCAACAGAAGAGTGGTCCAGGGATACATCCAGAATTGTGTTGAAATCCCCCCCCCCACCACTAGTGCATCATCAGATGTTACCAACGTGTCCAGTATAGTGCTGTAAAATTCTGGCTCGTCGACATTCGGTCCGTAGGTATTGACAATCACCATTTGTCATCCCACCCCAGACCAGCACATATCTGCCTTGGGTGTCTATCTTACTGTCTAGGTATCGAAAACCCAGTTTTGGATGGATCAGCGTGAGCACCCCTCTAGAGTGGGCTGAGTACTCTGTTTAACATCGAAAAGGAACCCAGCGCGAGTGGAAACAAGTTTCCACTCACGCTGGGGTCCTCTTCGAGGGTTGTTGAGTCCTCAGACATTCCAGGAGAATAGTTTGATCACCAATCACCTATCAGCCTGTGTCATAGTCATCATTTATTTTGGTTCTGTTCCCCGTGCACCGACACGTGCACGCCCACTGGGTGACATCTGTTGCAACACAACTCTCTGATTTTGAAATTTTAACATCCCCAACAAATCTTGGCATAGTGCCAAGAGTAACATATCTCCGTGCCCCCCCAAACCCCACTCGCACCATCAACCCCAACATTATGATGAAACCCTTTCATTAATTTGTGGAACTTTCCGGAGGAGCGTGCGTTGCGGGCCATAGCCAGCAAGATCAAGCGCCGCTCATCCGGCTAATAACAAATATAGATCGGTGCCACACAGACACCCACAGTTTCCGCAGCAAACTTATTAAAGGATATTGCAGTACTGCCATTCAATCATTGGGGCCTCTAATGTCTGCGATCGGATGCTGGAGGTCACTTTGGTTGGGGTTCCCCCTCTTTGGCGGAAGTGGAATAGAGGCTTCTATATAGTTCATGGCCGCTGTTGGGTGTTCAAAAAAGTGTGCATGGCCCCCGTGCTGTATCCGCAATTTTGCTGGGAATAATAAGGCGTAAGGGACCTTTCTCAGTGTAAGTTGTCTCTTGACCGGGTCATACGATCTCCTTTGGGTCTGGACACCTGCAGCGAAGTCGGAGTATATGTGAATACTGTCACTGCCATGCCTGAGTGGTTCCATTTCCCTTGCCAAATGAAGTGCTGCATCTCTGTCTCTGTAATTTAGCAGTTTGGCAATAATGGTGCGAGGAGGGGCACGTGGCTTGGGAGTCACGGCCAGTGTGCAGTGTGCCCTTTCTACCAAGACATTTTCTGAAAAGGAGTTCTCGCTTAACAAGTCTTTTAGTAGCAATTCAATATGAGGTTCCATGGGCCCCTTGCAGAATGATTCGGAAAGTCCCACTATTCGGATGCTGTTGCGGCGGGATCTGGATTCCAAATCGCCACATTTACCGCATAATTTGGGAAATCTCCCCTTTCAGTTGAGTTATGTCTCGAGTATTCTGCCCAATAGATCTTCGTTGGTACCGATTCTGTTCTCTACCTCTGTGATTCTTGCGCTTTCTTTGTCAACACAGGCCTTGAGTGAGCCGATGGTGGCGACGATGTCGCCCAATTTGACATTAACTGCGAGAAAACCATTTTGTACTGTGGTGAGAAGGTGGTCAAATTTGGTGTTTTCGGGTGAAGTCGTGGCGGCTTCGATCACTGGAGTCGGTGCACTGGCCAAGGCTTGGGAACTTGTGTAGGAATCCATCGGGCCTGTTTTCTTCTTCTTGGCGCTAGTACCCCTTGGCATCGCCCAGACATATGTTATGGGCAGCTAACGGCCACCTGTGTGGCCAGATCCGCTTGACCGATGGTTCAGGTGACCGCACCAGTTTTGAGATTTTGTAAACACACTCAGTGTGGATGTAGACAAGGTAAATGGAACCAGTTCTTGGTGTATTTTGCATATGTAACAGTACACATGGTTTCTGTATTTGTGAGGCCTGGACTCTTGTATGGTGAGTTCTGAGTCGTTTTGTTCTGACAATTTATCGGGGGTCCCCACTCAGAGATATGCAGAATATTCAATACAATTAGAGTTTGCCACAGATGCACTTTTTAAAGTTATCTACATCGTATGGAGCCCACTTATCTTACTAAATGGACCGTGCTCTTACACGTATTGTTGTATTCATGCCTCCACATCAGGAAGCAGCTCCACAGGACCCGGACCTGAGTTCACGGTGCTGGGACGGCGAGTGTCTAATTCTTAGCATGAGTAGCCAACCCAGTTTTAGGGGTTTTGTAGAGCACCACTGAAGCGCCTCCTATGCTCGCATAGCACACAGTGTTAGGAGCAGGATCGAGTTTATTAGGGTGCGTCCGAAGCTGATCTAGATGGATTGAAGGGATCTGTGTGTCAGTCCACTACACCGGAGGAGCGGAGTGTCGGATCTCTGTTTCCATAAATTCAGTGCTCATGTGCAGCAGATGCAATAGTAGCTTTGTATTAGGCCCATCCGCGGAGTTTCACGTTTAAAGCTAAATGGAGTTATCAAACTGATGTAAGTTCATTTGCAAACATGACGTACTGGCAGTTCTTAACTTTTAGGAGCCCACTTATCATTTAGAGTGGACTGTAGTCTCCCACGTATCTCCACCTACTGTCTTCCTCACTGGAAAGTGGTGGCTAGTGCTGCTTATGCAGCCGTCCGGCACCCAAACAATTATTGTGTGATTTACAGTGTTTACGTCAGTACAGGTCAGCGGGAGTATGTCCTCATGAGGCCTGGGTACCCCGTTCATTGCATCCGTGTGATCCGCCGTTAGTAGGATGCAGGAATGGGGGGCAAGCCAGGGTCATCCCAGCAGGGCAGTACGGGCCCGGGACGTGTACTGGGCCTTCTTTTACTCTGGGTGCAATCGTTCTGGGCGCCCTGAACCCTCGCCGTCCTCTGGGGCAGTGGGACGCCGATCCGGTCCAGCGGGCCATACGCCACCAAATCACAATAGCATGTCTCCCACGGACCGGGTCGGGTCAGAGGATGATGCCCGTTGTAGCAGAATATGCAGGGCATTAGCGGGCCAGTGGGGAGGGAGACGCACTTATCTTTTGATGTTGTGTCATGCTGTGTACTTAAAGCACGGCATCCGCTCCTCGGACCCTCTGTCCACTGCCCTGGGTCTCTAGTGTATTCTTTTTTTTTTGACAAATTATTTTTTTATTGAAATACTGTATAATCATGAAATCATCTATTACATTCATGTAGAACAGCATTAAAACACAATCAATAATAGCATCTCAACGATATTTCATTTTCAACTGTTTAAATTCGTCAGACCATCTAATTCATCATTAACGGATGTCTAATATTAGAGATTAATCTCAAGCCGAACTCTCATAGATAAAGCACAAACAAGAGGAGGGAGAAAGAAAAAGAGAAAAAAAAAGAAGAAAAAAACCAGTCCATAACAGTCACCAACTAGTGTTGAACTCTGCTTCAGTCTCTGGAAACTTCCTCTCCACTCTGGGCCTCTCCTGGGTACTCCTTAATGTCTGTGTTATAATTCTTTTAAGGTCTCAGAAGGTATTTAATCAAACGGGGTTGAAAAAACATATGCTCTCTCTCAGCAACATGTTCTAAGAAAGGTCCCCATATTCTTAAGAACTTGTCCGTCTTTCTTTCCAGCATGGCTGTTAGCTTCTCCGAGCCCAATAAATCCCATATCTAACCCACCAGTATGCGATATGTGGGTCTTCAGGATCTTTCCAGAACCTGGCACGGGTGAGCCGGGCTGCCATGAGCAGGTGAGATATCAGATCCGCTCTGGGACCTGACTGCGGATATGTACCGTCATCCGGAGTAGCTCGCAATATCATTGTCAGGGGCTCCATGGGGAGGAGAGTTCAGCAAATGTCTTTGATCTTAGATCTGACCTCTAGCCAGAAAGCCTGGATGACTGGGCAATACCACCACAGATGGCCCAAGTCTCCTTTTGCCCCACATCCGTGCCAGCAGGTGTCTGGATAAACAGGATTAATAGCATGAAGTTTCTGTGGTGAAAAATACCATCGAAAGCAAATTTTAAGGGCACACTCCTTCATCGCAGAGCATCTAGAAACTTTGTGGGCTCTCCCCCATATCCGATGCCAAGATTCCTCATCAATTTCCCTTCCTAATTCTCTCTCCCAGGCCAACATACAGGGCATTTTCTCCCCTCCCGCATCTTCCTCTAAAAGGCGGTAGCATGTAGCTACCCTCCGGGTGAGTTGACCTTCCACCATTGTTAATTCCAACCCCGTGGGTGATCTGGTGGCTACTTCTCTGACACCTGGATTAGTAATCTAGTGACAGAGTTGGATATTCTTGAACCTTTCAGTCTCAGGAAGTTTGAATTTCGCTTTACACTGCTCGAAAGTTAGGGGGGAATTGTTTATGTAAAGCTCCCTTAGTCTGAGAGGTTTCTCTCTCGACCATAGAAAGAAAGAATTAGGTTGAAGCCCAGGAGCAAAAGCTGGATTTTGCAGTACCGGGGACACTGGGCCCAGTCCCGGCACAAGACCTCTTTGGGTACAGGACCTGTCCCAAGCACAGAGTGTAGTTTTTGTGGAAGGGAGTAGAGAACCTCTATGATACCGCATTTCACGAGGGAGAAAGGGGATGTGAGCCAGGGGTGTTCTAGTGCAGTATTGTTCGATTTCCTGCCATCTAGGGGGTTCTTTTGGGTGAGACTGTCTCAGAATGGCGGCTAGTTGTGAGGCACGGTAATATCTTGCAATCGAGGGGAGGCCCAGTCCACCCATTTGCCTACCCCGGGTCAAAAGTTTGCGTTGGATACGGGGGGGTTTGCGCTTCCAAACAAAGCAACCTATTTCCCTCTGTAGTCCCAGGAGATCTCAGTCAGGGATCATTATGGGAAGTGCCTGAAATGTATATAGAAGCCTGGGGAGTAGAACCATTTTAATGGCGCTGATTCCCCCAGCCAAGATATTTCCACCTCCCTAGGGTCTCCTTGGCTTCTTTCAATAGGGTAGGAACATTGGCCTTCAGCAATCCAGCAAAAGTCGGGGTTAGCCGAATTCCAAGGTATTCAATGGAGTTGTTCGTCCATTGAAGGGAGTAGAGATTCCGCAAGGCTGTTAAGGTCTCAGGCGTTTCTGATAGGTTTAACCCCATAGATTTGGTCATATTTATTGTGAATCCCGAGATCTTCCCGACTCGAGAAAGGAGATCCATGAGGGGGGGGGGGGTGAGGTTCGAGTTTCTTTCAAAAAACACAAAATGTCGTCCGCGTATAACGCGACTTTATGACATTGATTCCCGACGGTAAAGCCTTTAATCTTCGAGTGAGCACGAATGTGTTGTGCCAGGGGCTCAATAGCTAGGGCAAATACTAACAGGGATAGGGGGCACCCCTGCCTAGCCCCTTTGGCCAGGGGAATTTGGGCTGACCAAAGTGAATTCATCCTAATTTGGGTGGAGGGAATCTGAAAGTTTGAGAGGATTAATTTGGAATATTTCTGGCTGAATCCGAAGCTCTGCAACACTAAAGGCAAGTAGTCCCAGGCCATACTATCAAATGCCCTATTGGCATCTAGAGCTAAAATAGATAAAGGGCCTGAAATAGTGGAGGCAAGGGAAACCAGGTCAATCGCCATGCGGATATTATCATGTGCTGAGCACTCAAGGATAAATCCAGTTTGGTCCCTGTCTATGGTGGTTCGGAGTACCTCGCTTAGGCGTTGGGCTATAATTTTGCTAAAGAGTTTTGCATCAGTGTTAAGTAGGGCTATAGGGCAGTATGAAGTACTTCCCAGGTTTTAAAATTAAGGTGGTAGAGGAAGCTGCCATGGAATGGGTGACCGAGCCCGTTTCCCATAAGTGATTAAATATTTCGGTGAGGTGGGGTACAAGCTCAGGCGAGAACATTTATTGGTGAAACCATCGGGACCTGGGGCTTTCCCAAAGGGGAGGGATTTAATCGCTAATTCCACTTCTTGCGTGGTGATCGGGTTTTCTAATGACTCTCGCAAGGCATGCGGTATTTGTGGGAGCTTTGCTCTATCCAAGAAGTCCCTGGAGATCTGTGGATCCCCTAAGTGGGGGGCGGTTTGTTCAACAAAGAATTTCTCGATGATTCAGAGTTTGCCTTCCTCCGTATAAATACACTTCCCCTCTTCATCCCTCAGGGCGTCTATTCTGTTTTGTCGATTCTGCTTTTTTAATTTGGCGGTGAGGAGTTTATTCGCCTTATTCCCTTTCAAGTAAAAGTATTGTTTAGTGAGCAGCATTGAGTAAGCCGCTTTGCCCATGTGATGCACCTCCAACGCTCTCTTCGCTATTCGCATGTCTCTCAGGGACCGTCGGGAGCCTTTTATTTTATGTATCTCTTCTAGCTTGCGAGCTTCATCTTGTAACTGCAATTGCAGTGTCTTCCTGGCCCTCCCTCTCTGAACTGCCTGCTTAATAAGGTGGCCCCTGATCACTGCCTTGGCTGCATCCCACAGTATCCCCATGTCCACGTCTCCCGTTTTGTTCTCATGGAAATAGGAGACTAAGGTTTCTCTTATGTGTATGCGGACTAAAGGTACTTCAAGCAAGAAGTCATTCAGCCTCCATGGGGGCCTCTGGGCCGAGTTCTCCTGGAATGGTGAAAACATGAGTCTCACGAGTGCATGGTCAGAGAGAGCCTCTGGCAGAATTTCCACTGCCCTCACCAACGGGACTAGGGAATCGGTAATTAGAAACATATCTAGCCTAGAAAAGCCCCCATGTACCGCCGAAAAGTATGTGTAATCTCGCTCCGCTTGGTGACAGTAGCGCCAGATCTCAATATGGGAATGATCCCGCAGTAATGTAGTAAGTGCCCGAAAGTTAGTTTTATCTGCCAATGATGGGGGTAGGGTTTTATCTATGAGAGGATTCACCACCGCGTTAAAATCACCACCCAGGAGAATTTCCCCATCTGCATGATCAAATAGGGCTTTGGATAGCTTTTCAAAAAATACATCTTGTTTAACGTTTGGGCCATACATGGAAACCAGTGTTACTTTGCGCCCCTCCAGTAGCCCCACAACCAGCAGAAACCTCCCTTCTTCATCTCAGATTACTTCCAGCGTTATAAATCGAGTACCTTTGCGAACCAAGATGGCGACACCTCGTTTCTTGAAGCCACTGGAAGCGAAAAATGTTGTGGGGTAAAATTTATTGTTAAGACGTGGTTCATCCGCGGGACATAAGTGGGTCTCTTGTAGAAATAAAAGCGTTGCCTGCAATGTGGCTAGTCTATGAAAAAGCGCTTTGTGTTTTAAAGGAGAGTTTAAACCTTGCACATTCAATGTGACACATGTAACACAGGGTGGCGCCATCTCTGGTCCGACCCGGTCCTCCTGCCCCATGCCAGAGCCCATAAACGTATCAAATACCTCTCTCTGTGGCTTGCGATCTATCCCAGGGGGATCAACCAATCTATCAGCCATTTCAATAAAATGGGAGAGGACATATGTGACATATAATGAATAAGATCATGGAACCGGTTTGCCAAAATCATACACAGAAAGAAAACTACCGAAAAACCAATGAAAAAATGCAGCAGAGCTATATAAAAATAGTAAATTAACATTGGAGCCCATCCTAAGAAGATGGATCTACTTAAGACACCAGTTGATTTCTTCCACTCACTACACATGTTGGGCGCAATCCTCACAGGCGCCCGAAATTGCATATTGAACTGAGTTTTACACACCCTAATATGCCCTTATTTAAACACCAGGCCTTCCAAGAGTGCTGGTAGATACCTGTCAACAAACCAAACCCGTAGGCAACATTATCAAACCTAACTCCCAAAGAATAACCAGATCAAGAAGAGGGTCCCCCCTACGGAGAACTCCGGATTAGCTTGCAAATGAGAAGGTGAGAGGTAAACCCCCTCTATTCGCCAAATCTGGGTGTTTGACCAGACCGGGCGTTCTGGTCAGCCGTCTGGCGTGTTGACTTTCCCTTTCTCTGCAAAAGATTCCCCAAGTCTCAGATCCACGAGGCCTCTTCCGCTTGTCTCTCGAAGTGGGGGTAAAAGTTAGCTCGACCGCTGCCTGGGAAGCAGCCCCCATGGAGCCCGACCCAGCTGCTCCCGTCATCAAGGCGCTGGCCTCCTCCTCCGACGTGATTGCATAGTGTTGGTTCTGGAATTCAAAAAGTAATTTACAGGGATAACCCCAACGATAGCGAATCTGTTTGGATCTCAGCCAGGCCGTAACGTTGCGCAACCGTCTTCTGCTAGCAAGTGTATATGGGGAGAGGTCCTGAAAGAGTTGCAGTGTCGCACCCCGAAATTGAACCGTGGAGGCACCCCTGGCGGCTGCCATAATCTTTTCTTTCTGTTGGAAAAAGTGCACACGAGTGAGGACGTCCGGAAGAAGGTTTCTTTGAAGTTGAGTGGCGGAGTAGACACAATGGGTTCTGTCCAACAGCAGTTCCTCCGAAGAAGGAGTGTCCAGGATGGATCTGAACAACGCTTCCACATAGCTAGGCAACTCCTGGTCAGAGACCTGTCGGGGGACTCCCTGAAGACGGACATTGTTTCTTCGTGACCTATTTTCAAGGTCTGCTTGTTTCGCCTAGACCTCCTCTAGGTGGTCCTCAATAGATCTCACTCTTTCAGTCAACACCTCGGCCTCGTGTGTGTGCTCACATGTCACATTCTCCAGTTCATTGATCCTCGTTTCCAGACCTGTAAAATGTGTCGTCAACTCCGCCAGCGAGCGGGCCAAAGAGTCTTTGGAGGTTTTAATTTCCGACTTAATTTCTATTGTGATTTCTTGCTTGAAGGATCTAAACATTGCTTCAAAGTCATCTCTGGATAGAGCCATATTCAGATCTTTTCCACTAGACAGAGGTGAGTGTATTTCTGCCACCACTGTGCGTGAACAGGGCGAGGGCGCCGTCTGCGGTGTTAAATAAGCTTGAATGCTCTGTGTTCTCCGGTGGCCACTGTTTTAGGCATTGCCAGGGCATTACCCAGGTAATTGTCACTTCATTTGTGGTTGTAGATTAATCACATTAGGAGCAGGGAATGGTGAAGCACGCTGTTTACCACCAGGGCAAAGACTGGAGCCACAAAATGACTCTCCACCAATATTCGTTTCGCTCCGAGGTTGCTGTGGGGTTTGAAGGTTTTTCAGGTAGTCCCAGTCCCCCATTTGCTTTTCCCACTGCCACGTATTAAAAAATTCCTCTCACAGGCCGGTGCGTTCACCCCTCACCTGGTCCTGCGCCTAGGTCGTTCGTAAGTGGCGGGGCCCCGTCACAGCTCCAGCGTGTGAGGCAGTATCCAGGCTTCATTGCAAGTGGGGATCGCAGCTCCACCCGGGCCGCCCAGGCATGGGTCAAGCCGCCGACGGTGCGGAATGAGCCGCGGACACAAAGGGAGTGCTCTCCCCAGACTTCCGGATGTCCGGTGCTCCTCTCCGGCCCCCCGCACCTTCGGCTTCTCTGAAATATAGGGGGAGGGAGTGGACGCGTCGCCCGCCAAAGACAACCCCTGTGTGGCTCCACTAAGCCGCGCGCCCGGAGCCTCCGCAGCTCCCACGGGCCGCGGTCCGCCTCCTCCGACTCTACTCTCCGCTCCAGCAAAGACTGGCAGAATTGCGGGCAGATCTCTAGCGCCCGCTCACCTTCTTCACCAACGGGGACTCGTTCCGCAGTACTAACGGGCACAGCAGGTAGTCCACCCCAATCTCATCTGGCAGCGCGCAGGCAAATTGCAGTCAGCGCCATTTTCGCTCCTCGTCTCCGAAAGTTCCTCAACGAAGTTGCCGGCTTCCACGGGCGACCAAGCTTCCAGCTCTCACTCCACAAACACTATGTTGGGTCGCATCCAATCAGGACAGGAATCCGCCAAAAATTACGGCATAAGGGCATTTTGAAAAACTAAAATTCGGGCACCTGTAAAGGAGCTCATCTCCGGCACATCCGCATGGCGTGCCGCTCAGCCACGCCCCACCTGTAGTGTATTCTTAATCAATAAATCGATACAGCCTCCCTCAAGATTCTCCGAAGCAAGCAGGGTGTCCCCTCGTCCGGGGCTCATATGGTGGTGACATTGGATGATCATCAGTCAGTCCGCCCGTGGAAGGGTACGTCGCTGTCGTGATGAGCCTCAGTCGGGGAGGTTGGCTCTGCCCATATCGCGGCCCTGATGAGTAGCCGGGGCCACGGTCTAACATAGCAATCTCTCAGGTCTTATCCTCGGAACTCCCTTCCGCGGCAGTATGCCCTTGTCAGAGTGTTCCCATGGGCAGGTAGCTCCGATTTCAAATGTATTTTTCACCAGGAGGTCCTCCAGGGTTTAGGCAGCCCGTACGACTGCCGTGGGTGGCTCCGAAATAGGATTTTATTGCTAAAGGATTTTCGCCAGAGAGGAGCTCGGCAATCAGGCAGCCATCTTACATGCGCGCAACAGCTCCCCCATGAATTGCCATTTTTAATTAGCTCCATCGCCCCAGGGCTCTCCAGAGGAGGACCAGAGTAAGACGGTCCTGAGCTGGGCCTGCTGGGAGCAACCGCTGAAAGGAGCACAATTTCCTGCCCGCGGCCCGCTCGGCCTTCACCAGGATTCCTGGTGGTGAAGGCCGTCCCGGGCTTCCCCTCGGCACAAATAAGCACGCAAGGCTATTCTTCCCAACTTGAAATCCCCTTACTGATACCTTCATTCAATATGTTTGTTCCGTGGCGTTACTATTTAATTGTAAATGCAGTTTAGGAACCTTTACAGTCTCTTTGAAATCTTTGTAAAACGTGTCTGTGAGATCATATTAGACATCGTTGATGTCTAATATGATCTCACAGACATGCTGTACACATCATATTAGCGAGAGCTCACCTGCTAGGAGTGCATGTGCATAATATTAATTAGCGTTATGTGCTTCAGCTATAAAGCTATCAGCATCCAAACTGCTGCTAAACCTCTGCTTGCTTTCTCAGAAGAAAATGTGATCTGGAAACGACTCGCATGTTGTGTGTGAGAGCAGTTACATGGTAGCTGACAAGACATCGGCTTTCATGCCATGTTAAAGCAAGAACCAGAGTGCGTTTGGAGTCTAGCCGCAGTCTGCTGGGAACGCGAGATGTAGGCCGAGGGGCAAGACTTGGTTAACTTTAGCACTCATCTTACCAGCACAGCTGGCGCTTGGGGGCGACGCTTAGGTTGCACAATGTGAAGCGGTGGGCCTAAGGTTCTGGCCAGCTCGGAGTCCTCCTGCAAAAAATCCACCGCCAGTCACACAAAGCAAGAGAATGAACCAGAAAGTGAGGCACACGTGTGCACCCATGACCCGACCCCACACTCGGATTGTCGTTGGCTGGCAAACTGCCAATGACAATCCATCACGACCTGTTGCTATGCTGCTAGCCTGCCATTCATCCTGTGGTGCGCTGTTTGCGCACAATTATAATACTGCGGGACACCCACCCAGCACCACTCTACAGTTGGGAACGCTGCGTAAAAGCCGAGGACACTTCGCTATGTAAGGCTTGCAGCATCCGCAGCAACAGGCCCTGGTGGGCCAGCCACACCTGACCTGACTCGACAGTGCAGTGCGGCAGATTCTTTATTCATAAGTAATTAATGAATCTGTCGCTCTGCATTGATTTGCCGCCACACTGCAGAGAACCGTCCTTGTTCTCTCCGCACACTCTTGGGGCCCTGTGGGGCGGGGGGGGGGGACCCTACGTAAGCGGCTGCCACAGAGTATCGGAGGGATTACCAAAGGCATAACATCATATTTCCTTTTCTATGGATGCCGCTCAGGTGGCGGCAGCAGGGGGTGCTGCTATTCTGAAGGTGCTGCCGCAAGTCCTTTTCACTATTATTTTATTTGTTTATTGTGTATTTAGTTATAAAACTTTAATAAACACATTTGTTTTTATAACAATTATCAAGAACATATAAAAGCAAACTTCATTATTTTATATACATAGGCATTTCATACCCCTAAAATTTAAAGAGACATATACATATATCAACCACATATTATTACAACATAATCCTAGTTCATCTTAACATTATCTATACTCATATACATATAGTCAAAAAAACCAATCACCCAATATTCAAATGAATTTCTACCTTATTAATTAGAAGCAGGTTTATCCACACCTGTGTAACAGCTATTATTACACCCTTGCTATATCCAGATAAACATCTCAACCAAAATGGACAGTTTTGGATACTTTCCATCTGACCTACATGTTTGCTGTAGTATTGCACATATGTCTTAGTCATAGCCCTGCAGGACGTCGAAACCTGCTTTGTTGTTTCAATCTGTGGCACTGGCGGCTGCTACGTTCGTTCTTCTTTTGGAATACAGAGCAAGTACCTTTAACATCCAAAACCACAAGCTTATTAAGTCTAAGAAACATAAATGTTCTTCTTAAGCTTGAAGCTTGATGATGGAGAGATCCTTATATAATACTGAGAGTTTTCAAAGATGAAACACATCTTGGAAAAGGTCGAGGGTGACTTCATTTTTCCAAGATTTTCATGATTTTTAACCCAATCCCATCTTTCAGCACAAACAATAAATGATTTCAGTGCATAGCCCATACCTTCTTCCCAGCTTGGGTTCCACACAATCATCATAAAAAAGTAATCATTTAGCTTTTTGAATTTCTCTTGAATAATATATTTATGATTAGTCATAGCAAGTCTCCAAGTATTTAGCAATGAACTTTCCAAAGCATACATTATCTTAATATCTAACTGCTCCCAATTTATCTTTATCATGGTGACTATAGAGATAAGCCCCAACTCCAATCTCACTGCTTCTATCTTCGTTGATCGGGGTAGGCCCAGGATCTTCCTCCAAATAGTAACCTCTATTCTATCTGCCCATACAGTATAATCACCATATGATGTTTCCATTGCATATAGAAGTGATGGTACAAGATTCTGCCTATAGACATTTAACACCCCAATAAGACTATATCCAGCTGTACTTTGGGAGAACTGTATTTTAGCAGCCAGTAACCCAATGATCTTAGATCTTCTTTTCTTTAATAATAAATCTAATCGCAGGCCAATTTCAATTTCATATCCCAAATAGGTATAATTGGGCACTCTTTTGCATAATGCCCAAATTACAACCTATTCTTGTATGTCCGGAACTTCTTTTGCCAAATGCTGTATATTGTGTTTTACTCAGGTTCACTGTAAACCCATTTTCATCTGCATAGTCTAGAACTAGAATGGCTTGAGCACTATGACACAGACCAATATAAGTATTTTCTAAAATCACACAGTCGTCGGCATATACTAGCCAACGACTTGACGTGTGCCCAAATTAGGAGGCAAATTCTTAACTGATGCTAAGGCACTACTAATATCTGATACACATAGGTTAAACAGTAGGGGTGCCAGCACACATCCTTGTCTGACTCCCCTCCTGATTGGAATAATAACAGACAATTCCCCCAGGCCATTTAATCTAACTCAAGGCTTATTATCACAATACAACAAGTGACAGGCATATAGTAGATCATTTGGTAATCCCATTTTTTCCAATTTAGCCCACAGTTTGGTGCGATTTACAGTATCAAATGAGGATGTAAAGTCCACAAATAGGACATATAATGGTAGAGCATTTTTAATTTTAATTTGCTCAAAAAGGTTATTAATGTCAGACATGTTTATACTAGTGGAGAACCCCTTCCTAAAACCAGTCTGGTAGCAACTCAGAATATGGTTATTCTCAATCGATCTATTTGTTTATTTCAATATAAACACTGACATTTTTTTACTGGCAATATCAGTAAGGGCCAGCAATCTATAATTCATAGTATTGTCACAGTGACCTTTTTAATAGACTGGTACCAAGTGGGGCATCCCCCAGGAGTCTGGAACCAATCCATAAGCAGCTACCTTACTAAATAGATCAGACAGAATGTCGACCCACAACATGGGACTTGACTTCAATATTATGTTACAAATCTCATCAGGGCATGGGGCTCTTCAATGTTGTAATTCTTTATTATCTCCACCATGGACGAAGGGTCAAATGTCATCCCAATCTTAGCTGTCATTATGACAGTCACTTCTTTACTTGCAAATCTGTTTGGCAGAAAATGTAGCCAAGTCGATTCGCTAATTCAACAAACAAGGTCAGTTGAACTTCTCTGAGTAATCGATTTATATGAGGTCCACAGTTTTTTACTATCTCCAGCCACTAAGACCTTAACCATAGCTTGACAGGCCTCTTTGACCGATGATGCCTTATAACGCTTTGCCCAATTAATATATTCATTACTGATTTGCTTTTTGAAAATATTCTTCTCTTCCTCTTCCTAGATTGTCCTCTCAATACTTCTAAATTCTCGTCTTGTATTATTTTAGGCTAAACCCATACTTTTATCATACACTCCTCCAGGGCATTCAATTCTATTTGTACGTGTGCCATTTCCCATTAGTAAGAAATAATAAGACATTGGGCCTCATTACGACCCAGGCAGAGGACCATGGTGCTAATAGCACCATGGTCCATGCCGGTTACTTACCGACTCCGCCATGGAGAAAGGGGAATTACCACCCCATTACAAGGTTGGCGGGGCAGTAATTCCCCCTTTCTCCATGGCCCTTCCCCATTCCCATTTTTTCCCATAGGGCTCAATGGGAATGGGGAAGGTGCTAAGTACGGTGCCGCAAATTGCGGCACCGTACTTAGCACCAAGGTCCCTTTGCGGGTCCCTACTTTAACGGCTGGTAAAACCAGCCGTTAAGGTCGGGCCCCGCAAAGGGACCTCGTAATCAGGCGCTAAGTGTTTAACGGAGCCGCAGCCTTTTACGGCGCCGTTAAACACTTAGAGCCAGGGTCGTAATGAGGCCCATTGATGTTATTCATCTTACCATGTCATTGGCAGTAGCAAAATATTTATATTTATCTTTGACTTCACCCATAAAGACCTTCATTTTTTCTAAATTCCTTGCAGCCCTTCTCAATATAATATTATTTTCATGAAGTATGAGGCAGAGGACTGCATTCTGAGTCTGGGCCGGTCCTGGGGTCCGGCCTGAAGAACTCTTGGAGCCAAGGTCACATTCCAGCGCCAGCCCTGGAGAACACTAGAGAGAGCATAGGGCATTCACATTGACCTGTTGACTTCATGAAGGAATGTGGAAGTAAAGGAAGGAGGCACATCAGTCATACAAATGGCAAGGTGGATATAGGACAGTCTATCTGCTGCAGAGGTGATCCTTCAAAATGAGCATGAATACTTGCCAGAGCTGCCTGAGTGAACACACTAGGAAGTTTGAGCACACTGCTGATCCCTGTTGCAGATCTTTCTCCTGCTACAGTAATATAAGTGCATGGAGATGCAGGTCCTCACATGGAGGTGAGCTGCCTGAGTGAACACACTAGGAAGTGTGAGCACACCGCTGATCCCTGTTGCAGATCTTTCTCCTGCTACAGTAATATAAGTGCATGGAGATGCAGGTCCTCACATGGAGGTGAGCTACCTGAGTGAACACACTAGGAAGTATGAGCACACTGCTGATCCCTGTTGCAGATCTTTCTCCTGCTGCAGTAATATAAGTGCATGGAGATGCAGGTCCTCACATGGAGGTGGGACCAACAAAGATTGCGCAAGTGCAAGGCAGAGGCTGAGATTTCAGGTGGATATGGCAGCTGCTGTCTGCCTGGTCTCCTGAGAAAGATCACACACACATCTTCATATCTAACATCTAGGGTTTGTTGTTTTTAGCATTTATTTGTTATCAATTTCAGTGGTGTTTTTCCAGTGTTTTCATAAAATGGAAAAATCTGGTATTTTCTGCAGAAAATAATGTAGCGCAACTTGTTTTTTCCAGCGTGCATGAAAAACATTAAGTCATTAACATACATAACTTTTGGAGTAGACATATCATGCAATATACAATGTTCTTGGATAGGCTATGGAGAGAACAGTCTCTCAAAAGGTGTAACCAACGGGCTTCGTCTGAAAAAGCTGGCAAAAGATGAACATGAGACAGTGACCCTGGGAATGATATAGGCAATTTTGCCATGCCCTTTATCAATATCCAGGTCAGGTTCAATTATTTGTGCGGGCCTGTGCAACTCAGGACATGCAGGGACCCTAATTTGCATATGTACTGACATCATTGTATTGTATGTTAAATGTTAACGTTAAAGGATATTTATACCGCGCACTATCACCACGTAGTAGTCCCGTGGCACTCTGACAGATCTGAAAGAAAGGGGGGTAGGTTAGGGTGTGTTAGTAGGACAAAGTTTGGAGAAAGAGCAAGGGAACTGTGATGTGCTGTTGGCAGCTTCAGTTCGGTTAACACAGTTAGCTGAGCTTTTTGGTATGGTATACGGTCGTAGTCCTTCGTTTGCTCTTGTGTAAGGCTCTGTGTGATGTGTTTGTTGTTGCTGTGTGGTGAAGTGAATGCAGGTTGCTGTGGTTTAAGAGGTATGGTTGTGTTTAGTTAGGGTTTGAGAGGTGTGTGAAGAGGGGTGAGGTTTTAGTAGGGTTGGTTATTGACATTGTTGTCTGGAGAAACACGCACTCATATTGTGTGTCTTTCAAGATTTAGACAAAATGTATTCCTTATATTGATCTAGTTTCAGCAAGACAAGGCTGTCTCTCGTCTCTCTGTCCATGTGTTGCGTTAGTCTCTACAATTCTATCTTTGTTCTTACTCAGGCCATCCCATGCATCCCAGTCTGCACCTGATGCAAACTGGTCCCCTCGGATCTGTCTAGTTGTGATCCATTCCCATAGCTGTCTGAGTGCGATGCACTACAGTTCAGTCCTTACCAGGATGTCTGTATTTACGCAAGTGGATCACCATACCTATGTCTCATATGATTTTGTTGTGTGTGTTTTGCGTTAATCGTTAGGAAGTCAGTACATCTCCAAGAGGATTGCTACGGTGAACATATATGAAATCACAGATGTTACAGTAAGTGACATGAGGCTTTGATATTTGATGATATCATGGAAAGCAACATTACAAGAAAGTGTCATGAATAAACCAAAAAGCAAACAAAATATGTGATATACAGTATGGGTTATGTTATGTTGATTTATACCATGCACAGCTGCCATTTCTAAGGTCACCAAGGGCTCTATGAATGGTCACTGTTATTATTTATAGAGCAATAGAAGGAGTTAGGCATTTTGTTTCTAGAGTGGAATGGGGATAGAGTCACCTCTACTTTTCATGGAAACGTCACAGTGAGATAAAATGATTTGCATAAGATCACACACTTCAGTTAAGTGGTGATGCAGGAATTTGAGCCCAGTATAAAACAATACATTTTGACCAGGTAGATCTCCCAGGCGCTATTTGTTAGAAAGATGTGTTTTTGGTTTTCAATGATAATCTATACACAAATCATAATAAACCACTCTGACAAACGTATACATCCTTGTTGAAACATGTTAATCAAAAAGAGGATAATTGTAGTTTTGTTTACCCCATCTTGAACAGAAGCCTGGATGTATATGAATGCAAAGCAGCATGAGACCGAAAAATGACTTCTGAGCTTTGTAAATGTACTTTCAAGGCTTTGGTGCAATCAAATGTGTTGATGAGTTTACCTGGTATAGACAGAGTTTTAAACAGGCATTCAAGTGAAGGCTGTGGAGGGTTGGCAGTGCCTCAATGTGCCAGAGTAGGAAGGGTCTTTTAAGTGTAACAATCCTGTGCAACAATGTGCTTTGTCGCTGACTCCTTAGGCATCCACCGCCCTCTCACCTGTTGCATGTTTTATCGCAACACGTGTGCAGGAACAGAAGCAAAGAGCCTGGGAGCATGAATGCAGATACTGCAAATGCAATGTTACATTGTTTTTATTTGTAAAAGAAAAAAGTATGCGTTAGTGGTTGGGGGCTGTTTAGAAGCAGTGTGGTACATTTCAGGGTTTTTTAAACTTTTGGGGCCAGGTGAATACGTGGTCACAAAAATGGCTAAATGTTGGCCACAATTTCCCAAAACAGCCCCTGTTCACTGACAAAAAATTTATTTTACCAAAAAATTATGAAACAGAGATTTTGCAGTACCTGTACATGTCTTATTCTAACACTACATATATTGGGATAGCCACACAATCAGCCTGGGGGAACAAATACGTATTCTGCAAAATCTAAATTGCATCCTTGTTTTGTTGAAAAAAAGTATTTGTCACTAGTCGGGGCTATTTTGAAGAATTGTGGCAAATTATGAGATACGTTTATGTTTGGGGGTGCGTGAATTCATGGTGAAGGCTCAACAATGGCTATATTTGCTCAAAGTAGCACCTGCTCAATAACAAAAAATGTCTTTTACAAACAATTATGTAACATAAATATTTTGTTGTCTGTGCATGTCTTATTTAAATCCTTTTTTTGAGGGAGGAGAAAAGACGCTCCTTGGGCACAAATAGAGCCACTGAAAAATCTATGTTAAAACATTTTTTGTAAATACAAATATTTATTAGTGGTCAAGAGCTGTTTTGAAGAATTTGGCCAATTTTCAGACGTGATTCATCAGCCACAAAAATGGCTGAAATGTGTCTATAATTCCTCAAAATAGCCCCTGAACACTACCAACTATTTGTATTTAATTTTTTACAAAAATAATGTAACATAGAATATGCAGTGATTTTGAATAAGGTAGGGGACAGGAAAGGATGAAATGGGCGAAAGCATAACGGCATACTGGAAGTAGGGCCCTCCTATTGTATGCTAAGTCCCCCTCTCCAAACACCTCTTCACCCACCCAAACTTCCTCCCATTCTTGCTGACACTAAACCACCACTAGGAGGGGAAAATACGTGTTTTTTCAGTTTAAACCATGAAAGCACTTTTTCCTCCTGGTGGTGTTTTTCCAGGGTTTATCGGATTCAACTGAAAACCGGAATGCAGGGGAGTTGCTAGGTCTGGAAAAGACCCGGGGCTATGCTGATGTCGGAACTGTTGGGACTGGGGGCTAGCTAGTCTTTTGGCTGTAGCTCGTGAGATTCTATCCGGGGCTACAACCAAAAGATCAGGGGCTATAGCCCCCTTAGTCCCCCCATAGCAACGCCCCTGCCGGAATGTCTAATAGGGTTTCCTGTTTTCAGTGTATATATTTTTCTGAATCTTGTGGTGTTTTCCCAGGGGTTTTCAATTTTTTCCAAAATCTGTGTCCACAAAAATGCATCTTTTATTGCTGTATGTATATTATGCTTAATTTATTTAAGCAAATCAATTGCCGGTTATGATGATGCAGTCTGTGCTATCTCTTTGCATTCTTAGAATTATAGGCCTAAATGTGTTATACACATACAACAATGCAAGGAATCGAATAAGGACTTGATGTGCTTTGCCTGATGTGGGGCAAGGTAAGAGCCTGAATTAATTTTACAGTGAATCCTAAGACACAAACTACCCAAAGATAATATAATCATGATGTTAAAGAAAGGAAGGCGAAGGTGTGTGAGATTATAATACTTGCGGGGAACTAATCTTCTGATCACATTCATTACAATGGAACCCTTGGTAAAAATATAAAGTTTGCATATTTACTAAGTGGATGGTTAAGTAGATTCTGGAACCATAAAAAAGAGTGCTTTTCCATGGCTCACTTGCCCAAAAGAACTGACATGGGCACGTTTTTTATGGATAATCTTTGGGATACATGGTACCACTTTATCAAGTTGTCAAATTTGGATCTTCTATGACAAATTGCTGACTGAACTTTCTCAGCCTTGTAACCTTAGAAATCCAATAATTGACTCCAAATTGCTCCTTCAAAAAAATGCATGGCCCATACAATACTTATTGAGGACAGCAACATATAATATGCCATATTTCCGTTTAGATCACATGCAGTACAAAAATGTCTAAAAATGTCCATTAGATGTGAGCGATGACCTCGCTTCTAACTTTCACTTGAATACAGGAATGCATGTTTATCAAGGTTAGCTCTGCCATCTACTTGACATGTTTGGATAAAACCCCAAGGGAAAAAACATTGGGAGGGGCATACATCGTATTTCTTGAAAATCCAAAAACCCTAATTATTCTCCATACAATTCATTGACTACACCTTTGGTCTTCCCATGCCACGAGTTGTAGGCTATAGCTTTGTGGTCACCTCCAAGGTTGCACTGCATTAGGCCAGTGCAAAGTGTTTCTGTGTTTCTGTATCTGGGGGTCTATGTGTGGCTGTTAGCATGTTCTGGTAATGCGTGTGAAATCGGTCACAGAACGTAGAAAATGTTGTCATTGTATTATTCTGGCAGGTGAAGATATTCTCCATGGCCCATATTTCCCACACCATACACCACCAAATCGCAACCTGTGGGCCCTCTGGATTAATCTGGCTGCGTTCAGGAGCTGTATGATTAGGGCAGCGGATGTGCCGCTTAAACAGTACAGCCCCTCCAGGTCCAAGTTGGCCAGCATCAAGACTAGCGGGTCTAATGGGAGCAGGATCTTAGCGATGTCCCTGAATCTTGAGACTATTTTGTTTCAATAAGATTGTGCTCTGTGCAGGTACACCACATATGCCCCAGCATTCCTGTGGCGCCACAATTTCTCCAACAAAGTGGCGAATATGTAGAAGCTAAATGGTTAAGCTGCTGGAGGGTGTAATACCATCTCATGACATTATTTTATGAACACTCTTGTAGTCGTGCATCTGGAGCTTTTCTGAGATCTTTCCCATATGTGAGACCACGAGTCCTCTGGTAGTTCCATTTTTAGTTCCCACTCCCACTTTGTCATGTGTGGTCATTTCTCCCCTCTGTAGTCTCCCTCCAGCAGTTTGGAGAGTTTAGAGATCCTCCCTCCTCCTTGGCCCTCTCTAATCGTGACACGTTCAGGAGCTAGTGGAAGTATCTATATCGTTTGGTTTTGGGGAGAGAGGCTCTCTGCTTAAAATTTCTCAAATTGGAGGGGGACCACTTCTTTATAGCAGTCGACCGGGGTTTGCGCTCCTGCCATCTGTGAAACGCGCGAGCGCCTCTACACGGGGCAAAATCTGTGTTATTGAAAATGGGTGTTCAGGGGCTGAGCCCTGGCGTAAGCCCCCTTGAGCCCTGGCGTAAGCCCCCATGCCTCAGTATGTTATCACAGTATTAGAGGGTTTCGTGCGTCGCCATTAGAATTGCACCTTTCACACCCTGGGCACTTCTGCTTAAAAATTGTAGATTCGCTGGTGGGAGTGCGGTTGCAGCTTGTTCAGTGTTTGCCCACTTAGGAAGGCATCCGGGGTCCATCCACCTAAATATGTGTGTAGCTTGTGACGACCATAGATATCTGTTGATCTTGGGGATGCCTAACCCATCTTCGTATATCGATCTGGAGAGTACTTTTTTGGCGATTCCTGGGGACTTTTTAGCCCAGATGAAGGAATACAAATGTTTTGCAGCTTATGTATGTAGTGGGCTTGGATGAGTATTGGGAGACTGCTGAAAACGTACAGCAGTCTGGGTACCGCATTCATCTTTAGCGCATTCACTCTTCAGAGACATGAAATGTGTAGAGGGCTCCACCTCTCCATGTCCTTTGTCATTTGCTGGATCATCAGTGGGATATTGAGTTTAATTATATTCCTGATGCTTGGACCCACTGTAATGCTCAAGAATTCCATGGAGGTGTTGAACCTTCTAATGGGGAGTGACCATGTCAAGGAGTCTACAGTTGCCTTAGACTCTGTGATGTTCAGGCCACCTCCTCAAATGCTTTAAGTAAGTGTGGCGATTGTTAGGGGGGGAGACGTGTCTCTGTTCTTTAGAAAGGTCACGATGCCATTCGCGAATAACACTATCTTATGCTCTTCATCCACCCATTTCACTCCCTGGATCGATTTATTGACCCAAATGTGTCTTGCCAACTGCTTCACCGAAACTGCGAATTTCAATGGGGGCAAATGTTTTTTATACTGCACAAAGGTAAAACTGCATTCAAATAACTGTAAACGTTCTAAAGGTAGTTAAGCAGACAATCTGCTGTCCACTTCCCTAAATCAACTACATAATTCTCACACCCCTTTCCTAAAAATATGCTGAAACAAAACTCTCAAATTATGTTCTGTAAATCCTGGAGTTGTTGGCATATGCTATGTCTTTTTGCATTCTTGTGTACTTTACAAATACAGGTCTACAAGTATTAGTTCAGAAGGTCTACAAGTATTAGTTCAGAAGAGAGAGCTGCGTTTTCAGCAGGAGGAAGTAGGGTGTGCGTGTGTGTGTGTGTGCGTGTGTGTGTTTGTGTGTAGTGAAGGGAAGGAGTACAGATGAGAGCAGCACAAAGGCAGAGAAGTGCAGGTAAGAACTTGCAGAGGAGAAACACTGCAGTGCAGAACAGAGGGGTACAGACAAGTGTGAAAATTAAGACAAGGAGGGAGCACGTGAAAAAGAATGTGTGTGCAGAGAAGAGACCCACAGATAAAAGGAGAACTGGGAAATAAGGGTGCAGTGAAGATAGGAGAGCAGAGGAGGAAGGGATGCAAGGGAGAAACTGCAGGGGTAGACGAACGCAGAGAGAAGTGCAAGGAGATTGCTGCAGGAGCTTGGAGAAGGGAGCACAGACAAGAGAGGGAGGAAAGATGCTAAGGAGACGAAAGAGGAACGATGAGAAATGTGCTGTGCTGGAATAAGACATTTTCTGGCAAGATAGACATTAAAACAGAGCAAAAAATGGAGAGAATTATTTATTTGAAGGGCAGGATGGGAGCGTGCAGAGGAACCCATGCGAGGAACATCCATCATAAAAAACGGTACAGAAGGTAAGTAATTTGTTCTTCTAATGGATTGTGAACTACCACATATTCCTCATCTTAGATAGACTCTCACAGCAGAACTTTTTTTTAATGAGGCGGGACAAGCAAACTACCATTGATGTTAGACTAAAATATTTTGTAAGATCACCCTATGAAAGCAAGCGTACTGACCCAATAGACTGTTCAGACGGTAGTGCTTTGTAAAAATGTGTAGCAAAGACAATGTTGCGCCCTGCCAAATGTCCAAAGTCATTACTCCTCTTTGGGGTGCTGATGTGTCAGCTACTCCTCTAGTGGAGAGTGCTGTAACTCATTCAGGTTTGCCCTTTCCTGCCATAGTGTAAAATTTTCAGACGCACAATACTATTAATCTCAATAGTGTTCGTTTTGTCACTCCTTACCCCATTCTAGGGCTGGTGTTTATGACTAAGATTTAGTCTTCCGTTCTAAATTCACTAGTTCTGGAAATATAAAAGCTTTAAAGCATTTTAGGATCCAGCCTTTGTAGCCTCTCTTCCTCCTTGGAAGGATTAGGTGGAGGTTAGAATACTGAAAAGTGAATTTTCTGAGCCAGGTGAAACTCCATTACCACCTTAGAAAGGAAGGTAGGACGTACCCTGATTGTGACCTTATCTCTTGAGAAGACTGTGAAGGGAGGTTTACATGTAAGAGCCTGTGGTTTGTTTACTCTGTAAGAAGCTTGAGCTGAGAGGGACGTAGCTGCTCGGAGGGTGGGGGAGCCCTAAAAAGTAGCCAACAATAGATTAGGTCCCAGGCCGGCACCACAATAGGGGAAGGGTGCAAAGTACTGACAAGTCATGTTAGGAATTGGATCATTAATTGGCATCATGAAGCAAAACCTCTACATTTACCTCCTTCACATCTTCAAAAATATCACTAAATCTCTTAAATTGGGACGCTCTGTCAAGTGGTCGATATGAGGAGGAAGTCATCAGGCTCCAATGAATTAGTCATAGATGGTTTTAAAAAATAGAAGAGTTTATGCCTGTGCAGCTCAGAAGTGATTGGATCTGACGGTCCCGGCTGGTGGATGGTTTTGTCAAGTGACGCAGCAGCAAAGAAGATGGTGCAAAATTCCGCTGCATAGAAGACGCTGATTTTTTAGGCATCTCATCTGTGTCCGAGCTCAAAGGTTTGGGGGTTTGGTGTAGGCCATAAACTTTTTCACCCCTTCAGGAGCTTGCTGAAACACTTTAAGCATACATTCCGGAAAGACTACCATTCCTCTAGTGTGGAAAACGAGGTTGGAAATTCATTTCCCTAAACATTTTCATATTTATCCAAGTTGTCTGATATTGAGTGGTGACATTCAAAGTATTGGAAAAATTGGCTTGGGTCAGGAAGAACCGGATTTCGAGTAGTGATGTCTCTCCTTTTTCTTATTCCATTTGTCACTCTCCCTGAATTGTGAATGAATTCACAGTTTGAGGAGTCATGATCTGACAGGATCCTCACTCCTCAGTATCATGATCTTTTCCTAGACTGAAAGGACACAGAGTGCGGATCCGTCACTGTAATAGATCATTGCATTCTCTACAGGCTTTACAGTCTGATTGAGGAGGAGAAATGATGGCAAAATATGATATGATATTATATGATAGTTTATTTATATAGCGCCTATACACAATGTGTTTCAAAGCACTTCACGGCAAGGGAGGAAACAAGGGGAAAAAACGGTGACATTCTTACAGGCCATGAACAACAAGAATGTGAAACAACTATCGTACTCAGCCTACCAACATTTCTGATAGTGCAAGAGCTAAAACACAGATAGGAAGGACATGGGAAAACAGACAGGCGTCTACCGTACTAGGCCTGACGACACTTCTGGTAGAGCCGGAATATTACAGGAGGTGAGGGATGGGGAGGAGAAAGGAGGGAGAGGAACAAAACAAGCGACTATCATACTAGGTCTGACGACATTTCAGATAGTGCAGGATGGGGGGGAACACGTATGGGAGGCTGGGAGGAGACAAACAATTGTTGCTATCATACTAGGTCCAAGAACGATTCTGATAGAGTAAGTGCAAAGAAATAATTAAGGGAGGGAGAGAGGGGAGAGAGAGAAGGGAGAAGGGTTAGGAGGCGAGAAAATTGAATAAAACAGTGAGAAAGAACATAGAAGCAGAGGGGCGAGCGAAATACAGGTGCAGAGGTCAATGAAACACATAATGTTGCAGGGAACACAAAAAGTAGGCAATGATTCGAGAAGATGATGGGCACAGCATGATTCAAGGCCAACCTAAGTACGGGATCCAAGGAGGTCAAGTGTGATTGTTGAGAAGGTGAAGCAACAAGTCAGTATCTCCATAGGTCAAATCCAAGCATTGGCAACAATTCAGAGAAGGGGCAACAATAGTGAGACAAGAACTACTGCAGTGAAAAAGGTGTAAGTGGGGGATGGAGGAAGAGAGCTGGAAGCAAAGGGGGGACAAGGAGAGGCAGAGGGGGGCAAGAAGCGGGGGCAGGGGCACAACGACAACATGAGTGACCAGAAGGGGGAAAGGGGGCTCAACACATCACAGGGGGAACAGAGAGACAGGAGGGCTCAAACATGCATCACGGGGAGCAGGGGGGCAGGGGGAGCTCAAACTGCATCACGGGGAACGGGGTAGGGGAGCTCAACACGCATCACGGGGGAACAGGGGGAGAGAGGCGCACAAACATGCCTCACAGGAGGCAAGGGGGCTCAACACGCATTACGGGGGGAACAGGGAGGCAGGAAGCTCAAACATGCATCACA